>NC_091479.1:10825477-11125477 GCF_036971445.1 Narcine bancroftii | reverse complement strand
CCCTAGCAGAATAGGATGCAAGAGCAGGGACGTGATGTGGAGGCTTTTATAAGACTCTGGGGAGTACAATGTTGGGCTCCTTATCGAAGAAAGGATGTGTTGGCATCGGAGAGGGTTCAGAGAAGATTTTCAAGAACGATTCCTGAAATAAAGGGATGTTTGATAGCTCTTGGACTGTCCTCCTTGGCATTCAAGAAAATGAAGGGGGACTCAAAGAAGCATTTCTAACGTTAAAAGCCTAGACACAGTAGATGTGGCAAAGTTGTCTTCGATAGAGGGGAGTCGAAGACAAGAGGGCTCAACTTCAGGAATGAAAGTCATCCATTTAAAACAGAGATATGGAGGAATTTCTTCAACCAGAGAGTGGTGAACCTCTGGAATTTGCTACCACTGGCGGCTGTGGAGGCCAGGTCATTGGGCATATTTAAGGCGTCTGAATAGTCAGGGTATCATAGGTTATGGGGAGTGGGACTGAGTGGGAGAATGGATCAGCTCATGATGGAATGGTAGAGATGACTCGATGGGCCAAATGGACTACATCTGCTCCTAGATCTTGCGGTCTTATTGACTCACAAAGTTGATAGTGCTGCCGACTGGATTTCTTTGGAGCAAAGAAGGATGAGAGCTCTACAAGAATGTGAGAGGCATTGATAAGGTGGACAGCCAACACCTTTTCCCCAGGGTGGGAATAGCAAACATCAGAGGACATCTGTACAAAGTGAAGGGAGGAAATATTAGGGTAGAAACCAGGGTTAAATGTTTTTACACAGAATAATGGGTGTCTGAAAGGCATTGCCGAGGTGATGGTGGAGAATGGAACAATAGGGACAAGTGGAGTGAACCTGTGGAGGTTTAAAATTTCATATTTATCCCTCGAAAAGAACACGACAAATTTGCAAATTTTTATCTCACTTTTCGGTTCCATGTTGAACCAATCTCTGATAAACAGCAGTGAGGGAAATGAATGACTACCTGCCCAAGTTTCAGATTGATGCTCACCTGTTGCCAATGCCAGCCAAAATGAGGGCCCGAGGGCAGTCTTCAATGCCACTTGGTCAAACTGAATTGCACAGAGTGGGGTCTTCCTTGTTGTGCCAAAGGAGATGATGGAAAATATCATGAAGAAACTAGATACCAGTAACATATAAGCTCCATATAAAAGAACATTGAGCCACAGAAGGATATTGGACAACATCCAGGCAACAAGAGCAACCCTGATGATTAAGAACAAGAAATCAAGTCATTTTCTTAAAAAAACAAAAATGTATTTACAGTACAACTCCGATTCTCCAAATTCCTGTTATCCAATTTTTTTAAAAACCTGGATAAATGGGGACATCCGAAACAAATCAGAAATCCTCATTTATCCAAAAAACTTTCGGAGCCGAACTGACCAGGGACATCAGGCTCCCGGCGCCGGTAGCAGTGGAGCTGGGGCTTCCGGGCAGGAGTGGGACCTTGGTGGGGAAGAGTTGGTGATCGGTATGGCCAGCAAATTTTTTTGTGAGAATTAAACATTATTTTAATGCTTACAAAGCCTTACCTTGTTTGTTGTTGTTTAAACAAAGTTACAAATGATTTGCCGTCGCTACTGGGCTGTTTTTTTTAAAAATGACCAGTTCTCAGATAAAAACCTATCTGAAATAGGTCCGGTCTCGACCACTTCGGATAATCAGAGTTGAACTGAGCTAACTGCTATGCTAACCTTGCCATGTTCTGTAACTTACCACATTGTAGCTGATGCATAAGTACTGGAGACCTTGTACTGTGAATAGACACCACATGGGCTGTTTGGAGTGAACTTTTCTGCTATGTACAAGATGGGATCTGGAA
The DNA here is from genome assembly GCF_036971445.1 of Narcine bancroftii. Lineage (NCBI taxonomy): Eukaryota > Metazoa > Chordata > Chondrichthyes > Torpediniformes > Narcinidae > Narcine > Narcine bancroftii. The sequence goes on along the minus strand of NC_091479.1, from coordinate 11,123,644 downwards.
GGCCCCTTTCCAACCCCTTGCGATACTCATTGTCATAGCTAAGTCCGGACATCCACAAAAACTCTTCATTGTAATTGATAGTTTCATTCAGCTGAGTTTCGGGAAGTCCTGCAAGGAAATTAGGATGAGATACTTTTTAACTTTACCTAGTTCTCTTGTGATCGTTTCATGGAGCACCTTTGCTCTGTCTACAGCAGTGGAGGAGTACCATCCCACGGGCAGGAGGTGGATAAGGGAGCGAGAGTGCACCAGCAGACAAGGGGAGGGGGGGTGGCTCAGTGAATGGAGAGGGAAGGGGGTGGAGAGCTGGAGGAATGAAGAGAGAGGGACGGGGAAGAAAGGGAGAATGCAGGCAGTGGCAGAAACCAGAGAAGTCAATGTTAATGCCATCCAGTTGGGGAGGGCCCAGACAGATATAGGGTGTGGATCCTCCAATTTACAGGTGGTCCAGGTTTGACATCACAAGGCCACGGACAGACATGTCAGCATGGGAGTGGGGCACAGAATTGAAGTGGTTGGCTTGTGTCTTTCTCTTTACTCTATACAATGCACCGTTTGACCTGCTGAGTTCCCTCAGCATTGTGTTTTTACTTCAACCACAGAGTGTGCAGACCTTCATGTTTTACTCTTTGTTTAACTCGTTCCTTTGAAGTTTTGTTTTGCAACGAGTAGATGGCTCCTCTCAGGTCTGGCGAAAAGGAGCAAAAGCCTGTCCATAATACCAGTTATTGCTAACAATGTCTTCCCCCAGTGGTACCTAGAGTGATTTAATACAGCTGCTTCTTTTTTTAATTCCAGTTTCTTTAATGAATTGAAGTTGCACTCCCCAGCAGGAGAAAATTTGAATATTTCAGCATTATTTAACATTGAACATACAGTACAGGGCCTTTGGCCTTTGATGTTTTACCGACCTATATATTCCAACCAAAATAAAAATCCACAACCCTCCCTACCTCGTAACCCTCTATTTTTCTTCCATCCACGGGCCTATCTAAGAGTCTCTTAAATGCCCCTAATGTTTCAACCTCCACCACCACCCCTGGCAAAGCATTCCAGGCCCCCACAACTCTCTGTGTAAACAAAAATTTACTGCTGATGTCTCCCCTAAACTTTCCTCCTTTCACTTTGTACAGATGCTCTCTGGTGTTTGCTATTATCTTATAATTGTGTAGACATCGATTAAATCGTGTCTCATCCTTCTTCACTCTGAACAGAAAATCCCCAGCTCTGCTAACCTTGCCTCATCAGACATTTTCTAATTCAGGTAACAACCTGGTAAATCTCCTCTGCACCCTCTCCTTAGCTCCCACATCCTTCCACATGAGGTGACCAGAACTGAACACAATATTCTAACTGTGGTCTCTGAAGATTTGTATTTATGCAAGCCTCTCAGGCAATCGTCAGTGAATCCAGTGCTCAAATGTAAGTAAATCTAATTGTAAAGCCATTGAAGTCGGCACCGGCTTCTATTTCATCTCTGCGACACAGCCCAGGACATTGCAGCCAAAACCCTCCCCGCTATCGAGAGCATCTACGGGAATGCTGCTGTCAGAGAGCAGCAGCAATCGTCAAGGATCCACCCCACTCAGCGCACACTCTGTTCTCCCTGCTGCCATCAGGAAAGAGTTCCAGGAGCCACCAGGTTCAGGAACAGCTGTTCCCCCTCCTCAACAACAAACTCAATCTTGTGCGCTTTATTGAAATTTTTTTTCTCTCTGTATTGCACAGTTTGTTTACATTTCTTTATTTCTTTACATGTGTATGTTGTGTGCAGCTTTTTTTTTGCATTACCAGCAAGTGAAATTCTGCCTCACCCACAGGAAAAAGAATGTAGTCTGACAATAAATCTGAAATCCTGCCACGTTTCATCCGCCCATTACCCCAAGTCCTCACTGATTTATCCTGGATGACATTTGAACACTGCTATTATTTAAAGATTCTGGTTCTCAGATCTGTCTGTGATCACCTTACTACTTCCTCCTCCAAGCCCACAGCCGCCAGAGATATCGTTGCTTTTCTAATTCTGCAGTCTCGAAAGCTCCTGAATTTAATCACTCTGCCATACCAGGCTCTAACCTGGAATTCCCTCCATAATTATCTCTTGGCTCCTCCAGGAACTGCCTTTAACCCTTATCAACTTTCAGTGACCTGTATTAATACTTCCTTAAGTGGTTTATTGTCAAATTTGCTTGATGATATGATTGCAAAACACTGTGATGTGTTTTTGTTTTCCAACAATAAAGCTGTTGAACAAATGGGTGTTGTATTCTCTTGGCATGAGCTGAAAGGTGAAGAAATAGAAATTTTTGGCTGGTGATCTTGAAAAGCACCTTAAAATATTCCTATCACATACTGTCTTTTAGATATAACCTATTTTTGTGATCTCCTGTCATATTTTAAGTCTTCTTCAAGCATGCAAAACCATGAAGTCCAACACGTTATTGAAAATTCATTTCCTGCTTTCGCACTTGGACTCCTTCCCGGCTAATCCTGGTGCCTTCAGTGACGAACACGGTGAAAGGTTTCACCAGGGCACTGCAACCATGAAAAAGCAGTATCTGGGCAACTGGAATCCATCAATGCTAGCCGACTGACACAAGAGGCATCAGATGCTGAGTACAAACGAAAATCAGCGGCAATTTAGGTCAGATGAACTAATATCTGATTAAACATGCTAAATTCAATGAAAGTTACTGTTTCTCCAAGTTCTAACATGATGCACCAAGTCTGAAATTGTGTTTATCTTGAAGTTGTCTATCATAATCTCCAATTTTTTTTGGGGGGGGAAGCAAACCTTTTGAAAAAATTTCTTTCCTGAAACCTTTCGCCGTGTTCGTCACTGACGGCACCAGGATCAGCCGGGAAGGAGTCCAAGTGCGAATGCAGAAAATGAATTTTCAATGGCACGTTGCGCTTTATGGTTTTGTCTGCTTGAAGAAGACTTAAAATATGACAGAAAATCACAAAATCAGGTTATATCTAAAAGCTGGCAGGTGGTAGGAAAATTTTAAGGTGATTTTCATGACCAGCAGACCAAAGTCCATAAAATACACCCAAAAGTATTCAGGAAGCGAAATCTTTATGATCGAGTGCTATCTGACTTCAGCTGATTTCCAGGAGACTTCTATTTCTTCACCTTTCAGTTCATGCCAAGGGAAAACAACACACATGTGTTCAACAGCTTCATCCAGTGTTATTGACCGTCTGCACTCCTTCATAGGTTACGTTCGGCCGATTGGCCTACTTCTGCGCTTATAAATTGTGATCTTCCTTTAAGTGAACTTTAATCTGGCATCTTTCATGCTTCAATCTTATTTTTAATCCTAGGAAACAAATAACCACCTTTATTCAAGTAACCTCTTCAAACCTTGAAGAAGGGCTCAGGTCTGAAACAATTTTTCCCCCTCTGGAGTCCTGCTGAATGCGTCCAGCATTTCTGTGTTTTTACAACAATCGCAGCTTCAGCAGACTTTCTCATCAGCTTCATTGAATACAATTCTGCAATCTGCAGTCTTTGTGGCATTTATCCCTATGGGTTTTCCTTAGAGTAATCCTATCTATTCCTTTTTCCTTCTCTTCCCTCAGAACTCTGCAAATACCAGTCCAAATCCTTCCTGAAACCCCTAGTCAACTATTTCCATCACCTTTGCGGGCAGTGAGTTCCAGATAAAGATCAGATTTATTGTCATATAATAAAACATGAAATTGCCTTTAGCCTGTCGTAGAGCAGACAAAGGTTCCCCAGTATCATTGCCCGGTGCCCCTTACAGCCAGAGAAAGAAAAGCAAGTTCCCTCAGCTTTGGCAGCCACACAACTCTGCTGTTCAGTTCCAACCCTTGGCAACCCAAGCTCCAGATCCAAACCTCCAATACAATGAGGAAGCCTCCCAGGACCCTTTCTCCTTGCCCTCAGCAACCTTCCAACACCTGGTTCCCATGGGCCAGTCTCCAGCAGCCCGCAGCCTGGTGTGAGTCACTCATTAGATAAAGAACTTTCCTTTGCCTTTAAATCACTTTAAATCTGTAGCTCTTGGTCTTGCAACCAAAAGGAGCAGTTTCTCTGTCCACCTTATCTAAAACCCATCACAACTTCATACAAAGTCGTGGGAGCTGAGTTCTTATCTAATGCCAGCAGAACTTGCTGTGCGGACAAGGGGGGATGGAAACCCTACCTCTGAGCGTTATGTTAACTCCTGAAAGCCCAACATGTACGCCAACTTCCGCGTTGATGTTTGCGCTGCTGAACGATTTATACGTTGTGTTTACAGTGGCATATCCTCGTTCCCAGTCGTTGGTGAAATTAACAACTGAAAGAGAAACACATGAAATGACTGGAGTCCTTCATCTTCTTGCAGGACAATGCACTTTTAAGTTCAAGCTTATTTATCATCCGATCGTACAAGTACAACCCGACGAAACGGTGTTCTCCATTCCTCAGTGCAACACACTGCAAACACCACTACAGACGTAACTCATACAGACATTATGCACAGTACTGATATACAGATATTAAAATCAATAAATGTTATTTTTTGTTAAATAAATAGTTGAGTCAGAGAGTTTGTATGATCCGTTCATCAGTTATTCTGCATTCTCACTGCCCATGGTGGTCCTCAGCCTGGTACTTGTGGGTCTGATTCTCCTCTATCTCTTTCTCAACAGCGAGGTCCGACCTTACTGTATCACAACTAACCTGAGCTCCCCTAAACCACAATGAGATTTCACATTTTTGCCTATTTTCTTTTTAACACACCGTGATTCTGCTCGAAGTTACCCTGTGGGGATAGACGGGGTCTCGTCTACCCTCCCGCCAAATGGCTTCAGGTTTCTGCACAAGGGAATTCGCAGCATCTTCCCTTAAAAGTACCACCTTTTACCTCCTCGCTCGGTTTTGCCTCCCCACTTATACCTCGGCTTTCTCGTTGAATCGCACTTTATCAAAAAAACTGCTTTAACTTTTGCTCAAGGAACTTCTGTTTGTTAATTCAGTCAATTTGAAGTTAATTTTCCAATTTGTCCGCCCCTGAACAATGATCAGTAGTGCACCTGCTGCCCTCTGTTGGAAGGCTGTGTTGCTTCAATGCCCCACACTGAGGGGATAGTGTTGCTTGGTTTCAACTGTGCAGAGATGTGCATAACTTCCGACAGACACGCTTCTCCCACGATGGGCAATTTCCTTCCATAAGCTACACTTTGAAGGTGTTATATAATTGCTCCCTGGATCTGAATTTCCACTGTTCCTCGAGTTTTAGCTGTTACTGTATTACGTAAGGTCCTTGTTTTTAGGACAACGTTGAAAGCTTGGTTGTGAAACTACTCACATTCTATGGAGACTTTGAAAGAATTTAGACTGCTGCTCTGTGTTTTTTGTTTCGGCTTTGCAGAAAATTCCCTTATGATTTCTATTATTTTCTTTTAATTTTTAGACATAAAGCATGGTTACAGGCCCTTCCGGCCCACAAGCCAATTAATCTATACCCCGGTATGGTTTTTTTTTAAAGGTGGAAGGAAACCCACGCAGTAACAGGGAGAACGTACAAACTCTTTACAGGCAGGGCCGGATCCGAAACCTTGTCGATGGCTCTGTAATACTGTTTTGCTGACTGCAATTAATAAATAAACTTATTTAACACAGAAAAAAATGTAATCCAGATGTCATCTCCTGGATCTGAGAGAAAGGATGATAACTTGGCAGAATGAAAGATACTTTTGAACTGTAGGATCCTGTGGCTTGAGGGATGGGCAGGGGAGAGGGAAGAGGAGAAAGGTCCCGATGTTTTCAAAGCAGGAGAATGTTAAATGGGGGAACATGGCAAACAGATTGGGGTTGGAGCTGTCGGTTAAAACTGGGGAGTGCAGGAACGTTTTCTTACAGAGACGTCTCTGGCTCGGAGGGTTGTGAAGTTAGCTGTGGGTGATTTCTCAGGAGGAGGTAAATACTTTTTTTGAAAGGTCAGGAAATTAAGGAATGTGGGAAAAATGGCCAAGGGGATGAGAGTTGGGTCGATCAGTCACGATCCTAGTGAATGGAAGGGCAGTCTTGCAAGGTCAAGTGGCCTACTCTTTCTCCCTACACTCTTACATTTTGATGGATTCTTGGTCTAGTCCAATGGTTCTCAACCTTTTTCTTTCCCCTCACATATCACTTTAAGTATTCCCTATGCCATCGGTGCTCTGTGATTAATAAGGGTGGAAAGAAAAAGTTTGAAAACCACTGTCTTAAACGTACCTCATCGACTTGTTATGTGCAGGGTTTCAGAACTCCAAAGGAAATGGGCCAATGACAATTTTTCTCAAGCAAAATATTTCAGTAACAATTGGGTCTAGAGCAGTGGTTCTCAACTTTTCTCCCCCCACAGACCTACCACCTTAAGTAATCCTTTACTAATCACAGAGTGCCTTAAGGTGGTAGGTGAGTGGAAAGAAAAAGGTTGAAAACCACTGGTCTAGTCCATTCGCACCAAGCCACAAAATAGCAATCAATTTTAATCTAAAAATTCACAATGTCAGAGGTGCAGAGGAATTTCTTCAGCCATAGGGTAGTAAATATGTGGAATTTGTGGCCGCATCAGTGTGGAGGCCAGGTCATTGGATGCAGTTAAGGCAGAGGTTGATGGGTTCTTGATTAGCCAGGTTAAGGGGAGAAAGCCAGGCAGTGGGGCTGAGTGGGGAAATGGATCAGCTCATGATTGAATGGCAGGGCAGACTCGATGGGCTGAATGGCCTATTTCTGCACCTATGTCTGATGGTCTTGTTTCCACCACCCTAATTATTCATTCCTCTACCAATACACACTGTGGCTACAGGGTGTGCCTTAGAGAAAATGCACTTAGTTTCTAACTGTGACAGCACCTTCAAGACCTGTGGTCTCTATCACCAAGAAGGACAAGGCAATGAACGAATCATAGTACCATCTGCTTCAGATTGAATAATGAATTGGAAATCTATCACTGTTTCCTCATGGTCACTGAATTGAAATCCTGGTATCCCTATCTAACTGTGCTGTGGGAGTACCCCCACTTGAAGGAAGTGGTCTGTGAAGGATTCTCAGTACTACTTACTCAAAGACAATTTAAATATCCTTTAAATTCTGGGCTTTTTAATATGGCTTTCAAGCGCGCTATCAAAACTCTGGATATCCAGCCTTGTCTATCTCTACTATACTCACAGGTTATATTTAATACAGTTGTGTGGGGTCTGGCCTGGAAGAAAACTGAAATTTTAATCTAATATTTCACATTCAGCACTTATTGAGTTTTAATATATTGTCAGTTAGACAATGAAAGGGGCGACGGGGAACCATTGTTGGGCTGTGCTTAGGGTATCAGTTGGCCTTAATCCGGCCCTGGCTCTTTTAAGACACTTTTTTAAACCTTACCAGAAATTTACTCCTCCGTCTAAAGAAATAATCATCTTGTTTTAAAAGTGAGTACACAATCAAGTGGTTGATATAGCAATACTCACCAACAATAACAGCGCCAATAAACAGATTTAGGGGTATCCTTACAATCCAGTGGTATTTCTGCAAAATTATCACACGGTTTTTTTAGTACAAAACCACTATCCATTAATAAAGCTATAAGACTGTTCCACACGAATATTTCAGTTATGAAGTCTACAAAACCCGATAGACAGCTCAAACAATCTTAGGGATATTATTTCCGGCAAATAGCATTTAAAGCCCATACCTCATTTCCCCAGAACTGAGGTAGCAGTTAAGGCTCAACAAGGCTGTGGGTCCATTGATAATTAAAATGTCATGGCCAAGTACAGAAAATGGTCAAAAGGCTGGAAGGATCATTGAAATGGAGCAGAAGAGGGTGGAAGTTATGTTGCAGTTATATGAGATTCGGCATCAAGCACCCAAGGAATGATGCAAACACTTCTGGCCTCCATAATTCAGGAAGAATATAATGGCTTGGCAGTGTAAATTTACCAGAAAGTGATCTGGACTCCAAGGATTAAACTATTAAAATTCAAAGTTCAGATTTATTGTCAGAATGCATACATGACCTCGCATACAACCCGGAGATTCTTTTGCCCGTGGGCCAGGTAGAATTTCTACTTAACCCTACAACCATATAACCAATTACAGCACAGAACAGGCCAGTTCGGCCCTACTAGTCCATGCCGTAACAAATGCAAAAAAAAATGTACTCATTAAAAAAAAGATCCGTATACAAAAGTGAGAAATGCAAACAAACTGATTGTGTTGTACAGAAAATAAATATTAAATCATCAATAAAGTGCAAAGACCTTAAATGAGTCCCTGATTGAGTTTGTGGTTGAGGAGTCTGTTAGTGGAGGGGGAGCAGCTGTTCCTGAACCTGGGGGTGCGAGTCTTGTGGCCCCGACACCTCTTTCCTGATGGCAGCAGCGAGAACAGGGCGTGTGCTGGGGGGTGCAGGTCCTTGTTGATTACTGCTGCTCTCCAATGGTGGTGGGGAAAGTTTTGCCTGTGATATACTGGTCTGAGTCCGTGAACTTCTGCCGGGCCTTTGGCTCAGAGAGATTACACAAATTGAGGTAGTTTTTCCTGGAATTTTCAAAATAGGGTGATTTGGTAGAGGTTTTTAAGAAACCAGGAAGTCAACTTGGCCATATTACATACTGTTACTGTCTGTGGTTAGGGAGAATATTAAGAAAAGTAGAGGTAGGTCTTTCAGGAGTGAAGTTAAGAATTATTTTCACAATCTGAGCTTGATGAAGGAAGTATAAAACTCTCTTCTACAAATGGAAATTATGTTCACTCAAGTAAAGTTAGTCAGCGGCCTCGTGGGGTTGCAGACTTGAGGAAGCAGGGCACCAGAAAACAGGAAGACTATCCCCCATTTGATCAGGAGAATCAGAAGAGACAACCCACAGGACGATGACCTGTGAGGCTGAAGAACACGCAGGCAACTCGAGGTAAGGAACCCACACAGGCTGTGGACTGCCTCCAACTGCAGTCAAGGGACTCATGCCAGGCTGCTGACGGCTGGAGACTGGATTGAGGCTGGCTGAAGGGGTACCAGGTATTGGAACCGAGAGGCGAGAGGGCGCTGGAAGCTTCCTGATTGTGTCCGAGGTGTGCATTTGGAGCTCAGGTTGCCGACGGTTTGGACTGAAGTCTGCGTGGCTACGGAGGCTGTGGGAGTGCTGGGGTTGAATCCATGGGCACTCAGTGACTCTGGGGGACTCTTATTTTGTTTCTCTTTCTCTTGTTGAATGGGGCTCTGGGTGATTTCTGCTGATGGTGAATTTTTGTCTGCCTTATGTTAGGCCAAAGACAATTTTATCTGCCTTATGGTAGGCCAAAGACAAATTCATGTAATATCACATTTTCTGTTTTATTACACAATAAAATAATCTTGAACTATCTTGAAATCAAAGATAGAGAATTTTTTGTCAATTGAAGGTATTATGAGATATGGGATAGGTTACAGTTTGTTAAATAGTAGAGCCTTAATACGCTAATTTCCAACTCAAATCCTAGGAAAATGGGGTGGAATATCAGAAAAAATAGCATAAGAAATAGAAGGAACTCAAGTTTGAGTTTATTGTCACGTGTACCATTTCAAAACCAAAATCTTTTCTCCCATTCGTCTAGGAAAGAAAATCTCCCCTCTTCACCGATAACACTGGACAACGAAGATTTCGCTTCCTGAACGCTTTTGGGTGCATTTTATGGATTTTGGACTACTGATCATGAGAAGCACCTTAAAATATTGCTAGAAGGTACCGTCTTTTTTAGATATCACCTATCTTTGTGATTTTCTGTCATATTTTAAGTCTTCTTCAAGCAAACTAAACCGTGAAGTGCAACATGTGACTGAAAATTCATTTTCTGCATTCGCCCTCAGACTCCTTCCCTGATGATCCTGGTGCTGTCAGCGACGAACACGGTGAAAAGTTTCACCAGGACATTGGGACCATGAAAATCAGCGGCAAAACATTTTTAGGTCATTTGAACTAATGCAATGAGTCAGCGTCATTATGCGATTAAACACGCCAAACTCAATGAAAGTTAATTTAATGTTTCTCCAGCTTCCTACGCGATATAGCAAATCTGAAATTATCTTTGTGTTCAGCTTGAAGTCGCCTATCGTAATCTCCATTTTATTTTCAACAATTAAAAATTGTTATCTGGTGCAATTTTAAAAATACAGACAAACTTCAAGAGAGCAATATCTTTTGAACTAGTTAATCTTTGAAATAAGTCAGGGTCTGGGTTAGTTGAATCAAGAGTTGAGATGTCCAAAATAATTCCACAATTGGTTGTTCACCCCTTGAAAAGATCCTGACCTTTTCAGTGCTTTTATTAATCTTGTTTGAGAGTGCAGAACCATACAGTTCAGCTCATCTTTAATCTCTCTGAAACATCTATTCAATTAGTCTAACTGCCTTGCTCTTTCCACATAATTCAGGTGGTGCACTCCAGACCATAATAACTCACTATTTATCAAAGTTATTGTCATTACCTCCCAATACACACACCTAGTTAGCGTAGTGGTTAGGGCAACGCTGTTACAGCGCCAGCGATCGGGATCGGGGTTTGATTTCCACGCTGCCTGTAAGGAGTTTGTCCATGCTCCCCGTGTCTGCGTGGGTTTGCACCAGGTGCTGCAGTTTCCTCCCACCCTGCAGAGTGTACCAGGGGTGTAGGCCAATTGGGTGCAATTGGGCTCGTGGGCCGTAAGGGCTTGTAACCGTGCTGTATGTCTAAATTTAAATTAAAAGTTAAATTAAACCTTTCTCCCAATAGTAGCAGTTTCTCTTTATTATTTTTAAATCAAAATCCCACATCATTTCTTCATTAGTTAACCCTACTAAATCTTCCACAAAAGATCTGATTGACAATCCATCTAAAACCCTTGATTAAATGACTCTTCCCAGCATTTGCCACAGTGGATAAACCCACCAATAAGACAGACACTTACTTCATTTCCTCGAAACCCAACCAGCACAATGAGAAAAGCCACCAGGAATACTAAAAATATAATAATTATCACAATTTGGTTGGTATTGAACACTACTGACGTCCGGTGTGTTGGATAGAAGGGGTAAAGGCCATCGTAAAAGGTCATCTTTGCTGTTTTCTGTAGTTACCTGAAAATCACATGACATTTATATAGGTAAAGAAGTTGTACAGGTGTGGTGATATTACATTCGACTGCTATGCTCGTTTTAAATTACTCGCACTGGGAATGAACATGGTTTGACCTCCTGAGTTTCTCCAGCATTGTGTCTTCACTTCAACCACAGTGTCTGCAGACTTTCGTGTTTTACTCCTAAAATTAGTATCTTGGAAAGCCAGGAATCTGGAGCCTCATAATATTATATTAATCTCAAATGATTAATTTCTGGGTTGTAGATTGCCACAAAAGCAAAAATTTCTATCATTCTTCTACTTCAAGTTCCTTTGTTCTTGTTCAGGGACACTCTGAAGCAGTGAGAAGAACTTGTCACATGGACCTGGCATTAATTTTAAAGTCAGATCGTCAAAGGAATGTTACTAATCCTAGTTCTAGCCACATTGTAAATATGTGGTGCATTTGTCGACATGTTACTTGTTCTGTCCAACTCCTTATACTCTGGCAAATCATGTTGTGATGTCAAGAGGTGAAATGAAGTGGGTTTTCCATGCACTTCCTGAGACAGGAGTTGATTTGTTCTCTATCGATCTCTTCAATCACGGAAGGTGCAATGCCACCAGTCGCTATTCCTTGAGGTAGGTTTCCTTGCTCTTCCAGGACACCAATGAATGAATTAAACAAATACTTAATCATTTTTAAAATGTAGCTCATGTTCTGCATTTGATAAGTGTTAGGTTAGCAAAAAACATGGGATAGAAAAAAAGTTTGTGGGTGAAAACTTTCTAAAAAAAAAGTTGCCTCTCCTCTCTCTCTACAAAGGCAAGTACTGCATGATCTGCTGATCATGCTGTTTGATCACTTTATACTGAGATACTTTCACAAAGATTTCATACTTCTAATTATTGATAATCATAGCCAAAACCTTTTATTTTCTACTCTGTGGCATAAGAGCATAAGAAATAGGCTATTCAGCCCATTGAGTCCGCCCCACCATTTAATCATGAGCTGATCCACTTTCCCACTGCCCGGCCCTCTCCCCGTAGCCTTTGATGCCCTGGCATCTCCAGTTAAGTCTGGACGAGTACCGAAGATGCTTGAAATCTGAAAGAAGACAGACCTGGGGGCAATGAGATGAATCAGGATGCATTTGCGCACCCTTTGGACTCCAGCCATTTTTAACCTTTCATAATATGTACTCTTGGCTGGATCCATGGGGAACCACAGTACGGACACCAGTTTGAACCAGCTAGTGGTTGGGTATAAAACCAGTCCCAGAAAATGGGGACATGATATATATGCACTTGTTGGTAGTCCCTGAAAACCAGGACATGGAGTCCAAAAGGTTAATATGACTAACTTGGAGGACAAAGTCAGCAGGCCATGTCAAAACAACCCCATTATTAAGTTCTCCATGAAGTATCTCACCATCCTGTCTTGGGGAATATATTGTCACCCCTTCCTCCTTGCTGTTTCTCATTCATGGGACTCCTCCCCCAGAGGGAGGACATTCAATAGGTGGGTGGTCGCAGTCCAAGAAGTCAATACACCGAGCAAGACACAAAAGTGCTGGAGAAACTCAGCAGGTCACCCAACATCGAAGGGAGACGTTTCCCGCCTGAGCGCTTCATCCAGATACTATGGTCAAGTTTATCATCATCGGGTTGGACAAGCACAACCTGATGGAACAGCGTTCTCGCAGTCCTCGGTGCAAAACACACAGACACACAACCCGACATAGCACAATACATATGATTCACATAGACAAATAAATAAGTATTGTTTCATGAATATGCGAGTCTCGGGGGGTCAGTGTGAGCAGCTCCTTGGGTCGTTCAGCATTTTCACCGCCCTTGGGAAGAAGCTGTACCCCCTGATTCTCCTTGCTTCCCCTCGGGACCAGCTGAAAGACCCCGTGTGCGGGGTGGAAGGGCTCCTCAAAGAGAGCTTGCATTAACTGCCGCGTTTCTCCAGCGCTTTTGTTCATGACAGTACAATCCCAACGTTCCTGTTTTCAGAACAAAGGGATGGGCAGTAATTGCTCTTGCCTTCATGCGGGCGGAGCAGTGGAGCCTTCTCCCTGTTTCAATTCAGGAACGTGTTGGCTCTGTTTTCTTTCCTGGCTCTTCTCGCTGCTCCTCAGCACAGCGAGAGGGTGCCCACAGCTTTCCAATGAAAGGCTCCTTTCTCCAACCAGGTGCTTGAATATCAAGGCATTTTCCTCCTGATACAAAATATCTCACCAATCCACAACAGGGACCCAAGTTTTAAATAGTTCATAAAATAGGAATTGAAATGATAATCATAATGTAACTCACCAGCCCTCAGCAGCGAGAGGTACATCCAGTCTGATCCAGCACTAAAATGTCTTTGCCAGTTTCCCCAGAAGTTCTGGGAGTCACTCTGGTTCACTCTCCAGTAGAAATTATGCAAATCTCCTTGCTCTCACGAAGGTTATCAAAAGGAAGGAATGTGGGCGGTGAAGAATGGTATCCCAGCTAAATCATTTCCTCTTCTCGAAATCCTTTGTGCAGCCTAAATCTTGAAGCCAGCTGATTCCCCTTCCTTTCACTGGCCGGACAATGGGTCTCTTTAGAATTGCGTTGGCTGTTCGCCCGATGCCCTTCAATGGGCAGATTAATATTATTCATCCCTCTCTACATTGAGTGATCGCGGGAGCTCCGTGGCTCCTCGGTTCGCTAATGTTGGCAAGGACTCTTCAGGGCAGTATTTCTTGTGTCAACAAAAGAGAAGCCGGTCAAACAGTGAGTCAACATTTGGAGTCCTGATTGGGCGATTGTCTCCATAGAACCATAGAAGATGACAGAAAAGGCCCTTCTAGTCTGTGCCAAACTAGCCCACTGACCATGGTCCTCCATACCCCTCCCATCCATGGTCCTGTCCAAATTTTTCTTAAATGTTAAAATTGAGCTGGCATTCACCACTTCTGCTGGCAGCTCGTTCCACACCCCCCCACCACTCTCTGTGTGAGGATGTTCCCCCTAAACCTTTCCCTTTTCACCCTTAACCCATGTCCTCTGGGTTGTAGCTTACCTTCCCTCAGTGGAAAAAAAGTACATACATTGACTCTGTCTATTCCCTTCATAATTTTAAATACCTCTATCAAATCTCCCCTCATTTTTTCTATGCTCCAAAGAATAAAGTCCTAACCTGTTTAATTTTTCCCTGTAACTAAAACAAAATCTGAGTAAATCTTCTCTGCACTCTTTCGACGTTAGCAATATCTTTCCTGTAGTTAAGTGACCAAACTACACATAATACTCCAAATTTGTACAACTTCACCCTAACATCCTGACTCCTATACGCAATACTTTGCTTTATGAACATGCCAAAAGATCTCTTGACAACCCTATCTACATGTCACACCACTTTTAGGGAATTATGTGACTGTATTCCCAGATCCAACACTGAAACGCTGCCCATTTCTCCCCGTGGATGGTGCCTGGCCCCTGGTGTCCCTCCAACTTATCTTGGTTCATGCAAGATTCCGTCATTTGCTTGGTTTTTTTACATTTCTCAGGACTGAACTTATTGGGCCACCTCTATCGTCCCTGAGCTGAGGGCACAGTTAAGAGTCAGTCACATCACCAGGTCCAGAAAGATGAACTCTGAAGGAATTCCGAGCCCCATGCCAGGCTGCCCCTTCCTCCAGGTATATTTGTTCCAGACAGTGGAGCATTTGTTCCTGATTCGCCTGCAACCTGCTGCCTGGAGGAGATGGTTTACGTGGGAGAGCGAGAGGTTGCAGCCCCTCTTTGCCTACCTGAAGGGGAAAACATCTAACAGAGTGGAGAGTCAATGAAATAGCATCCACTGTTGACATGTTGTGATGACAAGAGGTGAAATGAAGTGGGTTTCCATGCACTTCCTGAGACAGGATTTGATTTGTTCTCTATCGATCTCTTCAATCACCGGAAGGTGCAGTGCCACCAGTCGCTATTCCTTGAGGTAGGTTTCCTTGCTCTTCCAGGACATAGGTATAATAGATATCGTTTTAAAGCAGGTGAAAATCTCAGATCATAGCAGTAAGAATTTGAAAACGTCTTCCAAAACCCCAGCCAGAATGACCATGTATAATTTGGGGACGTGGCCAGGTCCCAGACGGATACAGACATGATGACCCTCTGCATCTATTTTGCACAATGTTCAATGAGACCCCTTCTATTAGCATCTTCATTCACCCGGCTCAACTTGAATGGTTATAAATTCACTTTACATTAGGATAACATGTTGATGTGGATAGAGGGATACAGACAGTGGACAGATATAGGTCCATTTGTGGTTGACGCAATGCAATGAAGGAGATGCCACAGGATTATGGATCCTTCATGCTTAGAATTTGTATACAAATGAAAGGATCAAAGCTGTAGGTGCTAAAAAAATTTTAAATTTTTAGGCATACAGCACGGTAACAGGCCATATTGGCCAACTAACCAATGCTGCAATTGACTTACAACCCCTGATACATTTCGTTCAGTGGGAAGAATCTGGAGCTCTCGGGGAAAACCCACACAGACATGGGGAGAACATACAAACTCCTTATGGACAGCGCGGGATCTTAACTCTGGTCCCAATCGCTGGCGCTGTAACACCGTTGCACTAATCGCTCTGCTCAATGTGTTAATGATACAAAGATGATGGAAAGATAAGTTGTTAAGAGGTCATAACATGGCTGCAAAGTCATCAAGATGAGTGGGAAAAGTTGTGGCAAATGGAGTGCAATGTGGAAAAAATGGTAAAATTTTCTTTTCTGGGGAGTGAAGTAAAATAGAAGCATGTTATCTAAATTGTAGAGCTCTGAAACGCAGAGGATTGGGATGAACTAGACCAGCCATTCTTGTTTGAGGAGGTGCAACAAGGCAAGCAAATGGACAGTTAAAGGCAGGATATTGAGCAGCCATTCTCAATGGGCCACGGCAAATTTAATTAAAAGACTCGTTTTCTTTTCCCCTCACATAACAGAATTTTTTTTAATGTGGTCGGGAGGAGCGAAGGACGGAAGAAACTAGAAGGGGGCCCCCCATGAACGTAAAGTAGAATCCTAAGGGGACCGTAGCCCAAAAAAGCTTGAGAATGGATGGACTAGACCATGTTTTGTTCAAGACTGGTATGCAGCCACAGCAAGTCATTAAGAAAGCTAACTGGGTATTTTCTTTTATTGGAAAGGGAAATGAATACAAAGATAGAAGATTATATCTCAGGTATGTAGGCCATTGAAGAGCCCACATCTGGAATACTGTGCAAAATACTGACCTTCTGGTTTAAGGAAGGGTATAAATGCATTGGAAGCAGTTCAGAGAAGGTTTACCAGACTGATAAAAATGTTTGCAACATTTATCAAATTAGCAACGTTAATCTATCATATATTGCCTGTGTGGTTGAAGACCAGGGGGCAGCGATTTTAAAATTGGAGCAAAGGTGTAAGTGGGGTGTCGGTCAAAACTCTTGCAGAGTCTCGTTCTGATCGGAACTCGCTTCTTGGAGGTGTACAGTAAATGGAATAGAGATTTCAAAGGGTCATTAAATAGATATTTAAAAGAGAATAATTTGCAGGATTGTGGGCAAAGGGTAGGGTGTTAAAGTCGACCCGCACTGCAATAAAACAACTGTAGAACCAATGAACGTATAACCAGCTGTATTGCAAGGGGTACAAAGAATGAGTAGACAGGATCACTCGTTCTCTGCACTGAGCCTTACTCAACTCGTACACCATTTTAATTCATCTTATAGAGTCCTTTAGAAGGGTGCTACGTGCAGCTTTTCATGTTTCTTGAAGCTGGTTGTTCTTTACCTTGCAGCTGGTTATTCTTGTTTTTGTTACATCTTGACCTTGTCTTGCAGCTTTCTCAACTTTAGATATGCTAATCTTGATCAGGTCTGGTCAGGCTGTCTTTGTCAGGTCGTGCCATGGTCTTGTGGCTTTGTTTACAGTCATGTTATGTGACCAGATATTTGTACAAACGTGCTCATATATTTCTTAATTATGGATCTTCATTTGCATAACTAGGCAATCTCCATCAGCTGACACCCAACATCAGAAAATTCCTTCCCCTAATGCATTTTATTCTTTCACAAGGGTATTGTGCCCAATGGAATTGTTCCAATAGGATTTAGTATAGAGTCAATGGGCTGAATGGCCTTCAGCATCGAGACATTAGTCATGTTTTAAATTTCTATTGAATTGGGTGCACTGATACCAGTGAATACATGAATCTACACAATGCTTCGTGCATATTGAGATATTCTCAAAGGGTTTAACCGCAATACTTTTTACGAATGTGGGCATTGAACCATAGAAAGAAACCACCCTTAATAAAGAGATAGATTTCAAGGACCAACTTTGAGAAAGCTTAGTGAGGATATTCTCGTACTTAACTCCCCCGGCAATCTGCCATTTCCAACTTTGCTTCTAAAATGTGGTAACATTGAGATTAAGTTACTAGCCCAGAGTCCAGAGACCAACTCTAATGTTCCAGAAACTTCAGGTCAGGTACCTTGCGTGGGAGCTGGGAAATTTTAAAAAATTTGGAAAAATAGGAACTAATTTACAGTAACCATACAATTACGAGTTTGTTGTATAACATCTAGCGTGAGTCAGGATAATCTACAGTCACTACTTGCTCTGGTTTACATGTGGTGTCAGATCCTCAGCAGTGTGGTTGACTTTTAATCACCATCTGTTCAGCTCAGCAGAAATTAGGGTTGAGGAAATGCATTTTGCAATTACTTCACTATAATGAAATGTTCTCAAATGTTAGCTGAGCCAAATTGGGCTGACTGACTACCTCCTGCGTTTAGACATCTTCAGTCTTGATGGTGGGTTCTGACCCAAAATATCGACAATTCCTTTCTCCTGCTACTCGACCCGTTGAGTTCCTCCAGCAGTAAAAAGGACAATGCTGGAGAAACTGAGCAGGTACTAGATACATAACCAGCGTTTCAGGCTTGAGCCCTTCATTAAGCCAAGACGCTCAACAAAGTGACTGCCATCCTTTAGTTCCGATATCTGGGTTTTTTTTCTACTCATACCTTTATTTTCGCTATATCATGTTATGTGACCTGATATTTTCACTGAAGGACACTGTTTGACCTGCTGAGTTTCTGCAGCGTGGTGTTTTTACTTCAATCACGGTGCCGGCAGACGTTTCCGATTTACTCCAGTTCCTCCAGCAGGTCGGTTTTTGCTCCAGATTCCAGAGTATCTCCAGAGATTTGGCGATTGGATGCAGTTAAATGTTGGATTTTATAACTCATTGCAGAATTTGATAATGGTACTATAGAAGCGATGGGTAATTTTGCAAAAGTCTTACACCTGAAGAGGGGTTCTTTTTGCAGAAAACGATCCCTTCACGGTCACGTCAACAAAATGAGAGCTGCAGAGGTGAAATTCCAATCAGGAACAGCAGGAAATACTTCTGGTTTGCCCACTGTCTGTCAAAACACAGAAATTCTGGAGGTACTCAACTGGTCTCACGGAGTCCTCTGCTGGATGAAGACCATTTACAGATTAGAGGAACAACACCTCATCTTCCATCTGGGCCCCCAACTGGATGGCATAAACATTGACTTCTGTGGTAACCCACCCCACCATCTTTCTCCCTGTCTGCTTTCCTCTAGGTCTCTTCCCCCCCCCCCCCCTTTCATCCCCATTCTTTCCACAGCCTTTAATTTAGATGCCTGTCTTTTCACTCACACCTTAAAGAAGGGCTCAGACCCAAACATCAGTAATATATCTTTACCTCCTGTGGATGCTGTGAGACTGGCTGAGTTCTTCCGATGATTTTTTTTAATGCTTTGACCACAATCACAGCGTCTGCAGACTTTTGTGTTTCACTTTGTCCACTGACTGTATCAGGTAAGAATCTTTCAAGCCCTTTCTCAGAGGTTTAATCCAACACAAACTAAGGGTCCAAAGTAGAAGCAGTTGGGAGAGATGATTAAGATCTTCATCACGAGAGGCCAGATAGCTTGCTTCTGCATTCCTTGGAGTTTAGAAAAATGAGGTGGGTCCTTGTTCAAAAATATAAGATCTGATGGGCTAAAGTTGAGATGTTTTCACCAGTAAGAGAGAGTCACAAGCCGGGGGCATAGTTACAAGATCATTGGATAAAACTGAGGTACGTAGAAATTTCTTCTCTCAGAGGGTGGTGGATACCTGGAATTCTCTGTCTCAAAGAGGGTGTTCTAGTGTTCATTTTACTTTTGCCATTGGTAAGATTTTACAAAATACACTTCAGCATGTGAGGTGTTAAGACGTTTGAGGTGTGATGTAAGCTTTATTGTAAATCTGACAAATTGAGGCTAAGGAAATGGTAACAGGTTGATTTGGGTAGCCCTGTAATCAGCCTCTGAAGCTTTTCATTTCATTAAAATATTTTTTAATACAATTAAAAAGAAAGCCTCGACTATTGATTCCCCACTGATTCTTCCCCAGTCCCATGCTCCAAGATATTTTTAAAGTGTACTGTCCTAGGAATTGAAATGAATCAGTAAAAGCAAGTTGTGTACCAGTGATTATTTTGCCTTTAGTTGTGTTACAGCAATATTGTGCCCAGTACAGCACGGTATAGGCTCTTCACCCCATGATATTGGGCCAACCTACGTAAACCTACTCCACAACCATCTAGTTTATCTCTACCTCATTTTTAACCCTCAATTTTTATTTCATCCATGTGCCTATCTTAAGTCTTTTCAATGTTCCTGTTGTACCAGACTCCATCACCACTCCAGCAATGCATTCCAGGCATCACCTCTCTCCTTCTAAGTCTTTTCAATGTTCCAGTTATACCAGACTCCACCACCACTCCAGCAATGCATTCCAGGCACCACCTCTTTCCTAAGTCTTTTCAGTGTTCCAGTTGTACCAGACTCCACCACCACTCCAGCAATGTATTCCAGGCACCACCTCTTTCCTTCTAAGTCTTTTCAATGTTACAGCTGTACCAGACTCCACCACCACTCCACCAATGCATTCCAGGCACCACCTCTCTCCTTCTAAGTCTTTTCAATGTTCCAGTTGTACCAGATTCCACCACCACTCCAGCAATGCATTCCAGGCACCACCTCTCTCCTTCTAAGTCTTTTCAATGTTCCAGCTGTACCAGACTCCACCACCACTCCACCAATGCATTCCAGGCACCACCTCTCTCCTTCTAAGTCTTTTCAATGTTCCAGTTGTACCAGATTCCACCACCACTCCAGCAATGCATTCCAGGCACCACCTCTCTCCTTCTAAGTCTTTTCAATGTTCCAGCTGTACCAGACTCCACCACCACTCCACCAATGCATTCCAGGCACCACCTCTCTCCTTCTAAGTCTTTTCAATGTTCCAGTTGTACCAGACTCCACCACCACTCCAGCAATGCATTCCAGGCACCACCTCTTTCCTAAGTCTTTTCAGTGTTCCAGTTGTACCAGACTCCACCACCACTCCAGCAATGTATTCCAGGCACCACCTCTCTCCTTCTAAGTCTTTTCAATGTTCCAGTTGTACCAGACTCCACCACCACTCCAGCAATGCATTCCAGGCACCACCTCTCTCCGCATAAAACACATCTCCTCTTAAATTTCCTCGCCTCACCTAAACAGTTGTCCTCTGGTATTTGTTATTGTTGTTCGAGGAAAAAGGTGTTGGCTCAAACCGATCTTAATCTCTATTGACACCTCTTATCCTTCATCGCTCTAAAGAGAATAGCTCTAGCTCTGTCAACCGTGCTTCAGAGAACATGTTCTCTGATCCAGGTAACATCCTGGTAAATCTCCTTTCCACCCTCTTCAAAGCTTCTACATCCTTCCTGTAATGAGGTGACCAGAAATAAATGCAGTACTCTTTGTGGTATAACCAGACTTTTATAGGGCTGCAACATTACATTACGACTCTTGAACTCAATCCCCCAACACACCATATGCCTTCTTAACCATCCTATCCATCTGCGTGGCAGTCTTGAAGGATCTTTGAGGTTGAAAATGGAAATGAGATGAGTTGAAGACCAGAGACGAGCGTTAGATATCAGGAGTATAGAGAGTGGTTGCTAAGGTCTGAGAAGGGCCTGGGACAGATGCTCAGAGTTCTGACCCAAGAGTAGAAGGCCCTGAAACCAGAACCTGGGTGATGGGCTGATGGGTGACTGAAGATTGCAGTCTTGGTTGCAAGATTAGGATCTAGGAGATCATCAGGAGTTTATTCTGATTTGGGAGCTGGGTTCTGAGAAGGGCAGGTGGTAATACAATCCAGCAGCACGAGGCATAGATTCCTATGGGGGAAGAACATGGAACATACAGTAAGGTACAAGGCCCTTCTGGCCCTCGAGCCCTTGCTGCCCAATTACACTCAATTAACCTACAGCCCCCTTACTCTTTGAATGGTGGGAGGAAACAAGAGCACCCAGAGGAAACCAACATTGACACGAGGAGAACGTTCAAACTCCTCACAGATAGTGTCAGATTCGAACCTGCACCTCTGGCACTGAAATAGCATTGTGCGAACCGCTAGGCTAAATATTCCGCCCCTATTATCTAGCTGACTGAAGATGATGCAAATTAGGAACAGGATGACACCATTCAGCTCCTCAAACCAGTTCCAATATTTACACAGAAGACTAATCTGTACCTTATCTTTCTGTTTTTGTGCATTAGTTCTATGTCGCTTTGTTTACAAAATCTAGTGATTTTAAATTTAAGATTATTTATTGTACTGGAAAGACCACACCTTTAAAAAATGTATTTTGTTTGAAAACATGCTTTTTTTAAAAATCTGGCTCTGATTTTGTCTGAGACACTCACATTGGCAGAAAATATTCTTTTTTTTACTGTATTTACTCTCAAAATTCTAAAAGCCTGAATGAAATCATCCCTGAACTTTCTCCGTACCAAGCAATGTAGGTGAAACATATTTAATGAAACCTTCCCTCTTAAAGTAACCCTTGGAATCTTGGTTACATGAGATAATAAAGATTCATGAAATAGGGACTGGAAAAACATCCAACCTTGACGTCACCTCCATTTTCCTGCTCAATCCTCACAACCTTTGAATTCGCTAGAATCGGCCAATCAGATTTCAGATTTATTGTCGGAGTCCATACATAACATCACATGCAACCCTGAGTCTCTTTTTCCTGCGGGCGAGGCAGAATTATCGCTTATTGGCAGTGCAAAAAGAAATTGTACACAACAAATGCAAACAAATAAACAAGTGTAAGCCAGTGACTGTGCAACACAGAGAGGAGAAAAAAGTCCAAAAGTACGAGTCCTTAAATGAGTCCCTGATTGAGTTTGGTTGTTGAGGGGTCTGATGGTGGAGGGGGAACAGCTGTTCCTTGAACCTGGTAGTGCGAATCTTGTGGCACCGAGACCTCTTTTCTGATGGCAGCAGCGAGAACAGAGCATGTGCTGGGTGGTGGGGATCCTCGATGATCGCTGCTGCTCTCCGACGGCAGTGTTTCCTTTAGACATTCTCGACAGTGGGGACAGTTTTGTCTGTGATGATCTGGGCTGTGTCCACTATCTTTTGCAGGGCTTTACGCTCAAGGGTATTGGTGTCCCCATACCTGACCATAATGCAGCCGGTCAGCACCCTTTCCACCACAAGTATGTAGAAATTCTGGTGTCAAACAAACCTCCACAAACTTCTGAGGAAGTTGAGACACTGACGTGCTCTTTTCACGATGCCACTAGTGTGTTTGCGCCAGGAACATCCTCTGAGATAATGATTCCCAAGAACTTTTATTATTCTTTTTCAGGTCAATCTACTGGTTGATTCAGAGTGGCCCTGGGCTATCTCCCAAGCTTGTAGCTTCTGGTGCTCATGCTAGTTGCAGTATGCCCATGAGTGAAAGGCAAATTATGTGGTTCAACTGCACCCAAAGAAGCTCCCTCACCTCAATGTCGACTGGCATCAAGCGCACTGAAATGGTGTCAACCTGTTTCTGAATATTGTCCAGGTCTTGCTGCATGCAGGTACAGACCACTTTATTTGCCCAAGAGTTGCAAATAGAATTGAACATTGGGCAATTGCACTGGACAACGAAGATTTCGGATCCTGAACACTTTGGGTGTATTTTATGGATTTTTTGCTGATCATGAAAATCACCTTAAAATTTTCTAATCACGCACCTATTTTGTGATTTCCTGTCATATCTTAAGTCTACTTCAAGCATACAAAACCACGAAGTTCAGCATGTCATTGAAAATTCATTTTCTGCACTTGCACTTGGACTTCCCTACTGATCCTGGTGCCGTCAGTGACGAACATGGATATTACGACCATGGTAAAGCAGTATCAGGTCAACTGGAATTCATCAGTGCCGGCCAATTATTGTTGGACACTGACGCGAGAGGCATCAGATGCTGAGTACAAATGAAAATCAGCGGTAAAATGTTTTTAGGTCAGTTGAACTAACGCAACGTGTCAGCACCATTAACTGATTAAACATGGTAAATTCAATGAAAGTTCATTTAATATTTCTCCGACTTACTATGTGATACAGCAAATTTGAAATTACCTTTATGTTCAGGTTGAAGTTGTCTATCATAAACCCCAATTTTTTTTTCAGGAAGCAAACCTTTTGGAAAAAAAATTGTTGTGTAGTGCTATCAGCAAATATAACCACCTCTCACCTCATGATGAAAGGAGCCACCTTATGATATGTCAAAGTTCCGTATTGAGGACATGGAACCATACCCCGAGGAACTGCTGCAGTTATACCCTGGGGCTAGATTGATTGATACCCAACACCCACAACCTTCTTCCCTTATGCAAGGCATGACTCCAATCATATCCATTGACTTCTGTTTTACACAGATGTCTTGATACCATACTTGGTCAAAATTAGTCAGGTCCAGGTGCTGCATTAAAATAGGCTGTTTACAAACCATGTTAGAATTCACATCTCTGCAAGAAGTTTCTTCCAAACTAGTCAGACCAAATGCAGATTGGGTGATTACTGCCGAGTACCTGCACTGGAACTCCCAGCTACCAGTCACTTTCATTCCTTTCCCCTTTGCCACAAAGTCTACCAGTCATAAACAGCCTGCAGCCTGTGTGGGTGCTTCAGCCACTGAGCCCCTGAGCTGGTCCACTGCTGCAGCCACCTTCCCTGTGGGGTCGAGTACTGCCTGAATAGCCCACAACCTGTCATGAACCGGGAATTTTCCAGTTTCAGGTTAAGGTATGCACGAGATTGGGAAACTGATATATCTCATGTGGAGTTCAAACTCTGATTTCCAGATCTTGTAGTGGAACACGAAAGTCTGCAGACAGTCTAAATGTTGTGAATATAAGGAAATGCTAGAGAAACACCAGGTCTCACAGTGTTCATAGGAGGTAATGATATACAACTAATGATTCGGTCCTGAGCCCTTCTTCAAGGTGTGGCAAAATGTTGGTTATATATATATATATATATATATATATATATATATGTTTACTTCCTATGGACACTATATGGGACCTGCCGAGTGCCTCCAGCAATGCAGTGTTTCCAAATCTTGTGTTGGTGTCTCCAATTTGTAGGAAAGCTGCCCGGCTCAGGATAGTGTTGACATAGCAGATTGATTTGAATTACTTTTTTTTTCATTTACATCATGGCAGAAGCCGATTCCAGCCATACCACCCAATTACACCCACATTAATCTACAACCCTATACGTTTTGGAGGGTGGGAGGAAACTGGAGCACCCAGAGGAAACCTACGGAGACAAGGGTAGAACGTACAAATGCTTTGCAGACAGCGCCAGATCAAACCCAGGTCACTGGCACTGTAATAACTTTGTACTAACCGCTACGCTAACACGGATTTGATTCTCTATCGAGAGACCCATATCTCAGATCTTCAATTTCAAGATGCTCACACTTGTACTGAGAATGCATTAAAATGAGATAGTACACCTGGTAGATTCTGGACCCTGAGGTAAACATTCCCATTCCCTTGTTTCTTGGTGCCCTCCACGGTAATTAATTTTTCGATTCCAGTAAAATGACTTCATATCATGAAACTAACATTTAATTAGTTAAAGAGTTAAAAAGAGATGTCAATGCAGGAAGTTGCATGTCCATAAGTATTGTATACACACATCCTACGTCATGGATTCAGAAAAAACTTGATCAGCAGTAATTATTACTTTAAACCAGTTCTTCGAGTGTATCTGACACAACAATAATGTTACGGAAAAAATTATTTGATCTTAAGTAATTAAGTAACTGGAATTTACCCTGAAACACATACTTGGTTTATTGGCAGAGCACATGTACGCGTGCTGGCCTTTGACTTCCTTCAAATACGCTTGTATGTGAAGAGTGTTTTGGCATTGAAAGATTATTATGGTTAAGTTAAGATATAGGAAAAATGAGCAGAAGCAGACTATTTAGCCTTTCGAGTCTGCTCCGGCAACCATTGTGATTCTGCTGTGGCTGGCTGTGGTGAAGATGTGCTCTTTCCAGGGTTTTGTGCACTCCTGCAAGGACTGCATATCCATTGCCTTAAAGCAGGGATGGGCAAGAGGACATAACGTGCCATTTCAGCCCACAAGTACGTACAGGAGGGAGTCTAGGCTAATTGGGCGGCATGAACCCGTGGGCCAAAATGTGCTGTATGTCTAAATTAAAAATTAAAAGCTTGGCCACTCCTACCTTAAAGTAACATGATATTTTCCCCATGAAATCAGTGCCCTGAACTTGATCATTGCCTGAAATCAACAGCTCACATGTGGGTGGGCATGCACCAACTTGGCCTCAGATGGTGGATCCAAGGACCTGCTCCAGATCATCCTGACTTCCTTTTGGCAATATTTCTAAATGTCTAATACCACTGGACAAATTTTTTTCAAAAGATTTTCTTTCTGAAAAATAATTGAGTATTTATGATAGATAATTTCATGAACGTAGGATGATGGAGAAGGTTTAAATTAGCTTTATTAAATTTAGCATGTTTAATCGCATAATGATGCATCAAGTAAGAGTCCTAAATGAGTCTCAGACTCAGGACCTTGAAGAATGAGGGGAGAAGTAGGGATCGAAAGGCAATGTGTTAACATCAGCACTTTGACAAGCAGACTGGGAGGGATTAAACGGGCGGTGACAAGCTGGGTGTTCCTTCTGCAAATACCTGCAAAAGATCCAACGACGAACAATGAATGGGTATTTTTTTACAACAAAGGGTTGCAGTAACATGGAGGCAAACTTGCTGCATGAGAAGGAAGAGATGATTCACATTCCATAAATATGAATTCATATCCAACCATGTCAGCTGGCAAATTTGAGTTTGGTTCAATAATGGTATAGTCTGTAATATATAAAAATGTGCGGCATGAAGAAAAAAATGGAGTTGTCCATAGAAACATAGAACACTGAGGAACAGAAACAGGTCCTTCAGCCCTTTTAGTCCATGCCAAATGATCTTTCCCACTGACCTGCACCCAGATCATCTTCCTCTGTACCCCATCCGTCCATGTGACACTGAGCCTATAACACTGATCTCTGAAGAATTTTCTTCCTGAACATTTTTGGGTGTATTTTAAGGATTTTTGACTCCTGATCATGAAAATCACTTTAAAAGCTTCCTATCACGAACCTGTTTTTTTTTAGATATAACCTAGTTGTGTGATTTTCTTTCATATTTTAAGTCTACTAGCATAATGCCCACAAATCAAGCAGTTTTGGTTAGTCCAAGCATGCATGGGCATGCATTCAGTGCAGGAGCTTTGCAGATGTTGTCTTAGGCCTGGCATCAGCATTGATACAGACAGGCTGTAAAAGCAGCTCACATATATAGATGCTGTGCATTACATTGATATAGATTGAACACATGTTGATGAACATGTACTTCGGGCCATAGCATAGTGAGTGTACTTAACAATAGCATTTCTTGTCTTCAGGACGATTCAATCCAGCAGAAATCTCTCATCAATGTTGCAACAGCTGCGATACATTCTGTTAGATTTGTGGCGAGTATACGCTTTAAGGCTCAAAGACGCAGCATGACTCCACTTATTAAGAAAGCCTATGAGCTCTACTTCGGTTGTAAAATTGGTGACCAAGACAAACCCTGGGCCCCTCACATTTGTGGTGCAACATGTGCAGTCAACCTGATTAAAATGCTAAATTCAATGAAAGTTTATGTAATATTTCTCCAACAAACTACATGATGCAGCAAATCTGAAATTATCTTTGTGTTCAACTTGAAATTGTCTATTATCATCAACTTTTTTTTTACAGGAAGCAAACCTTTTCTAAAAGTTTGTTGTCCAGTGTAATCTATTTACAGTGATTAATTTTTTTTTAGACATACAGCACGGTAGCAGGGCCTACCACCTCACAAGTCCATGCTGCCAAAATACCCCAATTTGCATGCAACCCCCGTACATTTTGAATGGTAGGAGGAAACCAGGGCGCCAGGAATAAACTCACCCAGACGTGTGGAGAATGTACAAACTCCTTACAGACAGGTTAGGATTCGAACCCATGTCACTGGCAATGTAATAGCTTTACACTAGGCGCTGCACTATCCGTGCCTCCCACCTGTGATGTTGACTGAGGGATCATAACTGGTCAGGGCTTCAGAGATAACTCAGGAGCAAGATATTGTAAATGCTGGAAATCAAGAATTTTTAAAAAGGGAAATGCTT
This sequence comes from Narcine bancroftii, assembly GCF_036971445.1. Lineage (NCBI taxonomy): Eukaryota > Metazoa > Chordata > Chondrichthyes > Torpediniformes > Narcinidae > Narcine > Narcine bancroftii. Next base: position 11,095,932 of record NC_091479.1, on the reverse strand, counting down.
TTAATGCTTCAGGTCAGACTGCAAGTGTGGATTGAGAATGGAAAAAAATTCACAAGAATTTGAATAGAGCAGCACAGCTGGTGTAGGGGTTAGCACAGTGCCTTTACATTGGGACCGGGGTTCGAATCCCATGCTCTCTGTACAGAGCTTGTATGTTCTCCCCATGTTTGCGTGGGTTTTCCCCCAGGGAGTTCCAGTTTCCTCCCACTGTTTGAAACGTACCGAGGGGTGCAGGTTAATGGGGTGTAATTGGGTGGCACGGGCTCATGGGCTTGAAATCGCCTGTTGCCATGGTGTACGTAAATATTCAAAAATTTAAATCAGAAATGACAGAATCAATGAACTTGAGGAAGGAGTGGAGAGCATCAAAAGGGATGCTCTCCACTCCTTCCTCAAATATTAGACCAGGAAACATTGAATAACTTGGTGACGGAGGAGTACCACCTGGAAGAGGGTGGTCAGGTTCAGTGAGTATCAAAAGCTGTGTGTCTAGAGGAAGTGAAGAAAGAAGGGAATTATTTAAAAACGAAATGCTGGCAGGGTTAGCATAGCAGTTTGCGCAATGCTTTTCCAATGCCAGTGAGCTGAGTTTGAATCTGGTCCTGTCTGTAAGGAGTGTTGTAAGGTCTCCCTATCCCTGCGTGGCCTTTCTCTAGGCGTTCTGGTTTCCTCCCACCCTCCAAAGACAGGATTTGTTGGTATTTTGGTAGGGTGGGCTGGAAGGGCCTGTGTCTATAAATTTTAAAACATTTAAAAGGGAGAAAAATCACCCAAAACAAATTGAATGCTGAGATTTGATACAAGATGAGGATCTAAAATTGGTGAATTCTGTGTCAAATCCCAAATGCTAAGGTGACTACTTGGAATTTGACGTTCTACTCCTTGAGTTGATGTTGGGGTTTTTTTGGGGGGAGATTGTTAATACTTTTTCGGAAAGATTATAATGAGAGTTGGAGGAAGAAATGTAACAGGGAACTGTCACAGGCCTTTCTGGGGGCCCGAATACCCCACTAAACCTACAACCCCCGTATGTTTTAGGAGGGCGGGAAAAAACTGAAGCATCCAGAGGAAATCCATGTAGATCATGGGAGGAGTGTACAAATTCCTTGAGAGCGGAGGATTTGAACCAGGGTCGTTGGCGCTGTCATAGCTTTGTACTCACCTTGACGTGAAGGGATAGGCAGAGTGTCCTTAGCTGAAGTGGGATTGGGGCAAAGGAAAAACACTTACATTGTCCTCTGTATCGTGTCAATAAATAATTCAGTGATGCAGGGTCTCAACCACTAATGCCTTCACAGATGTTGCATAACTTTTTGAGACCTCCAGTGTTTTTTTCCAGAATTCAGTATCAGCAGATTCGTGTGTCTGGATTTTAAAATTGTTTGATTTTATGTTGACCCTTTTATACCTCAAAATATTACATGGCAGTCTCTCACTGACTATAACATTCTTACATTGACTCATGTTTCCTGACTCCTTAGTCAACACCCATCAAGTGAAGGACTTAATTTCACTCTTAAATATTGTTGGTGAGTCATTGGTGAGTCAAGGACTGGAAATTAAGTGGCAATCACTTAATGCTGGAAACACTCTGCAGACTGACTAGAAAGAGAAGCAGAGCTAATATATCGCATTGAGGTCCAAGTTCCAATGAAGGATCTTCATTTCTTCTGTTCTGTGTGAACAAGCAAGCCGGCTTCCAGAGACAGGCCGTGTATACGGCAACAATGTAAAAAGAGTATTAAACTGTTTCTCTTCCTCTCCAGCTTGACTTGCTGAATACTTCCAGCCTTCCAGCATCTATGGATTGGTTTTTTTCTCATCTTGAATTAAAAGGGGCCTCTCATTTGCAAACTAAGAAGGTCAGTCCATTCTTTGTATAGTGCCCCATGAGAGATGAAGTAATTGAACACCGCTCCAAATGGAGTCAAAAGAAAGGTTCAAAGAGCCAGCACATCCTGGTGGGTATATCCTGTAGACAGGTGAAAAGGAGTGGTTTTTCAAACATTTTACTGTACTGGCTAATCCGCACATGTGAAAAAATGCCTAAGGCAGCCATACCGGTAAAGTGGCATATAAAGAATACTTGTCATCCCTTGAAAGAATTGTAACCAGGAAATACAAATATCTACTTAAAAGAATATTATGCTCAAGGAAGCAATGAAATAAATAAAACTTTATAGGAAAACTAGAATTTGCTTTATGATACTTAGAAATATAAATGTACAAAATAGGTGGAATTATTCAATAGATGTTGATGAATTGACCAGAATCAACGTAAACACTCTTCTCTCCAAGCATCCATCTAGGCAGATTCACAGTTTGAAAAAAATATCAGCCACAATCATTTCTCCTGGTTTGCCACAACAGCTTGCATTCCTACGACAGTTTCAACGACCCAAGGCGGGTCACCAAGCTGAATAAGATGACATTAGGGTAGGGGCTCCATAAAGCTGTATTGTCATTAGGACAATTGTTGTGGGTGCAACAGCTGAAGGTTCACTCCCATGTCGTGAGCCGCCCTGATTTTGGAAACATATTAACATTCCTCAGAATCAGAATCAGAATTTATTGTCAAGAATAAATCTTGAAACAGGGTGTTTTGCTTCAGATAGTGCAAACATTCATATTACAACCATCTTACGACATTACTATAAATCAGTGGTTCTCAACCGTTTCCTTCCCACTCACATACCACTTTAAGTAATCCCTATGCTCTGGGATTAGAAAGGGATTGCTTAAGGTGGGATATGGGTGGAAAGAAAAAAATTTGAAAACCACTCTATTAATCATACCTAGTTTAGTGCACGGGTTTCAGAACTCCAGAGGAAATGGGCCAATGTCAATTTTTCTCAAGCAAAATATTTCAGTAACAATTGGGTCTTGTGCAGTGATTCTCAACCTTCCCTTCCCACTCACATCCCACCTTAAGCAATCCCTTACTAATCACAGAGCACCGATGGCATAGGGATTACTTAAAGTGGGATGTGAGCGGAAAGAAAAAGGTTGAGAACCACTGCTATAAATAAAAAAAATTAAATTAATATTGCATGAAAAGTGAGGCAGTGTCTGGGGTGCATTGATTATTCAGGAATCTGATGGCAGCGGGGAAGAAGCTGTCCTAGTGTCTTTAGGCTCCTGTACCTTTTTCCTGATGGTAGCAGAGTGAAGAGGGCATGGCCTGGGTGGTGGTGGGGGTCCTTGAGGATTGAGGCTGCTTTCTTAAGACTCCATCTCGTGTAGATGTCCTCGATGGAGTGAAGTCTGGTGCCTGTGATATCGCAGGCCGAGTTAACAACCCTCTGGAGTTTATTCTTGTCCTGAGAGTTGGTGCCTCCATACCAGGCAGTAATGCAACCAGCCAGAATGCTCTCCGCGGTACACCTGTAGAAGTTTAAGAGGGTCTTCAGTGGCATACCGAATCTCCTCAGACACCTCACAAACTATAGCCGCTGGCGAGCCTTCTTTATGATTGCATCCACGTGGAGGCTTCAGGACAGATCCTCAAAGATGTTGACACCCAGGAATTTGAAGTTCTTGTCCCTCTTCACTACTGAGCCCTCGATGAGGACGGGTTGGGTTCCCCTGGCTTTCTCCTGAAGTCCACAATAATCTTCTTGGTTTTGCTGATGTTGAGCGCAAGGTTGTTGTCATTATACCATTCAGCGAGCTGATCTAACTCTCTCCTGTACGCTTCCTCATCATCACTGGGTTTCTATCCGTGACTCCTTCCTCACTGCCATTTGGGAGCAACCATACCAGAAGGACAATGTAAGTTCAAGAAATGTATTGAATTTTCAGGACTCATCAACTATTCTTCTATTTGTTTTTACTGAGGATAAACTATTTATCCAACTACGTGTTGTCATGGATCAAAGAGGGAGAGAAAAAAAGGTATTGCCTGTGAAATTGAGGCCACTCCAGTTCAAAGGCAATGTAAACAAAATGCATCTTGGCCAGTGTAGGGCTTGGTAGAAAAATACAGTCCTCCTGAACATCTTGTTCTCACCAAATGACAAAGATCTACCCCAGGAAGACAAACGTACAAATCACAAGGTAAACAATTCAGCAGATACCTCCCTGGTTAAGCCTTCCCCTGTGTTACACCAACTTGATATATGAAATAAGTGTGAACCTTTCACGCTGAGTCCATCTGTCGCTTAAAAGAAAGAATGTTTGCTGAAAAATCTTATTGATCCTGGCATAATTTCAAATCAGATATTAGTGTGAAAGCGTGTTAAATGTTTTTATGTTACTGCATTCAGCAGGCATCTATCTCTGTTATGTCCTCTAGCCTAAAGTTATACCCAGAATTAAGTGTTTTCCTTCCTCTGGATCGATCGATCGATCTATTTTTTTATTTAAACATCTGTCTATTTAAACCCATGCCACGCAATGTCACCCTGTAGAGCAAATCGAAAGAACCAAAGACTTGTTGATCCAAACCAAGGCTTTTATTAACTAAAAGACTGGAGCGTATCACAAGTAGGTCGACCAGTCCAGAATGACCTGGTCTGGCAAGGAGCAATCCTTTAACACCTGCCAGTAGGTGTGGCTACACTCTCAGCCAATCACAGTGATCCTACACGACCATCTGTACATAGACACATTGGTGATAGAATCTGTACTATCACACACCCAAAGGTGTGCTTTGAATGGTGGGAGGAAACTGGAGGCCCCTGAGGAAACCCACACGGGCATGGAGAGAACGTACAAACTCCTTTCAGACAGCATGGGATTGGAACCCGGGTTGCATCTCCATTCTTCTGCTTAGGTTTGGAGGCAATGCCTAGTTGGCCTCAGCTCTGTAATTCATGTCCAAGTCAATTGTTGATCTCCTGATTGCAATATTTTATTCCCAACCATTCAGTCTAAATATTTGGCTACCTTTCTCTTACTTTTTGATTGTTCCAGATGTGGGTACCATTGGCCTAATTCCAATTGTCCCCTTACTACTAATAAGTAGAAATTCTGCCTGGCCCGCAGGAAAAGGAATCTCAGGGTCGTATGTGATGTCATGTTTGTACCCTGACAATAAATCTGAACTTTGAATATGATGGGGGCAATGAACCATCTTAAACTGCTGTAGACTTTCTGGCGAGGATATTCCTACTGTACTGCTGGGAAAGTGTTGCTGGTCTTGTCAGAATGGAAACACTCCTTTGCATCTGCTGCCCTTGTCCTTCTTGCCCTTGTCTTGGACGCACATTTAATGTTCCTTGGAGTTCACTTAACTAGTGACCTCTCATGGACACGCATCTCCCCACTTATCAAGAAGTTGCAACAACAACTGCACTGAAGTGGGCGAGGCGACCAGCCACCATTATGTCAAGATTCTACAAGGGCTCTGTCGAGAGCGTCCTGGCCGGCTGCATCATAGTGTGGGTTCGGTTGCTGCAGAGAAATGGATCAGAGGTCAATCCACAGGACCGTAAGAGTGGTAGAGAAGATCACTGGAATCTCCCAACCTGCCATCTACCAGGTTCGTTGTCTGAAGATGGCGTGCAAAATCATTGAGGACCCCTTCCACCCCGCATGCAGCATCTTTCAGCTGCTCCCGTCGGCAGAGGTCCAGAAGTATCAGAGCCAGCACCATCAGGCTGAGGAACAGCTTCTTCCCGCGGGCAATGAGATGCTGAACGACGAAAGCAACTGCTCATCCAAGACTCTCATATGTACAAAACAATATTTATTTAATTACTTGTATAGATAAAATACTTGTCCTGTGTGTGTACTGTTTGTCTGTACGTGTGTTATGCCTGGTTCTGTGTCTGTGTGTTTTGCACCGGGGACCGGAGAACGCTGTTTCATCAAGTTGTACTTGTACAATCAGATGACAATAAACGACTTGAGTTTTGGAATACAATGGAGGTCATCAGTTTGAAAATTCGTGTCCCAATGTCTCTGTATTTAGCCTGTTGCTACATAAATGCAACTTGTTATTTTATGTCAGGAGAAACTCAGCAGGGATTACAGATGGGGAGCAATGAGAGAGAATCCCACAGAACTCCCCTTTGGAGAGCAAAGAACTTCTTCAGGGTAGGCGTCCCTCGAAGAGATTTCACAGAGTTTTGCACTACAGAAAAGTAAAACACGAAAATCTGCAGACACTATGGTTGAAGTTAAAAACACAATTTTGGAGAAACTCAGCTGGTCAAACTGCATATTTTATACAGCAAAGATAAAGGTACATAACCAATGGTTTGGGCTTGAGCCCTTCATCAAGGTGTGAGCAAAATGTAGACAGGCCCCTGAACAAAATGGTGGGGGTGGGGGGGGGGCTTCAAAGTTTATGGACCCCCTCCCTGTGAAGCAGTCTGTACTTCTCTCCTACCAACTACATAAAAAACATTAAAAATATTTATGTTAAGCTAGATGAAAAGAAAATGTCTTTTACTTAAACCTGCCGTAGGGCCCTCATTGAGAATAGCTATTCTACATCTTCTAGAACACAGTTAGCGAGGCGGTTAATGTAACGCTGTTCCAGCACCAACAACCCAGGTCCGAATCCCGCACTGTCTGTAAGGAGTTTGTATGTTCTCCATGAGTCTGCGTGCGTTTCCTCATGGCGGTCCAGTGTCCTCCCACCCTTCAAAACGTGGGTTTTGTAAGTCAATTGGAGGCACGGGTTCATGGGCTGGAAGGGCCTGTTACCATGCTGTATTTTTTAAAAATTAGACACACAGCCAATTCGGCCTTATGAGTCCGTGCTGCCAATTTACACCCCATTAATCTATATGCCAGTACGTTTTTGAAGGGTGGGAGGAAATCGGAGCCCCTGGAGATAACCCAGGCAGACACGGGGAGAAAGTACAAACTCCTGACAGTACGGGATTCGAACCCAGGTCCGGTCCCGATCACTGGTGTTGTGCTAAACCTAACATCAACTGTTCTATAAAAATCTTATCTATTAAAAATCAAATGCTGCCTGCCAACATGAGTATTTCATTAGTATTGTGTTACACGTGTAAGTAATGAAAGGGAGCAACTTCTAGAATTTGTGGTTATCTGAAAAGGCATTTACCAAAAGATGCTGTCAAATTCGCAATTGTACATTTCGACCCCCTGATGGCACTGCAAGGCCCCCAGAAGCAGCAATGTTGGCAGACTTGCCAAAAATCTTCCTCATTCCAACTTTCTGTACATAAGATCATGCAAATTCCTCAATTACTATTCAGTTGTAAAACCCGTCATTACTTTTCCTCAATTTAATGCATGCTGGTTAATTAAATCTTTTATGGAACAAGCTATTCGGCCATTCTAGTCTTCCAAACTATTACTTTGCCTAGTCCCACGGATCTGCACCCAGTCCATACTCCTCCCATCCATGTACCTGACCATTCTCTGTGTGAAGAAGTTCCCCCTAAACTTTTCCCCTTTCACCCTTAACCCGTGTCCTCCAGTTTGTATCTCATCTACCCTCAGTGGAAAACAGCCTCCATGCATTGACCCCTCATAATCTTGTAAACCTCTTACAAATCTCTCCTTATTCTTCTACGCTCCATGGATTAAAGTCCTAACCTTTCCCTGTAATCAACTCCTGAAGGCCCGGCAACATCCTGGTAAATCTTCTCTGCATTCTTTCAATCTGGTTGAGATTTTTCTTGTAGTTAGGTGATCAAAACTTAAGTAGTTATTAAAAGAAAAGAAAATATATCTAAATTAGCATGGTGGGTTCTCCCCGTGTCTGCGTGGGTTTCCCCGGGGGTTCCGGTTATCTCACACCCTTCAAAGCATACTGGGGGGGGGGGGGGTTGTAGGTCAATTGGCTGTAATTAGGCGGGGGCTCGTGGGCAAAAAGGGCCTGTTGTCGTGCGGTATGTCTAATTTTTAAAAAAATTGTTTATTTAAATTTTTTGACCAGATAGGTAGTCAATTACAGAATTAAAAATTACAAATGTAACTCCAGTATTTACTCCATGATGGTTATTCCCCAACCCCCCACTTAACTCAAGAAAACAGTACAAAGAAAAGAGTAGATATAATGAAAGAGAAAAAAAGATAAAAGAAAGCAGAATGGATTGGTGAAAAGTGCTGCACTCTCCACCGATCATAAATTGGTGGTGTGAGCACTGCTGTGTTAGAAATTCCACAGACTTTAGAACAGCTTAAACTTGGACACACTAGGTCTCTGTATATTGCTGGGTCCATCTGTCTGACAGACCCCGAAGGGGCCGGTTCAAGACTTTATACGGGCTGGTGACTGACAGCTGGCAGGTGGGGCCGGCCTCCCTGAAGGTACAGTGGTATGCCGTTAGGAGTGTGGCCAGTGCATCATCACAGATGGATGGTCCATTTAAATTTCTTTGGAGAAGATAAACGCAGGTGTGGAGGGTGAGGCAGATCTACACCTGAAAATTGTAAAAATGGATGCCAAACTTGTAAAAATATGTCATACTTATTTCTTAAGTTATAGGTAATTTTCTCAAGGGGAAATACAACTATGTATTTCTGCATTCCATCGTGCCATACCCAGATGTGAATCAGACATCCATGCAAGTTATTTTCTAGCCACTGCCAGTACAATTTTAACAAATTCTATATAATATTTAGACAGGTTCTATCCCTGTAATATTACCCAGTAAGAATAATTCTGGGTTTGTGGAAATGTAATTCCTCTAATCTGCTCTAAGAAATTTCCTATATCTAAATTTTAAAAGTTTACACGTCTAAGAATTTTCCTCTATCCATTTGTTTTTTCACACCTGCAGTCTCCAGGTGTCTCCATTTGTCCCAGAGTTCCAGTGATTTATGAACTTCAGGTCATCAAGGTTCAAGTGGCCCACCAAGTGAGAAGGGGCCAATATGGAGCACAAATTCTTCATATAAGGCCAATTCGCCTACCTTGGGGTGAACTCTGTGTTCGATTAAGTACACAAAATTGCAGCAAGTCTTGCAGTGCCCAAATGTTTTGTGCCTGAGTCCTTCATTAAGATATGAGCAAAAAGCAGGCAGGTGGAAAGGAGGGAAAAAGGGGCAGGAGGAGGAGCACTGGCCAACAGCCAAGAAGCCAGAGGTTGACTTGGATAGGAGGGCAGAAGAGGAAGGGTGAGAATTGATCGGGGGGGAGGGGTTAGCTCTGTGAATGCAGAGCAGGAGAAAAGGAGACAGAGGAATGGGGAAGGAGGTGGGTGGGGATATAACCGAAACCAGAGAAGTCGATGTTAATTTCATCTGGTTGGAGGGTGCCCAGATGAAATATGAGGTGTTGTTCCTTCAATTTGTGGGTGGTCTCAGTTGGACAATCTGCAGGGGAATTGAAATAGGGCCTGAAAGATTGGTTATATACTGTATCCTCCCATGGTCGCCGTGGGACCTTCTGAGTTTCTCCAGCACTTTCGTGTATTTTAATTTTTAAAATTTAGACATAGAGCACAGTAACAGGCCATTATGCCCCATAAGTCTGTGTCGCCCAATTTATGCCCAATAAACCAACACCCCTGTTACATTTCAAAAGGTGGGAGGAAACCCATGCAGACATGGGGAGAACGTACAAACTTCTTACACTCAGTGTGGGTTTCGAAACACAGTACTGACCGCTGGAGCTGAAAAGGTGTTGCACTAATTTCTATGCCCATGTGGCAGATATAAGTTGTGGACAAAAGCCATCAAGTTGAAATAAGATGAATAACGAGACCACGCCTCAGGTTTAGAGCTTGAAGAGGGCTGACGTCATGACATCTGGAGTACGTACGGCCTCATGACATTCAGGTTGAGTAGTGCTGCTGAGTCACTATGATGTAGTGGCTAGTTGCCAGCCTGTTGTGTCTAGCTATCTTGAGTTTGGAGCTATTAGTGCTGGTTCTGCCCATTCCAGCCCCCCTCCCCCCCCGCCCCCCAACGGCATACTACCACACAGCTCCCCTCAGAACCAGTGGTTCCTGGTCAGACTATTGCCAGTATCTCAAAACATGAGATACATTCTAACAGTGGTGGACCGTTTCACGCGCCGGCCAGAGGCTATCCCGTTGCCATCCATTGACACTGAAACATGTGCTAGGGCATTCATTGTCAATTGGATTGCTAGATTTGGTGACCCTGACAAGAGTCTAACCGTAGTTAGGCCCAGCAAACTTCCTCTTCGCAAGCCTAAGCAACGACTGCAACATTTCTGCAAAACACAGCTTGCTTGCCACAAACTGGTCAACTGTAGATGTTATAAACAACTTCAACAGAACGTCAATCAAGCAAGAGGTCAGCGTTTCCCTACACAGTTGACTGAACATACAGCAGGGAAAACTATTTGACCAGGGAACAACCAACGAACCCTACCCAAGAGAAGAAGCCCGCGTTCCTGTGTCCTGGAGGAACTGCTACGCCCATACATTTACTACAATCACAGTGTATTCAGATTTTCTTCTTTTACTCCAAGTGCTATATTACTGTTTGCTGCATCTACGTCAGTGAAGAAGGCACCGTTGCCAGACTCAGGGGGAGCGGAGATGTAGTACTCCCGCAGGGTCCAGCCGATGATCTACACCCAAGACGGCGACGGCACTTTTCTGATTGGCAGCAGCCATGAAGGGTGGCAGACTCAGGGGAAGCAGAGGCCTGGAGCAGGGCACCACAGGTCAGGAAGATAACATCCCCTATCTGAGAAGGAACATAGGAAGTAGGAACAGGAGAAGGCCAAAAATGGCCCATCGAGCCTGCTCCGCCATTCAATACGATCGTGGCTGATCTAATTTATGACCTAACTCCACCGACCTGCCTTCTCCCCATATCCCTAATTCCTCTATCATGTAAAAATTTATCGAACCGAATTTTAAATATGTTTAGAGGCAGCCTCAACCACTTCCCTGATAAGAGAATTCCAAACATTCACTACTCTCTGGGAAAAACTATTTTTCCTCATCTCTGAACTAAATCTACTCCCCCAAATCTTGAGACTGTGTCCTCTGGTTTTAGTTTCCCCGGCCAGCTCAAAAAACCTTCCTACATCTATATATTTCTATAAGATCTCCTCTCATTCTTCTGAAACTCGAGCGAATATAATCCTAGACGATTTAATCTTTCATCATAAGTCAACCCCTTCAAATCCAGGGATCAACCTAGCAAACCTCCTCTGGACCATCTCCAAAGCCAGTATATCCTTCCTCAAGTGGAAGTGGAAGAGAAGTGGAAGAGATGACCCACGGGACTGTGCCAACTGAGGCGGACCAGTGAGGGGGCTCTGTGGCTGGGGCACTAGTGCAACCGGCGGACTGCAGGCAACTCAAGGTGAGGAACCCATGGAAGCTACAGGCTGCTGAAGACTGACTAGAACTGGCCACAGGAGTACCAAGTATCAAAACCTTCTAATCAGAACATTCCACCTTAAGCAATCTGTGCCATAAGTGCTCTTTGATGAGTAAAGAATTGCTTAAGGTGATATGTGAGTGGGGGGAAAAAAGGTTGAGACCCAATTGTCACTGAAATATTTTGCTTGAGAAAAACTGTCATTGCCCCATTTCCTTTGGAGTTCTGAAACCATGCACATAACGAGTCAATGAGGTACGATTAAAACAGTGGTTATCAAACTTTTTCTTCCCACTCACGTCCCATCTTAAGCAATCACAGAGCACTGATGGCAAAGGGATTACTTAAAGTGATATGTGAGCTGGGTGGGGTTTGAAAACCAATGTTTTAGACTGAGGGAGGAAGGGGAGATAAGGAGGAAGGCACAGATGATGTGGAGGGCGGGGCGAGGACCAGGAGGTGACCGGATACTGGATGGAAGGTGAGAGAGAGGTGGAGGCAGGTTGAGTTGGAGAGACCACTTGTGGTTTAAGGGAAGAAGGGGAGATAAGGATGGGGGGCAGATGAGGCGGAGGGTGGGGCAAGGACCAGGAGGTGACCGGATACTGGATGGAAGGTGAGAGAGAGAGGTGGAGGCAGGTTGAGTTGGAGAGACCACTTGTGGTTTATGGGAAGAAGGGGAGATAAGGATGGGGGGCAGATGAGGCAGAGGGTGGGGCAAGGACCAGGAGGTGACCAGATACTGGATGGAAGGTGCGAGAGAGAGGTGGAGGCAGGTTGAGTTGGAGAGACCACTTGTGGTTTATGGGAGGAAGGGGAGATAAGGATGGGGGGCAGATGAGGCGGAGGGCGGGGCGAGGACCAGGAGGTGACTAGATACTGGATGGAAGGTGAGAGAGAGAGGTGGAAACAGGGTGAGTTGGAGGAGACCACTTGTGGTTTATGGGAGGAAGGGGAGATAAGGATGGGGGACAGATGAGGCGGAGGGCGGGGCGAGGACCAGGAGGTGACCGGATACTGGATGGAAGGTGAGAGAGGTGGAAGCAGGTTGAGTTGGAGAGACCACTTGTGGTTTATGGGAGGAAGGGGAGATAAGGATGGGGGGCAGATGAGGCGGAGGGCGGGGCGAGGACCAGGAGGTGACCGGATACTGGATGGAAGGTGAGAGAGAGAGGAGGAAGCAGGTTGAGTTGGAGAGACCACTTGTGGTTTATGGGAGGAAGGGGAGATAAGGATGGGGGGGCAGATGAGGCAGAGGGCGGGGCGAGGACCAGGAGGTGACCGGATACTGGATGGAAGGTGAGAGAGAGAGGTGGAAGCAGGTTGAGTTGGAGAGACCACTTGTGGTTTATGGGAAGAAGGGGAGATAAGGATGGGGGGCAGATGAGGCGGAGGGCGGGGCGAGGACCAGGAGGTGACCGGATACTGGATGGAAGGTGAGAGAGAGAGGTGGAAGCAGGTTGAGTTGGAGAGACCACTTGTGGTTTATGGGAGGAAGGGGAGATAAGGATGGGGGGGCAGATGAGGCAGAGGGCGGGGCGAGGACCAGGAGGTGACCGGATACTGGATGGAAGGTGAGAGAGAGAGGTGGAAGCAGGTTGAGTTGGAGAGACCACTTGTGGTTTATGGGAAGAAGGGGAGATAAGGATGGGGGGCAGATGAGGCGGAGGGCGGGGCGAGGACCAGGAGGTGACCGGATACTGGATGGAAGGTGAGAGAGGTGGAAGCAGGTTGAGTTGGAGAGACCACTTGTGGTTTATGGGAGGAAGGGGAGATAAGGATGGGGGGGCAGATGAGGCGGAGGGCGGGGCGAGGACCAGGAGGTGACCGGATACTGGATGGAAGGTGAGAGAGAGAGGAGGAAGCAGGTTGAGTTGGAGAGACCACTTGTGGTTTATGGGAGGAAGGGGAGATAAGGATGGGGGGGCAGATGAGGCGGAGGGCGGGGCGAGGACCAGGAGGTGACCGGATACTGGATGGAAGGTGAGAGAGAGAGGTGGAAGCAGGTTGAGTTGGAGAGACCACTTGTGGTTTATGGGAAGAAGGGGAGATAAGGATGGGGGGCAGATGAGGCGGAGGGCGGGGCGAGGACCAGGAGGTGACCGGATACTGGATGGAAGGTGAGAGAGGTGGAAGCAGGTTGAGTTGGAGAGACCACTTGTGGTTTATGGGAGGAAGGGGAGATAAGGATGGGGGGGCAGATGAGGCGGAGGGCGGGGCGAGGACCAGGAGGTGACCGGATACTGGATGGAAGGTGAGAGAGAAAGCAGGTTGAGTTGGAGAGACCACTTGTGGTTTATGGGAGGAAGGGGAGATAAGGATGGGGGGCAGATGAGGCGGAGGGCGGGGCGAGGACCAGGAGGTGACCGGATACTGGATGGAAGGTGAGAGAGGTGGAAGCAGGTTGAGTTGGAGAGACCACTTGTGGTTTATGGGAGGAAGGGGAGATAAGGATGGGGGGGCAGATGAGGCGGAGGGCGGGGCGAGGACCAGGAGGTGACCGGATACTGGATGCAAGGTGAGAGAGAGAGGAGGAAGCAGGTTGAGTTGGAGAGACCACTTGTGGTTTATGGGAGGAAGGGGAGATAAGGATGGGGGGGCAGATGAGGCGGAGGGCGGGGCGAGGACCAGGAGGTGACCGGATACTGGATGGAAGGTGAGAGAGGTGGAAGCAGGTTGAGTTGGAGAGACCACTTGTGGTTTATGGGAGGAAGGGGAGATAAGGATGGGGGGGCAGATGAGGCGGAGGGCGGGGCGAGGACCAGGAGGTGACCGGATACTGGATGGAAGGTGAGAGAGAGAGGTGGAAGCAGGTTGAGTTGGAGAGACCACTTGTGGTTTATGGACCAGGCAATGTAATGTTTGCAATCGACTTGACAAGTTCCTTTCCACAATTTCTGCCCAGTCTGCTTTGATTTCAGGGATTTCAACATCTGCAGTATTTGATAACAGATTTTTCGGTCTGGACAGCTAATTGTCCTTATAGAGGGGGTGGGGGGGGCGTGGTTAACTATTGGCTAAAAGCGGGTTGGGGCTCAGCCCAGGCTTGTAAATCGTGACCCATGAACATGTCACAGGCGCAAAACTCCCACGACTGAAAGGTAACCTTGTTAGTTTTTGTGACGCAAATTGCGTTGGAAAAATAAACCTCTCGGCACTAAACTGTCCCGTCAAAACTGTGCATTGAGCGTGTTTGTGCAGACAGGCTGAAAGTTGATACAAAAGATGAGCGTTTAGACAGTCAAGGAACCCTGTGGACTTGTCTCCAATTTCATCTACCTTCCCAACGTATCCAGAAGTCGCCAGTTGTTAAAGGGAAAGATGTCGCAGTCGGAGAATTTAGCTCTTGTGCTTTGTGGACCAGGCGATATAAAACTGGTAATCTGTTTGCAATCGACCTGACAAGTTCCTTTCCACAGTTTCTGCCCCGTCTGCGGGCGCTTTTATAGCGAGGTTGAAGGAGGGAGTGGGCTGCACCCAGCACAGGGAGTGAGGGTAGTGCAGGGATCTGAAGGGCAAGGTCAAAGTTCTGCTGCGGAACTGAGGACTTTGAGGGAAGGGGCAACTGAACTTTGTGGATATGCTAAATGAAAAATGTTGGTGCATTGTGTTCAGTCATATTGGAGGGGTTTCTCACCTGCTCAGCTATTCTGCCTCCCACAGCCTCCAACCTCATTGTTTCCCAACCCTGCACTGCCCCCCCGGGTTCTTACATTTTAAACTTAAATTTAGACATACAGCATGGTAACAGGCCAGTTAGTCTGTCCTGCCCATTTTACACCCAATTAACCTGGTATGTTTCGAACGGTGGGAGGTCACCAGTCTTGTTGAAGGTTCTGACCTGTAACATGGATCATTCTTTTGCTCCGACTGAAGCTGCTCGAGCCATTAAGTTCTTCAAGCAGATTGTTTCGTGTCCCTCGTGACAGATTATGTTGTATTTTATATTGTATGTTTTAAAGGAGATAAACTGGGGCAGGTTTTTAGTGTAGGTCACATACAAACAGATCTCATTTAAAATACAGGAGCTCTGCTCAAGCCAGACAGGCCCGGCTCTGAGGGCCTTTGAAAAAACTTTGAAGAGTGCCCAAGGGACTTCACTAATGGATTGTTGTTTTGAAAAGCAACAGATGAAAGAACTCGGATGATTAGGTTTAGAGCCGCAGGCTGTCTAGAGTGCAGTTTGCTGTTCTAAGAGGGTCATGTGGTTTTGCAAGCAGAGGGAGTCTCTGGTCGTGAGAGAGAGAGAGAGGAAAATTCGTTCTACAATGCAACAGTCAGCAGGAACAGCTGGGACTGAAACAGGACAAGCTGGCAAGCTTGGGGGAAAACCCCATTTTGAAGATGGATTGTGAGTTCTGGTCAAGGCTTGGTCAAAGCCCTTGTAGTCCATACAAGAGGAGAGGACTGGCTGCCCTAATGTTTCTTTTGAAATAAGAGAAACAAAAAGGAACTCTGTGGTGACCTGAAAGAAAGAGGTTATCATCTGGAAAACCCTGATGGGGCAGGTTTCTTTGGCAAGACACTGACGTGGCTGATCTGAAGGAATCAGTTTGTGTCCAGCGAACAACAAATCTCTCTGAAAACTGACAAGAACCTTCCTGAGTGGTAACCATTTACCTTTCAAGCACCAAAGCCTGGTGAACTTCATATATCTTAAATTCTGTGCACAGTATAAGAATTGCCTGCAACCAATGAACTTGGAGGAGTGAGAAGTGAGATTGGACTGTGAATCAAAGAACTTTTCTAAACTTTCACACACATTGCATACATGTATGCTTCGAATTAGAAGGGGGTGAAGTAATTTAATAGTAATATGAAAGAGTTTGATCCTTTTTTCATGTTCAAAGATAATTAAAAGTAACCTTTGTTTAAGTGACCGTTTGTCTTGGTGAATTTCTATTGCTGCTGGATTTTAGGGTCCTCTGGGCTTGAGACGTCCTGTTTAATTAGTTTACTGGAATGAATGGATCAACGTGAATATGCAAAACACCTACCTTGTTCTTTTATTGTTGGAAGCAAAATCTCCCTCAACTAGTAGTGCAAGGCTAAGAATGTGCTTTGAAATGTACATTTCTTCTCTCCTTAGGTAAAACGGTCAATTCCAGAACCAGGTGCTGGTGGTAAGTATGATCTTGAAAGACTTCCTGAAGAAAATCTTCCTCTGTTCTTTCAGAATCATTTACAATATAATCCCTGCTATCCTAATTCAAGCAACCAGCAGCCTCAAAAAAAAGTGGAAAATAAATAGTTCAAAAAATATGGAAATTTAAAATTGGAGAACCTCGCTGTTAGTTCACCAATCTACGCAATCTCAAGCAACTGGCAAATTCACTATTCCAACATATAACGTAGGTATCAGATACCAGGGTTTTTTTTTACTGTATTAAGTATGATCTTGAAAGACTTCCTGAAGAAAATCTTCCTCTGTTCCTCTTTCAGAACATTCCTCAGAAATATTTGTACCACAAAATAAGTCATTGTGTAACACAGTAAAGAGGAATAAACTTTTGATTTTGGGCTGCAGGTCTTTAAAATTCCTCTTGAAAGCAGAAGATAATCCTTAACGTAAACGTCATGTGGTAAATTGCAGTGGAGTAGAGTGTTGAACATCGGTGTTTCAATCTACAGTTTGATAGGAAACCAAACCTTCCTTGAACCCTGTTCAGGATGCTCCAAAGCAAAACAATCAGAATCAAGGTTTCATCTCCATTTACACAGAAATCAAATTTTCCAATCATTCCTCTAAATAACATTTGTTACACTTCCCTGGAAGAAGAAAGAGATTCATTTTCAAAATTCAATTCTGCAGTCTGTAAAATTAGCAAATAAACCCATTGCAGGACTGTGTTATGCTTGGGACAGGTTGAAAACCATTTTTAATCATTAAATTGCTGGTGTCCCACTTCATCGCATTTTTCATGCCTTCATGATTAATAAAAGCAGAGTGACTTGAGTAACGTACTGGCGAATTGACTTTTTATTTTGGAGCAGGTTTATTTATCTCACCTCTACTTACTAGGTTTTCCAAAATGCCTACACCTTGGCATTTGTACTGCCGCGGCAGATGCCTGGAATTAAGCAGGGAAGTCTAACATTTAAACAGGTTTCCCAGCAAGTTTAATTGGCAACTTTAAAGGCAGGCATATTTTTCCAACTGGTTTGGCAAGCGTTCCTTGCAGAACTGATTTTTGTTTTAAGCACCATTGATGGAAACCATCTAAATTTTCCCTGCATAAACAATCTGAAAATAAATGTTATATTTAAATATACTATTTCATCCCTAACATCGAAGTACTCGAGATGGCAGAGGACGACAGCATCGAATCCACGCTGCTGAAGATCCAACTGCGCTGGGTAGGTCACGTCTCCAGAATGGAGGACCATCGCCTTCCCAAGATCGTGTTATATGGCGAGCTCTCCACCGGCCACCGAGACAGAGGTGCACCAAAGAAGAGGTACAAGGACTGTTAAAGAAATCTCTTGGTGCCTGCCACATTGACCACCGCCAGTGGGCTGATCTCGCCTCCAACCGTGCATCTTGGTGCCTCACAGTCCGGCAGGCAGCAACCTCCTTTGAAGAAGACCGCAGAGCCCACCTCACTGACAAAAGACAAAGGAGGAAAAACCCAACACCCAACCCCAACCAACCCATTTTCCCTTGCAACCGTGTCTGCCTGTCCCGCATCGGACTTGTCAGCCACCAATGAGCCTGCAGCTGACGTGGACATTACCCCTCCGTAAATCTTCGTCCGCGAAAGAAGATTTCTATTAAATTTAAATTTAGACCTACAGCACAGTAACAGGCCATTTCGGCCCATGAGCCCATACCACCCAATTTACACCCAATTAACCTACACCGCTGGTATGCTTTGAACAGTGGGAGGAAACCAGAACCCCTGGGGAAAATCCATGCAGGCACAGGGAGAACATTCAAACTCCTTACAGACAGCGGGGGATTCGAACCCCAGTCCCGATCACTGGCGCTGTAAAGGTGCTGCACTAACTGCTACGCCATTCGTGCCGCCCAATTGTTAAAGGCATTCTTCTTTTAAACACTCGTGATTTTAAAGTAATTTCCATCCAAAATATTTAACTCTTCTGTCATGGGATATTTTCTGGTTTTGAATAGTCTTGTGTTTACCTTTGGTTTTTGCTCTACTGCCTTTCAGAGGTTCTGTTGACCATGCATTCAGTTGGCATCTGTGGCTCTGATGTCCATTACTGGCAACACGGAAAAATTGGAGACTCTGTTGTGAAGAAACCAATGGTTTTGGGCCATGAAGCCGCCGGGACTGTGTTCAAACTGGGGCCTGGAGTTCAAAATCTTAAAGTAGGTCAGTCCATAATAAAATGTAAAGGAAGAAGGTCTATATTTGCAGTGTTTTTCTTAACTTAAGGAGGCATCAAAATGCAAAACAACCAATGGTACGTATGAAGTGTAGACCCTGAAGTTAAGCAATGAGGAAATGCTCCATACATAGAGGATTTGAGTATAAGCATTGAGGCATCCTGGTCCAATTACAGAGAGCCCAAGTGAGACTGCATCTGACTTACACGGGTATTCTCTTCCTACTTCAGTAAGAATTGACGTAGTAGAGAGGCTGCAGGTCGATTCCTGGGTTGGTTGGCTTTGATGTAGAGGGGGAGACTGAGCAGACCGAGTTTATGCCCTCACAAATTTGAGAAGAATGAGTGGTGATCTCGCTGGAAAGTTCCAAATGCTCGACTGGGTTGATGTAGGGATGGTGATTCCACTGGCTGGAGAGTCCAAATCTAGATTGTAGTCTCAAAATAAGGGTTTGGCCATTTAAGATCAAGATTCAATCTACTGTCATGTAATAAAGACAGTGCAATATTACACTGAATTTGTTTTGGTCTGCTGTAAGGCAGACAAATTCACCACTGGCAGACACCTCTTACTGTCACAGAAAGAGAAGCAAGAGTCTCCTCAAGTGACCAGCTTCCCCGGAGTCTGTAAACCCACCCCCCCACATGGCTGCTACCGATCAAAGGTGTCGCCATCTTGGGTGCAGACCCTGCAGTTGCAGCACTTTTAAATAAAACCACTGTTGGCTTCACTAGCAGGCCGTTTAAAGCCTGTACAGAGCCAAGGACAGCTGAACTGGGCAGTTGGATCATGTGGGGGGGCGCCGTAACTCTGCTCCCTGCAGGCCTGCACCAGCAGCAGCGCTGCCATTTTAATTTTTTTCCTCAGTTTTGAGATTAGATGAATTTGCATCACTCAATGAGTGATTACTCTTTTGGGTGATCTGCGAATACACCCAAAATAACACTGACAGATGTTCAAGTATTAAGAAACATGACATTGGTGCAGAAAAGGGCCAAAATCAGTTATAAATGGAGGAACAGGCAGGGGTCAAAAGGCCTTCATCTCGTTTCTATCTCTTGTGTAGGAAATGCAGCAACTAATGTTTACCGTGGCTATATATTGCACCCAGTTCTTGGGACATGCCTTACCTCTTCTCAGTATGTTCAGGTAATCCTTCATCCACTCTTCCCTTCCCACCAATCGCCTGCTTGGCACCTACCCCTGTGACCGCAGGAGGTGCTCCACCTCCTCCCTCACCACCATTCGGGGATCCCATACAGTCCTTCCAAGTGAAGCAACACGTCATTTGTGAATCAGCAGGGTGGGGTTGGGGGGTCATCTACTGCATCCGGTGCTCCTGCTGTGGTCTCCTTTACATTGTAGAGACTGGATGTAGACTGGGAGATCATTTCATTGAGCACTTCAGCTCTGTCCCATCCAATATCCAGTTAACACCTTTTGTCTGTTAGTCTGTAACTTTTCCCTCTGCCCATTCTTCCCTTCTCCCCAAGCTTTTAATTTGGGTGCCTGCCTGCTTTTTCCCGATACCTTGAAGAGAAGTTCAAAACGTCGGCAATATTATCTTTACCTCCAATGGATGTTGCACAACCTGCTGAGTTCCTCCAGCGACTCTGCGCCTTTACTCACAGTGAATGAGAGAATGTTCCAAGAAGAAAAAAAGACAGGTTCTGGAAACAAAATAAAACTAGAAAATAATGGAAACCTATTCAATAGGTCAGGAGTATCTTTGGAGAAGGGATTTAGAATAAAGGTTACAAGCTATTCACCTTTTATCAGAATTATAACGACCAAATAAATTACAGAGGAGGGGTAAACATAAGTAGCCACTCTTTTCTCCAGCAACTCTTTATTGATGTTGAATTCCAACATCTGTAGTCTTTTCTATCTCCAAAATAAAGGGAGTGTCTGTGGTAGCCTACAGATGATCTGTATGGGGAGTATATTTAGAACGATGAATGAATTTAGCGGAGTAAGGGAACAAAACAGAAGGAGTTGTAAGAAGGCAGGAAATTGTTGGTAATCTGGAGTAGAACAGTGGAAATGTTTGGGAGAGAAAAATAGAGTTAAATTTATGAGGATTCTATTAGAATTAGGTGGATCTGACAAAAGTGGGTTAGTTGCAGCAGTTTTGAAAGAAATTAATTTTTGCTCTCTTGTGAAGGACTTGAGCCATCGTTAAATTGTGTTGCACAAAACAATATTGAGGTTGTTGACTTTCGTTTTGCGACTTGCAAAATGGGGTGGGACCGATCATAAGATCCGAACCTATTACCACAGTAATGACTGTCTGATATTAAACAGATGATATGTAATTACACTTGTCAGCCACAAACGAGCCTGCAGCTGATGTGGACATTACCCCTCCATAAATCTTCGTCCGCAAAGCCAAGCCAAAGAGAGTGATGTAATTCCACCACTAGGCCACCAGGGGTCATCCCGGTGACCTTGTCTATAAAGCAGTCCAGAGCGACAGTCCAGCCTTCCAGGTTCGTCTTGCAGAGAGTCAAGACCTTTTGTAATTCCACCACTAGGCCACCAGGGGTCTTCCCGGTGACCTTGTCTATAAAGCTGTCCAGAGCTACAGTCTGGCCTTCCAGGTTTGTCCTGCAGAGAGACAAGACCTCTTACTGTGCATATTAGTTTATTAAAGCTGTCTTATACTCGCACTGCTGGTGTGGTTATTGTCAGTACAGATACTCCCGTTAAAGGATGGTGTCACAATGGGCCTTTTGTGAAGTGGTCGATGAGATGCATTGGGATGGGAAAAACTAAGCTCAGATCTGGGAATGGAAGGTTTATATTCTATGCCATTAATAATTTTCTGAAATGCTAATTACTGGAAAGAAAAATCAATGTATTTATCAAATGTTCGCTTCACTGCAGGTGACAGAGTTTCCATTGAACCTGGAGTCCCGAGAGAAAATTGTGAATTTTGCAAAATTGGACGTTACAATCTCTCTCCATCTATTTCCTTCTGTGCTACCCCTCCTCATGATGGGAACCTTTGTCGGTACTATGTCCACAATGCCAGTTACTGTCACAAGTGAGTTTATTCTGGTTATTCAATTGTCCTTGATCATTTCTGAATCACAGGGTTTAAGAATAGAAATCAAGATTAAGCACATTGTAATCCTCCTGGGATTAATGTGTGGGCATGAATGAGCGGTGGGGAAGGGTACGATTAATATTGTGCATTGACTGAGAACACTTTCTTGCTCAAAGTCCTAAAAATCCAGACTGCTCTGGGAACGGGTCACTTATGTGGCACTTAATGTGCCTCTGTGGCACTTATGGCATGGATGCACGCACACAAAAGCTGAGAAGTCCATATTCTCGGGTCATCCGACTTCAGGCGAGAGTTTCCAAGAAGTCTGGATTCTCGTGTGATCCAGATTTCTGGCATTTGGATTTTTGAACTTTTCTGTATGCTGAAATTAAGGGTAAATGCAAAAAAGATGTCAGTTTATGATTTGTGTAATACACAAAAGTCCTGGAGAAACTCAGCAGGTAGCACATGATTTAGAGGAACTCGCATTTTGGACCTGAGGCCTTGATGACCGGCTCCTGCCCAAAACATTGGTCACCCTTTGCTTTCTATAGGTTCTGCGTGACCTGCTGAGTTTCTCTTAACACTTTTGTTCATTGCACAATAATCACAGTTTCTGGTGATTTTCCTGTTTAACTCACTTTATAATGTCCTGAAACTTGTAAAAAAGAGTGAACAATTCTCCATCAAGCAATGATTCAATCAGCTCCAGGTACAGGTACACAATCCTTTATCCGGAACCCTTGGGGGACAGTGTGTCCTAGATTTTTCCAGATTTTGGAAACCCAAATTTGAACCCACCCGATTTGTGCTGCCATATCCACCCCACCCCCTTCCGGTTGCGCTGCCTGACTCTCGCAGCCATCTCTCTCCCCACTTGCTGGATTTTGGAGCTTTCTGGATTTTGGAGCTTTCTGGATTTTGGAGCTTTCTGGATTTTGGAGCTTTCTGGATTTTGGAGCTTTCTGGATTTTGGAGCTTTCTGGATTTTGGAGCTTTCTGGATTTTGGAGCTTTCTGGATTTTGGAGCTTTCTGGATTTTGGAGCTTTCTGGATTTTGGAGCTTTCTGGATTTTGGAGCTTTCTGGATTTTGGAGCTTTCTGGATTTTGGAGCTTTCTGGATTTTAGACGTCCAGATAAAGGATTGTGTACCTGTAGTGAATGCAACGATGATTCTTTTGCCAATCATATTAAATCTATATTGTAGTCATTTCCACCAATAAAGATAGTTTCTATTTGGGTACCCTGATTTAATCTTTGATGAGTTTGAATATTCCCTATCATGTCAGCAAAATCCGGTACTTGTACAAAGGTTTTGCACTGACACTGTTGAGAAAAATCCAGGATCACTTGCATTCCTTTTTCGACCTGCCACTTCAAAGATCTAAGTGTGTCTACTCCCAGGTCTTTTTGTCCCTGAAATTGCTTTGGAATTATTTTGTTTTTCAAGGTAGAAGTAGCCAATTACAAATTCTCTCGTAGCAACAACTCAGTATCTATCGTGTGTGTGTGCAATGCCCTTCCCCAGAACATCAGGAGTAAAAGACATTAAACAATCAACTTCACAAAAGTGAAATTTAAGATGTTTACGACATTAGCCAATGCTAGTTCAGGAGGTCCAAGTTATTCACTTTTACAAGTATTCTCAAACTGATTTTTGAATAAACATTCAAAGTAATTTATGTTACATGCACAGCTTTTATAAGTCAGAGCAGTTTTGAATCTATTTGATTATGATATGTGAGCGTAATGGTCGAGATAATTAAAATCAGAATTTATTGTTATGACCATGTCATTAAATTCATTCTTCTGTGGCAGCATCAGATTGCAAACATTTATAAAAATCACATCACAAAATAAATAAAAAATAGTAGAACTAAAAGGAAAAGTCAAAGTGAGGCAGTGTCTATGGTTCATTGTTCATTAAGAAGTCTGATAGCAGAGAGGAAAAAGCCGTCCTTGTGTCACTGGGGGCTCGTCTTCAGGCTCCTGTACCTTTTTCCCGGTGGTAGCAGAGTGAAGAGGGCATAGTCTGGGTGGTGGGGGTCCTTGAGGGTGGAGGCTGGTTTCTGGTGCCCGTGATGCCACAGGCTGAGTTAACAACCCTCTGAAGTTTTTTCTTGTCCCGGGTATTGCAACCAGCCAGAACGCTCTCCACGGTACACCTGCAGAAGTTTTTGAGAGTCTTTGGTGACGATACCAAAACTCCTCACAAAGTATAGCTGCCTTTCATGAGTGCTAATTAACTAATAGGCAATTAATTAATTATCTATAAATATCTTTAGGAGCAGGACCTTTTCATTACTGATGAAATTAGTTAACAGGAGGTTTCTGAATATTAGAATTCTATTTTCAATGCTAAGCTCAAGAAATGACATGGAAAACTTCATACCTAATAAGTTATTTGCTTTAAATAAGGAAAGTTTTAATGCTTGTAATTTCCCCATGTTTCAGACTCCCTGAATGTGTGAGTTTTGAGGAAGGAGCAATGATTGAGCCCCTGTCTGTTGCGATTCATGCCTGTCGAAGAGGAGGGGTAAATGTGAGTCACAAAGTCCTCATCATGGGGGCAGGTAAGTAGTTAGTAATGCACATCACTTCGCAGTAACCAAGAGGGTTTTCACAGACGTTGACCTTTTCTAAGAGTTCCCTGCCCACCTGCTCCCCATACACACACATCCAAATAACATGAGAAAGTATTTGAAAGGAACCATTGATAAATTTTAGAAGTCACAAGAATATTTTGAATATACAGTAAAAGTCCTAAAATCCAGACTGCTCGGGGATTAGATTGATTTGGATTTTCTGGATTCTTGTGCAGTATTTTTAAATTTAAGGTGAATAAAGAAGAGACGGACAGGTAAATTTTGATATAGTTTATTAACTAAACATTTTTTTACATAAATACAAAGTTTAAAAAAAAACCCCAAATATTTATTTGTTAGTTTCCGCAACTTCTGTACATCTGTGGTGCTTACGCATGCACGCAAAAGCCAGCTATATTTGATAAGTTTGAGAGTTTTCAAGCAGTCCAGATTCTCAGGTGGTCCAGCTGTTTGAACTTTTAGTGTAGATTTTTTTGGATTAATGTGGATTAGTGTAGATTAATGTGGAAGCCCTAAACCATTGTCTAAAGTAATGACAGATAATTGACTTTATAGACCTTATTACAGGTTATTTATTATACAGCAACATTTATAGGTTTCTGTATAAAATTTGCGGAGTAATATTCACATTGTGATGGATTACAATCTTACCTTTGCACCAACCTTTTTATCTATTAGTTATCTGTAAGAACAGGGTTTTAGAACAAAACACAATCCACTGGAGGAACTCAGCAGGTCATGCAATAGAGGGAGAAAAAAAATTGTCAAGGTTTCAGGCTGAAACTGTTAAAACTGTGTAGTATCGTGTTTTGTTCTGGATTCTAGCAGTGCCCACTAGTATATTGCCCACAAGGCCAGCTGTTTTGGTCAGTCCAAGCACATCTGGACAGGGGCTATGAAAATGTTGTCTTTGGCCTGGGTAGGCTTAGTCAGGATCGATGCAGACAAGCTATAAAAGCATCTCACATATACAGATGATGTGCATTACATTGGTAGAGATTGACTGAACACCTGTTGATGCATATGTTCTTCAGACAATAGCATAGTGAGCTTAACAACACTTAACAATAGCATTTGTTGTCTTCAGGAAGATTCAATCAAGCAAAAATACATCGCCAATCTCCCAACAGTTGTGATGCATTCTGTTTCATTTGTGGCCAGTATACGATTAAGGCTAAATTCAGTAAACATTAATTTACTGTTTCTCCAACTTCCTACATGATACAGAAAATCTGAAATTATCTTTGTGTTCAGCTTGAAGTTGTCTATCATAGACCCCAATTTATTTTCAGGAAGCAAACCTTTTTTAAAAATAATTATTGACCAGTGTTATTCTGTATCTTTATGTTCAAAAAGGAGAACTCCATGGTGAGGGAGATCTGACCCTCATTCTTTTATTTAGAAGCTGATTCTGGCCATTTGAACCCATGCTGCACAATTACACCCAAATTAACCCTTATCTTTTGGAGGGGGGAGGAAACTGGAGCACCCAGTGGAAACCCATGCAGACACAGGGAGAACGTACAAACTGCTTACAGGCAGCACCGGATTCAAACCCGGATCGGTGGTGCTGTAATAGCATTGCGCTAACCGTGCCACCCACCTGATCACAAGCCTGTTGTTGAGTGACTTGAATGGATTGGATAAAGTTCCTTACCTCAAAGTTTACTGGAACTAGAATTTGTAATTAACTGTACTTCAATAAGTAACGTATTTTGAAACCAATTTTTGGTTTGATCTGTCTTTTATTTAGGGCCAATTGGACTTATGAGTCTTCTTGTAGCCAAGTCAATGGGAGCATGTCCAATTGCTGTTTGTGGTAAGGTTATTAATATGGTTTTAAACATTTTTGTACAGTGTTGCAATTTATTGTCCAGTATAATATTCCCTATTGAATTGAAGGACTTCCTAGACTTTTTCAGGGATACTAGGCAAAAATTACATGCAAGCTCACCATCTTTAGTGGGGACAGCATATTCCCTTCCCAAAATAACCTCTAGAAATTTGCCAGGGTTTCTGGTGTCATACCAGACCTCCGCAAACTCCTAAGGAAATAGAAGCGCCGATGTGCTTTCTTCATGGTGTCATTGGTGCGTTGGGTCCAGGAAAGATCTTCCGAGATAGTGATTCCCAGTTGATCACCCTCTCCACCTCTGATCACTGGATTGTATATCTCTTCTTTCCTTTCCTGAAGTCAACACAGCTGCTTATTTGACTTATTTGAACCTACAAACTTTTTTTTAAATTGAAGTTTAATTTAAATTAATTTTCTAATATTATCTTTTCCACTTGAAAATTACATCATAATCTGTAAGACTGTTTCATCGCTGGAATTAGTCAGATGCTTAGGGCTTTAGTTAGCACAACTGAATTCAATATACAATATTAAACAGCCATAGTTTTGTCCTGTCAGTTTTATTGCTGTTAATTATTCTGATGTGTTTGGGAGGTTTTTTTTCCAATGAGCATAACCTAAAATCCAGAATTAAATATTATCGCCACCTGGCATAATTTAAGAAAGTTTTTTTTTATATTGCTCATGTCAATATTTCCTTGAGACTGAGAAAAGACTTGTAGAGAGTAGAAATATCTGATGTCATACAAGAAATAGCGACAGGTATTGCCTGCGTAACCTAATCGACAAGATCATGGCTGTTCTGGCCTTTATAACCATATAACCATTTACGGAGCAGAAACAGGCCATGTTGGCCTTTCGAGTCCGCACTGGTTCACTGATTTTGTGCGCCCTCTTCAGGCAATGGTCCCGGTAGATCACTTCGATGGGGGAGGGGGCGAAGGGAGTCTCCATTGATCCTCTCTGCCACTCTTTTTGCAAACAAAGTCTGAAACTCATGAAAAATTCAAAATAAATTATCTCCCGTGCTGGATACTGAAGATCTTTCAAATTGATTGAACTGTCCCCTGTAAACCATGACAATGGTACAATCTGTATAATGAAGCAGCCTCATTAATCTCACAGATTAGCTTCTCTGGGTGAAGTCGTTCATCTTCCTTTTCTTAATTCTACTTCCTTGAATCTTGAGGCTATGTACCCTGATTCTAGTCTCATGACTAGTGGAAACAACTTTCCTGCTTCTATTGTATCTACTCTTTCATAATTTTATGTTTTGATAAGCTCCCGTCTCATTCTTCTAAATTCCAGCAGGTATAGTTAAAAAAAAAACACAGAAGTGCAGGGGAACACAGCAGGTCTCACAGTGTCCACAGGAGGTAATGATACGTCATTGACATTTCGGGCCTGATTCCATCTTCAAGTATAATCCTCACAAACTAACCCCCTCATCTCTGGAATCAACCTGGTGAACTTCCTCTGTAGTGCCTCCAAGGGCTGTGTATTATTTCCTCGGGCTATTGCAAAAGTAGCTGTGAAAAAGGAAAATTGTTCTTGCATGAGGTATTATCAGCCTCTTGCATTATTCCAGATATGATACAAGAGCGACTGGATATGGCCAAGTGTTTGGGTGCGTCTTCTGTCTTTAAAGTAGAAAAGACCACATGCCCTCGCGAATTAGCACAGAAGGTGAAGACCTCTCTTTGCGGCATGCCTGACGTAACTTTTGAATGCGCTGGGGCAGAATGCAGTGTACAAACTGGAATTTATGTGAGTATTGAAGTTGCAGAAATGATCAATGCTAAACGTTTTACATGATCTCCGCTATTTTTGCCTGATCTGTGGGCTCCTTATTCCTAATTTATGTATTGATTGGGTTGAAGTCTACCTGGTAATTTTTGTACCTGGTTGATGCTGGCAAGTTAATAATTTTAGATTCATAGAATGGGAGTTGTTCTCATTACCCATCATTCTCATTATTGTGTCATGACCAATGCTCCTATGTGCATTCACTGTCCTGTAGTGCTTGTCTGATATGATGTATACACTTAGTGTTTTACCTTATTGACACTACTTATGGAATTGTCTGAAGATAAAAATTGATATTGCAGTTCTGCCGTCACTATCTCAATCCTGAAGGAATGTGTGTTGAGCTGGTGACTATCCAGTGAAGCTTTTTCTTTCAACAAGTTCATTGTCATCTGATTGTACGTATACAACACATTGAAACAGCACATTTCTGGACCATGGAGCACACACATAAGCACACAGTGTGCCCTACACACCAACTATCTATCTGTATATAGACAATTTATGATCCAAAATAAATATTTAAAAATAACTTGCAAGTTTCTAGGGTTCTTCAACAGGAAGAACCTGATTACCAGCCTGGCACTCCTCCACCTCTTCCTTTAAGGTAGTGTATCATAGATACTGTGGGCTGGATGGTAAAGGTCCTTAATGATTCTCTGAGCCCTTTTTAAGAACTGTTCCCTTTAGATATCGTCGTACAAGGAAGGGACCCCAGTAATCTCAACAGTTTTAGTACTGTACTCTGAACTGACTTTCAATCTGATATTTTGCAGCTACCCTACCAGACTATTATGCAACCAACCAGGACACACTCTATTGTGTTCCTGTAGAACATTGTTGGGATGGTGGCCAGTAACCTTGCCCTTCTCAACCTCCTTAGTAAATGAGCGCACTTTTGTGCCTTTCTGGCAAGTGAGGTTCAAGATGGGTTGTCCTTTAAATGGAGGCCAAGGAATTTTATGGTCCCCACTTTCTCTATAATGCAACGATCCATTGACATGCAGTGGGGAGTAGTCCTTCATTTTCCTGATGTCCTCAATCATATTCTTTGTCTTGTCCATGTTGAGACTTGGGTTGTTGTTCTTACACCACTGTACAAACCTTTACACTTTCTCTCTGTAAGCCAACTCATCATTGTTGCCAGTGAAGCCAACCACTGTGATGTCATGTGCAAACTTGGATTTAGTTGGAACTGAACCTGGCAGTTCGGATGTGAGTTAGTAGCGTTAACAGTAGCGGGTTGAGCACACAGTCCTGAGGTGTGCCAGCACTCTGTGTGATGGAGCTTGATGTTTGCTGCCAACCTGGACAGACTGTGGACTTACATCAAGAAGTCCAGGATCTAGTTGCAGAGAGGGGTCCTGAGTCCCAGCAAGGACAGTTTATCCACCAGGCTCTGAGGCTGAATGCCCAGCTGAAGGTTTTGAACAACAGCCTGATGTATGAGGCATCATCCTGTAGGTGGGTCAGGACGGAATGGAAAGTTAGGGCTATTGTATCCTCTGCAGATCAGCTTGGGCACTAGGCAAATTGGATTGGGTCCACTAGCATTGTTCCTTTCGGTCTGCCCAGCAATAACTCCTTGGGTCCCTCCTTTATCTTATTTCCTTGGTGGTCCCTTAGCAACATAATCTTAAATCACCATGTTAGTTTAATAATATTTATTAGCAATGCCAAGGTCTTAGGACCATCTCATTAGAACCCTTAAATGCTTTTAAAATGTCAAACTGTTTTCTCAAAATTAGAATGAGATGGGCAGAAACCTCCTCCCTTATGGAAGGACCATAAATTTCCACCAAGATTTTCCCAATCCCTGTTCCCTCAAAATGCTGCAACTTTGATCTAATGGTTATCTTAATGACTTCAGATTATATAGCCATGTTGTGGTGTGCATTATAATCTGCCTCCCAATTTAAAAAAAAAAAAAAATCTTTTATTGTTCTTATAAAAGGGAAACGTGGTCAGCAGCAAATTTCAATTTTTATGTATTGCTATAGAATGAATAAATATTTATTTTTCTTGCTTCTGACCCTTTGTCAGGCTACCAAATCAGGAGGAACATTGGTTTTGATTGGCATGGGCTCACCATCAACAAATACTCCTCTTCTAACTGCAATAAACCGAGAGCTGGACATCCGAGGGGTTTTCAGATACTGCAACACGTAAGTACCATACCAAGAAGAGAGAGGCTATGTACAACAAAATAAATAACCTCTCAAACCCTTTCCCCCATTTATTGCAAATTACTTCTGCTGTAATATTTAAAATGAGATGCTATTCCCGATTCGCTTAATTTGCTCCCACTCTAATTCTTTCATTTTAACCTATTCACATTTTTTCTATCCCATTCTTGCTTATGCACCAACTTTTCTTTAATTTCTTCTTTGGCTTGGCTTCGCGGACGAAGATTTATGGAGGGGGTAAATTACACCCAAGATATATGACTCAGTCTCTCCTGGTGTTACATGTTCTCTGTATACCCTGAACAAACAATTTTCTCCTGAATACTTCAATGGACTAATTTCCCGTCATCATACTTAGATCCCCATTTTGGGTCACTTGATCAGCGAAAACAGCTTTACTAGATCTAATCATAGTGGCAGTGTTCACAGATGTTACAGTAGGTCGGCAGAGTAGTTAGTGGAACACCCTTACAGCACCAGTGATCGGGACCAGGATTCGAATTCTGCGCTGCCTGTAAAAAGTTTGTATGTTCTCCCTGCTTCTGTGTGGGTTTTCCCCCCAAGGGCTCCAGTTTCCTCCTACCGTTCAAAATTGTACCGGTGGGTTGTCGATTAATTGGGAATAATTAAGTGGCATTCGCCTTCTTCATGACCAACTCAACCCGGAGGTTAACCTTTAGGGTGTCCTGAACAAGGACTCCCGAGTCCCTTTGAATTTTGAATTTCCTCCCCATCCAAATAATTCTCTGAATCATCTTGAATGCTTTTTGCAATTCACTAAACTATCAAGCAGAAGTTTCCAAAAGTCTGTGGCAGTGAAGGCTACATTCCCCTTCAAGTTGTACGTTACCCTTGAAAATACATCAATTGTACCTTCATTATTGAATAGCACTGGATGAATATCTACATCAGATGGCCTCTAATGGCTTGAGGGTCTTCATGGTCAGCCTTTCAGGGCAATTAGGAATGGAATATAATGCTGTCCTTGTCAAGTCATTTCCTGTAAATGAATAGAAAAAAGTAACAATTTCTGCCTTATTCCAATAAAAAGGAAGTCAAAAATGGTTATTATTGTTTGTTCATCCATTCTGCCTTAATAATCAAATCTGCCATCCATTTTGATTCCCTGTCCCATTCCCATAATGACATGCATGTCCATGGTGTCATGCACTGCCAGACTGAGACCACCTGCAAACTGGAGGAACAACACCTCATCTTCTGTCTGGGCACCCTCCAACTGGATGGCAATAACATTTAACTTCTCTGGTTTCTGTTAGCCCTTCCCCCGGTCTCTCCCCTTCCCCTATGTCTTGTTCTCTCTCTCTCTCTCTCTCTCTCCCCCCTTCCCTCCAGCTCTGCATTCACAGAGCCACTCCCCTCCCCTGATCAATTCTCAATCTTCCCCTCCTGCCCTCCTATCCATGTTCAATTATCATCTTTTGCTTGTTAGCCTGTGCTCTGCACTCCACCTTTTCTTCCCTCCTCCCCCCAGCCTTTTAATTCGGACACCTGCCTAATTTTTGTTCATACTTTGAATAAAGAGCTCAGTCCCAGAACATTGGTTATATACCTTTACCCCCAATGGACACTGCGTAACCTGCTGAATTCCTCCAGCAATTTGTGTTTTTTATCATTTGAATGACAACTTTTCTTTGAGCTATTGTATTTTTTGCATTTCATTGAAAATTCTTTCAATGTCTGTATTGAAATAGAATTTAAACATTCTGTTTCAACACAATGACCATTCCAGACGACGAGTCATCTCTTTACTTATCGTTCCAAATGTTCATCCAGGGACTATTTCAATTGTAGTGAGGATTTCTGGCTGACAGTAACTGCAAGAATAACTGAGAAGACATGAAATACTGAACTTTTCATTTCTGGGTTCTGGTAAACAAGAACCTAATGGTACTTTTTTGAACATTCATTCTAATATGAATGAATCAACTGGTGTATGCAGTTGAAAAGTTCTTGTAAGGATTCTAACTAAAGTGGCGGTTAGCATAGCGCTGTTACAGCGCCAGCGATCGGGACCAGGGTTTGAATCCCGCGCTGTCGGTAAGGAGTTTGTACATTCTCCCTGTGTCTGCGTGGGTTTTCTCCAGGGGCTCTAGTTTCCTCCCACCATTCAAAAACATATCAGGGTTGTAGGTCAATTGGGTGAATTTGAGCTGCATGAACGCGTGGGGTCGAAAGGGCCTGTTACCGTGTTATAGGCCAAAAATGGCCCATCGAGCCTGCTCCGCCATTCAATAAGATCATGGCTGATCTAATTTATGACCTAACTCCACCGACCTGCCTTCTCCCCATATCCCCTAATTCCTCTATCATGTAAAAATTTATCAAACCGAATTTTAAATATGTTTAATGAGGTGGCCTCCACCACTTCCCTGGTTTGAGAATTCCAAACATTCACTACTCTCTGGGAAAAACTATTTTTCCTCATCTCTGTCCTAAATCTACTCCCCCGAAGCTTGAGACTGTGTCCTCTCGTTTTAATTTCCCCAACCAGCTCAAAAAAACCTTCCTACATCTATCCTATCCATACCCTTCATAATCCAATATGTTTCTATAAGATCTCCTCTCATTCTTCTGAACTCGAGCGAATACAATCCTAGACGATTTAATCTTTCATCATGAGTCAACCCCTTCATCCCAGGGATCAACCCAATAATGTTTAAAAAAAATTGTCAGAAATGAAACAATTAAGAGCCTGATTTTTGATTTTGATTTCAGGTGGCCTACTGCAATTGACATGTTGGCCTCAAAGAGAATTGATGTGAAGCCTTTGATCACACATCACTTGCCTCTGGAACAAGCCGTAGAAGCATTCGAGTTGGTGAAGAAGGGAACGGCACTCAAAGTGATTGTGTTGTGTGAGGAGGAGCAGCAGGGCAAATCACTGGAGCAGTGCCAACTGCAATGTCACCAGCTGCTGCAGCAGTGCCAACAACAGTGCCAGGAAATGAGAGACCAGTGTGCAAGCAGCCGCTCGTGAATCTCCTTGTGCTTCTCTGTCCCGTTCACACACTGAGTGACACATTTAGCACAGGTCTCACAAACGGTTTTCATTAATTTTACAGCCAACCTGTCTGTAATAAACACGCCATTTGAAACCACTTGTCCTTGTTTCGAGATCATGTTACACTTGATGACAAAGATTTTGCTGTATACCTTTGGGCTGCTAATCAAGAAAATCTTTAAAAAAAAAATACACGATGGGAAATTGTTAAAGCCATCACCGATATCTGTGATTTCCTCTCGTAAGTCGGCTTCAAGCACATAAAACGATGTGTCATTGAAAATACATTTTTTGCATTCACACATCGACTTCTTCCCCGCTGATCCTGGTGCAGTCAGTGACGAACATGGGTGAAAGGTTTCACCAGGACATTGCGACCATGGAAAAGTGGTATCAGTCCATCAGTGCTGGCCGACTATTGTAGGGCACTGACACGAGAGGCATCAGCCACTGAGTACAAATGAAAATCAGCACCGAAACATTTTTAGGTCAGTTGAACTAATGCAACGTGTCAGTGTCATTATGCGATTAAACGTGCCAAATGCAATAAAAGTTTGTTTCTCCAGCTTCTTACATAATACAGCAAGTCTGAAATTATATTTGCGTTCACCTTGAAGTTGTCTGTCATAATCCCCAATTTTTTTCAGGAACCAAACTTTTTGGAAAAAAAATTGTCCAGTGTTTTTATTTGATTCCCTCTTCCATTTAGTTCATTTTGCACCATAGAAGGATGCATTTATTTTGGTATTAAAGAAGAAAATCTGCAGACACTTGTGATTGTGGTTTACACAAAAATGCTGGAGAAACTTAGCAAGTCATACCACATTCTTCACATTGCAAAGATAAAGGTACATAACTAATGTTTTGGGCTTGAGCCCTTTGTCAAGGTGTAAGCAAAAAGCAAGGCACCTGAATAAAATGGTGGGGGCAGGGGGAAGAGTCAGGGTCAGCGCCAGAAAGATCATTGGGACAGCATTCGGGTAATGGGGTGAGAGGGGAGGCAAAGTCCAACATGCATACTCGCTCACCAGGAGGGGCATGCTGGTACCTACCTGCTGAACTAATGTTAACCTCCTCTATCCCTCTTGACATATCAGCTGAAACCACTGCTTTTATAACGTGGAGAGCCACTAGTGAGCATCAAGCTGGTAGTGATGTGGGTGGGGGCAGGTCTGACGGCGAGCGATGGCCAATAGCGTATGGGGGGCACCGCACCTTGCTTTTGGGGGAGGGCAATATCCGTGAATGCCCCCCTCCATTTTGGCGCTGACCCTGCAAAGAGGTGAGAGGACACAAAAGAAAAAGGCTGAAAATATGAGGGAGATAGCTCTCTGAAGGGAGTGGAGAACTGGATGAAAGGAGACAGAGGGAAGGGGAAGAAAGAAGGAGAGGGGAGTGACCGAAAAGAAACCTGAGAGCTTGATGGAGAGTGCCCAGATGGAATATCAGGTGTTACTCCTAATGGGTGGCCTAGGTTTGGTAGTGCAGGAGGCTATGGACAGACGTCAGCACAGGTGGGGGTGTGTAATTAAAAGACTGGCCACTGTGAGATCCCGTTATTTGCTGTCAACAGAAAGTGCTCCCATTCTACATCCAGTTTCCCCGATGTGGAGGAGGCCACAACGGGAGTACTAGATGCACTAAATAATCCTTGCTTCCCTTGGAAGGACCGTTTGGGCCTTGAATGGTGGTGGGGGATGAGGTGTGGACTTCCTGCCGTTACTGGTAGGTACCAAGGGGCTGATTCATGAGAAGGGATGAGTGGATGAGGGAATCATGGAGGAAACAATCTCTGCAGAAGGCAGACAGGTGAGGAGAAGGGAAGATGTGCCTGGTGATGGAATCATGTTGTACATGATGTAAATTGTGGTGGATAATATGTTGGATGTGGAGGTTGGTGAGGTGGTAGGTGATGATAAGGGGAATCCTGTCCTGTGCATCTGGGAGCAGAAGGGGTCAGGGTAGGTGCAGGAAATGGAGGAGATGTGGGTGAGGGCTGTTGATGGTGGTAAATGGGAAGCCACTTGGATGATTTGGAATGGAAGACCCAGTTCTCCTGAGCCAGCACACTGATGTAACTATGGAGAAGACACATCAGTACTTTTGTCTGAGGAGTTTCATCCTCGACAGGTATGCTGCAGAAGGCAGCCAATATCCTACAGGGACCTCCATCGTCTTGTGAACGATTTCTTCTCACTACTCAGCTGGTAGTAGGGACGGAAGCCGCAAGTTCAGAATCAGAGTGAGGTTTATTTTCATGAACATATCACTAAATTTGTGGTTTTGTGGCAGCAGTATTGTGCATTTCAGGTGCAAAAGTGCAATAAATTACAATTCCGTAAATACTTAAAAATTAAATAATTAGTGCGAGAAAGAGAAAAAATGAATTAGTGTCCATAGATTCGTTGTCTGTTCAGAAATCTGATGGCAGAGGGGAAGAAGCTGTTTTTTGTACCATTGAGTGTGTGTCTTCAGGCTCCTGTCCCTCCTTCCTGATGGTAGCAGTGAGAAAAGGGTTTGGGTAGTGAGGGTCCTTAATAGTAGAAGCAGCTTTCTTGAGAACGTCACCTCTTAAGATGTCCTTAATGGAGTGAAGACTAGTGCCCATGATGGCACTAGCTGAGTTCACAGCCTGTCTTGTGCATTGGCACCTCCATAACCAAACAGCGATGCAACAAGTCAGAATTTTCTCCACGGTACACCTGCAGAAATCTGCAAGAGTCTTTGGTGACATACTAAATCTCCTCAAACTCCTCACGAAATATAGCTGCTGGGTACGTTCTTCATGATTGCATCGAGATGATGGCTTCGGGAACTTGAAGTTTCTTACCCTCTCTACCGCTGACCCCTTGATGAGGACTGGTTTGTGTTCTCTTGGTTTCCCTTTCCTGAGGTCCACAATCAATCCCTTAGTTTTGCTAATGTAACAGGTTTGCATAGGGCGTAGACGAAGAGACGACTCATAGAATTGTTTTTCAGCATTTATTTGCTCCCTTTAGAAGACAAAATAATGCAAGCACCATTGTCTTCTGGGTTTTCTTTCTCTCTTACCCCTTTGCTCCCTTAGCAAGGTAACAGCAGTCAAAATTTGGTGTCTTGCAGCAACATCATAATGCAAACATTCATATTATGAACCATCTTACAACAATTAATATAAAAAAATAGTGCATGAAAAATAAGACAGTGTCTTTGGTTCATTGATTATTCAGGAATCTGATGGCAGTGTGGAAGAAGCTGTCCTTGTGCCGCTGAGTGTTCATCTTTAGGCTCCTGTACCTTTTTCCCAATGGTAACAGAGTGAAGAGGGTGGTGGGGTTCTTTGAGGATAGAGGCTGCTTTTTTAAGACACTGCCTCGTGAAGGTGTCCTCGATGGAGTGAAGTCTGGTGCCCGTGATGTCGCAGGCCGAGTTAACAACCCTCCGGAGATTTTTCTTGTCCTGAGAGTTGGCGCCTCCATACCAGGCAGCGATGCAACCAGCCAGAATGCTCTCCACGGTCCACTTGTAGAAGTTTTCGAGAATCTTCGGTGACATACCAAATCCCCTCAAATACCTCACAAAGTATAGCGGCCCCTTCTTTGTGAATGCATCAACGTGGAGGCTCCAGGACACTATCAAGATCTGTCTGCACCATTGTAACATCACATTTTTTGCACTATATGTATTATTACTGGCTTTCAAGTTCAAGTTTAAATATGTTGTTAAGAGTAAGCACGCATCACATACAACCCAGAGATTCTTTTCGACTTCTCAATAAAAAATGGTGGCCCAGCAGAGCTGCTGTCGCTGCAGCTCTGTTACTGGTTTGAACTTGTGGAGAGCGGGGAGCAGACACGCAATGCTCCCGCGGGGTCCGACCACCCAGTCCAAATGCTGTTGGCTTTGTACAAGCCTTAAACGTTTAACGCAACACTGTTTACAGTGCCAGGGATTGGGACTGGGGTTCAAATCCTGCGCTGCCTGTAAGAATTTTGTACGTTCTCCCTGTGTCTGCGTGGCTTTTCTCTGAGGGCTCAGGTTTCCTCCCACCATTTGAAATGTACTGGGCTTGTAGGTCATTTGGGTGTAATTGGGCAGCACTGGGTCAAGGGCCAAAATGGTCTGTTACCATGTTGTACTGTAGTTAAAATTTAAAGTTAAATGGCCTGGTAAAAGTACCAATAAAGGTTTACTTTAAAAGATATGAGCGCCTATGATTGGCATTGGCCTTGAGGGTTGCAGACTCTGAGGAAGCAGAGGAATGGTGGCAGGGCACCAAAAAAAAACAGGGAGACCACCCACCTCTGCAGAGGGACGGTTACCACAGCGAGGGGCTCTGAGGCTGAAGAATACTTGACGCGAGGAACCCATGCAGGCTGCGGGCTGCTGGAGACTGTCCTCAAGGGACTCGCACCGGGCTGCGGGAGACGGTGGTCAAGGGATTCACACCGGGCTGCGGACCGCTGGAGACTGGTCGAAGGGGCACCAGGAAGTGGAAACGAGAGAGTGCGGAGGGTGCGAGAGGCGCCTTGACGGCGTTGGAGGTGTAAATCTGGAGCTCGGGCTGCCAAAGGCTTGGACTGAAGTCCGTGCGGCTGCAGAAAAGGCGAATCCACGGACGCTCCGCGACTCTAAACGGACTCTCTTTTGCTTCTCTTTCTCCCACCATCGGGGGCACTGGGCGATTTCTGCTCAGGGCACATCTTGGTCTGCCTTACTGCAGCATGAAGGAGAATCACATTTTCTGTTTTATTACCATGACTATCAAAGAATTTTAAAGCTTGTCATGAGACAAGATAAAATGATATTATTGGTTCAAGCCAATAGTTGATCCAATCCACTTGAACTTGACTGCATTAAGTAGGAATTTCAGTGCATCTGTCCCTTGTACTCATGGCTATGACAATAAACTCATTGCCAACCGTCCAGCCCACGTGAGGCGCCCGCCCCACGTGACCCCCACACCTCGTTATTGCCACGTTCAAAACCCTCGCCCTCGATAACGGACGGCAGGTCCGCCGCGCGGCGGAATGACGCACGAGCCCGCCGCGTGACCTGGCTTGATCGACAGCAGGCCGGGCCAATGGGAGATGGCAATGGTCCGCGGACGGAAGGGCGTTGCTGAGCGGCGGCTGTGGTGAGCGGGTAAAGAAGGTACCGTGTCCTGACCTGCTGTGAGTGCCTGCTGGTCCCTCCTGGAGCGGGTGCCCGCTGGTCCCTACTGGAGCGGGTGCCCGCTGGTCCCTCCTGGAGTGAGTGCCTGCTGGTCCCTCCTGGAGCGGGTGCCTGCTGGTCCCTCCTGGAGTGGGTGCCTGCTGGTCCCTCCTGGAGTGAGTGCCTGCTGGTCCCTACTGGAGCGGGTGCCTGCCGGTCCGTCCTGGAGCGGGTGCCTGCTGGTCCCTACTGGAGCGGGAGCCTGCTGGTCCCTCCTGGAGCGGGTGCCTGCTGGTCCCTCCTGGAGCGGGTGCCTGCTGGTCCCTCCTGGAGCGGGTGCCTGCTGGTCCCTACTGGAGCGGGAGCCTGCTGGTCCCTCCTGGAGCGGGTGCCCGCCGGTCCCTCCCGGAGCGGGTGCCCGCCGGTCCCTCCCGGAGCGGGTGCCCGCCGGTCCCGCCCGCAGCGGGCGCCCGCCGGTCCCGCCCGCAGCGGGCGCCCGCCGGTCCCTCCCGCAGCGGGCGCCCGCCGGTCCCGCCCGCAGCGGGCGCCCGCCGCTCCCGCCCGCCGCTGCTGTGTGGCATGGCTTTTGATCTTTGATCTCAGCCACCGCTGGTGATCAGGTAATGATTTTTATCTTCTCCGAACGGTTTTCTATTGTTTTTAGGGATTCAGAATTACCTATTTGGCATAGCTTTCAATTTCACTCACCACTGCCACCCTGTTGTGTCCTGTTTGTATGTCGGAGGTAGAGGTATTAATAAAGCACTTGGGAGCCACAGAATAGATCCAACTCACTTAGTTTAATTACTCCATGCTCACTGCCGTGCGTAACACTCCGTTAATCCATTCTTGCGCACACTCCACTCAGAGGTGTGATATGACCATTATAGTATTCATGCTCCTAGCAGTAAAATAGTTACGGGTATTTTTTAATATGCACACATAAAGAGCCTAGAACTGACAGAAGGCAATGGGTCAACTTGGTGATACATTATCTGTGGACCAGATTCATGCTTGACAAATCCAGGAGGAGCCCTGCAACAAAGTGCATCTGTAAACAGGATTAGCTGAAGATCTGGGCTAATTTTTAACCAAAAGGTAGATCCCAATTCCTCCACCTCAAATAATTTAACAATGGCTGCCAATTTTCACACTGTGCAAAATGTTTTGATCCAGGTAGGAGGCAGTGGCCTGGGAATCTTATTCTGTGCTTAAGAATGTCTAATATATTTTCATCTCTTTCGTCAGATGTACCCAAGTGTATACATTTAATGTATTTCACTTAACAACTTGAGTACACTCCATTCCAGTGCCTGTGCAACAGTGTGGGATCAGTAAGCATCTGATATTTAATTATATTGTTGTTGAGGAACAGGAAACAAACCAAGAGAATGATGCAATGGGATTTTCAACACTGCTTTGTGTAAGAGTTCTGTTTTAAGTACATGATTGGGAAGTACTTGTCAAGGCTAACATTATGGAATTCTTCATGCTGAACCTTTGGGATGTTGGGCCAATTGAAAATATCTAGGCTGAAGTTAACATTTTAGTAGTTTAGGTAGCAAGGGATATTGACAAACAAAAATATAGCAGCAATTATCAAGGATCCACACTTCCTAGGATATGTACTCCTCGTTGCTGCCATCAGGAAAGAGGTATAGATGCCTCAGGTCTTGTACCACCAGGTTCAGAAACAGTTGCTACCCCTCCACCATCATAGAAAACTCTTTGGCTTGGCTTCGCGGACGAAGATTTATGGAGGGGGTTAAAAAGTCCACGTCAGCTGCAGGCTCGTTTGTGGCTGACAAGTCCGATGCGGGACAGGCAGACACGGTTGCAGGGGAAAATTGATGGGTTGGGGTTGGGTTTTTCCTCCTTTGCCTTTTGTCAGTGAGGTGGGCTCTGCGGTCTTCTTCAAAGGAGGTTGCTGCCCGCCGAACTGTGAGGCGCCAAGATGCACGGTTTGAGGCGTCATCAGCCCACTGGCGGTGGTCAATGGGGCAGGCACCAAGAGATTTCTTTAGGCAGTCCTTGTACCTTTTCTTTGGTGCACCTCTGTCACGGTGGCCAGTGGAGAGCTCGCCCTATAACACGATCTTGGGAAGGCGATGGTCCTCCATTCTGGAGACGTGACCCATCCAGCGCAGCTGGATCTTCAGCAGCGTGGACTCGAGACAGCATAGAAAACTACAGCACAGAAAAAAGGCAATTCGGCCCTCTCTAAGAGAATTCACTGAAACATCATTTCTCTAGGCTCACTGACCTGTCATTTATCCAGCTGTTCTATTTCCCTCTGCAAGTTTTGTAAGCCTTCTTCGCTGTCCACAATGCCTACAATCTTAGTGTCATTTACAAACGAGCTAATCCCATTTACCACGTTATCCAGATCATCGATATAGATGGCAAACAACAATGGTCCCAGCACCGATCCCTGAGGCACCCCACTAGTCACAGGCCTCCAGTCTGAGTAGCAATCATTCACCACTACTCTAGCTTCTCTCGTCCAGCCATTTATTTTTTTTTTTTGAGCCTTTTTTTAAACAATGGAACAATGTGAGCTACCCTTCAATCCTCGCACCACACCTGTGGCGAAGGAGATTTTAAATATTTCTGTCAGAGCCCCTGCAATTTCTACACTAGCCTCTCTCAAGGTCAAAGGGAATATCTTGTCAGGTCCTGGGGATTTATCTACTCTTATTTGCTTTAAGACAGTAATCACTTACTCCTAAATCTTTACAGGTTATATTACCTCACTGTTTTCCTTACTTCCCACGACTCTGTGCCCATTTCCTGCATGAATACTGATGGAAAAAATATTTAAGATTTCCTCCATGTCTTTGGCTCTGTACAAAGCTGACCATTCCGATCTTCAAGGGATGTGCCTTATTATCCTTTTGCTCTCAATATATCTAGAAACCTTGAGGATTTTCCTTCACATTATCTGCCAAAGCAACCTTGTGCCTTTTAGCCTTCCTGATTTCTTTCCTGCATTTTTTATACTCCTCAAAGTCCTCATTTGCTCCATGTTGCCCATACCCGCTATACATCTCTCTTTTCCTTCAAACCAGATCCTCAATATCCCGTGAAAACCAAGGCTCCCTAGGCCTGATAAACCCTGACAGGAACATACAATTTCAGGACTCTCATAATGTCATCTTTTAAGGGCCTCCACTTACCTTGCACATCCATGGCTGAAAATAACTCCTCTCCAATTTAGAACCTCAACCTGAGGCCCAGATCTATCCTTCTCCATAATTCATTTGAAACTAATGGCATTATTATTACTAGAGCCAAAATGTTCCTCGACACATACTTCTGTCACCTGTTCCCTAATAAGAGATCCAGTATTGCACTCTCTTAGTTGGTACCTCTATATACTGAGTTAGAAAACTTTCCTGAACACATTTGACAAATTCCAAGCCATGCAGCCCTTTTACAGTATGAGTGGCCCAGTCAATATGTGGAAAATTAAAATCTCTTACTACTTTCACAACCTAGTGTCTCCTGCAGCTGTCTGCTCTCTCTTCAGTACAGTTTAGTTATCAGTAAGGAGCAATTCTGTCTGGCCCACGGGGAAAAAAAATGTCAGGGTTATATGGGATGTCATGTGTGTACTGTGACAATAAATTTGAACTTGGAACTTAAATGAAAGACTAAAAGAATTGTTTAGGAATTAAATGGGGAGAGTGGACCAACAGTAGAGCCCAACGATACATGAAAGAATAATTTGTAAGCGACAACAGAATGATTGGTATAAGTGTGACATAAAAGGAGAAATGGATGGCATGCATACCCCTTGAATCGAGTTGAAATTGTGAAGATGAGAGATAAAAGCTATGTAAGCCTGGGTTAAATATGGGCAATTCATTCAATGTGATAATCAATGCAGAAATGTGACAACTAACTACATTGTTAAAGTAATAGACGGCAGAGGAGAAAAAAAATTGCACTTGCTAATTCAGATCAGTTCACTAGAGAATGTGTAAATGCAGAAGGTGTAGAAATGACAGCCCTGTATCATGTCGATGGATTGAACGTGGAAGCTTTATTAACTATTTGAACTGTCATGGTCTAGATTCAATAAATATCCAAGAAAGTTTGCCCATAGTAAAGTTGGAATAATGATCCTCATTTTGCATATAGTTGTTTATAACAATAAGAATCTTTTATGCAGTAGTGCATAGACATTATGAAATAATTGCATTATCTTTTGACAGCTCTTGCAGTTACATTGTTATATATTCCATGTAAACATCCGTTAATGGTTATATGTCCTGAGTTTTAAAAAAAATACATTTATGAAGTGAGTATCCCAGAACATTTTACTGCTAAATTGCACTATAGAGAAACCCAACAGCTGTGCAAAGCATCAAGGTAAGTGATCAGCAAATTTCATTGAGCTGTTGCACCGGAAAAGATGCTGGCTTTTCCAGTGAAACAGTACACGGGAAAGTGTAACTAAATGGTCATCTGAAAGATTGCGCACCCAGCACATTGTTTTAGTCTGTTGTTTTATGAACCTGGATATGTTTGAGTCTCTGGATTGCTCAGGCTAAATTTGCACATCTTAGAAGGGTAATGTACCTTTTTGTGTAATAATCTGGATTGTACGGTGTCTGTTCTTTGTAGGCCAAAAGTTCCCATTGTATTTCTACTGGCATGTAGTATTCTCTATTTGTCAAGTGTCCCAGGTGACTTATTTGAGCAAAATTTAAAAAAATAATTTTTGTGCAGATAGATTTGAACTTTGATTTGAGTTGTTGAAATGCTAGGGTTAATATTTGACATGTGTACAAATACCTGTAATCCATGTGGAATAAAGTAAATGCCACTTTGACAAAATTGTTGTTTTTGAAATGATGAAACTCCACTATTCCTAAATGAACACTGCAGACATTAAAAGGAGAGTTGAAAAATGTTGCCCCGAAGAAAGGTAAAGAAATTAACTTGTTCCACCGACTACCTTATTTAACATGGAAAAAACACGCAAATGTGGTAAAGGCGAAGATACAGAACCAATGTTTCGGGCTTGAGCCCTTCATCAAGATGTGGGGGAACATGAGAGATGTCTGAACAAAAGGAGGGAGGCGTGGTGAGTGTGGGAGATGATAGGTGGAGGGGGAGAACACCATGGGGGGTGGGGGGGTGGAGTCTAGGCTAGGTGGAGAGAGAATGGAAGTAGGAAATGGAATAACTAGTTAAGGGGGGGGGGAGGGAGAAAAAGCAAGCTGGTTAGTGGAATGCAGTGAACTCATTGTTCAGGCCCTGGGGTTGGAGGGTGCCCAGATGAAAAATGAGGTGCGGTTCCTCCAATCTGTGGGTGGTCAGGGTGAGGTGAGGTAGTGTGAAAGGCCATGGACAGACATGCGAGTTTGAGAGAGAGTGACTCAGAATTGAAACGTTTGGCTACGGGGAGGTCTTTTTTGTTGCAGACAGGGAGGAGATACTGGGCAAAGCGATCTCCTAATCTGCAACTGGTCTCTCCGACGTAGAAAAAGCCACAGAGAA
This sequence comes from Narcine bancroftii, assembly GCF_036971445.1. Classification (NCBI taxonomy): domain Eukaryota; kingdom Metazoa; phylum Chordata; class Chondrichthyes; order Torpediniformes; family Narcinidae; genus Narcine; species Narcine bancroftii. The sequence goes on along the minus strand of NC_091479.1, from coordinate 11,052,177 downwards.
TGCACCGGATACAGTAAATGAGTTCTGTGGAGGTACAGGCGAAGTGTTGCTTCATCTGAAAGGTCTGTTTGGGACCTCAATTTCTCCGACTCCGTTGCATCTGCTCCCAAGATGAGGTCTTCCAGTCCAGAGACTCTGAAATGTCTGCCTTCTTCCACAAACGTGGCTTCCCCTCTACCACTATTAACTCAGCCCTCACCCACATCTCCTTGATTTCCTGCCTATCTGCCCTAGCCCCGGTTTCCCCCAGAAACAATAAATACAGAATCCCCCTCGTCCTCACCTACCACCCCACCAGCCTTCGCAACCAACACATTATCCGCAGGAATTTCTGGCACTAACTACAGGACCCCACCACCAGACACATTTTTCCTTCTCCTCCCCTCTCAGCCGTAGGGACTGCTCCCTCCAAGTCTCCCTTGTGCACTCTTCCCTCCACATCCATCACCCCGCCCCTCCCTGACACCTTCCACTGTGGTCGTAGGGGGTGTAATACCTGCATCCACACCTCCCTCACCATGGTCCGAGGTCACACACAGAGCTTTCAGGTGAAGCAACACTTTGCCTGTACCTCCACAGAACTCATTTACTACATCCAGTGCACCCTCTGTGGCCTTCTCTACGTCGGAGAGACCGGTCGCAGATTAGGAGATCGCTTCGCCCAGTACCTCCTCCCTGTCTGCAACCAAAGCGACCTCCCCATAGCCAACCATTTCAATTCTTAGTCACACTCTCAAGCTCACATGTCTGTCTATGGCCTTTCACACTCCCCACCCTGTCCATCCCCAGAATGGAGGAACAACACCTCATTTTTTTGTCTGGGCACCCTCCAACCCCAGGGCATGAACATTGAGTTCACTCCATACCACTAATCAGCTTGCTTTTTCCCCTCTCCCCCCCCCCAACTAGTTATTCAGTTTCTACTTCCTTTCTCTCTCCACCTAGCCTAGACTCCCCCCTATGTGGTTTTCTCCCCCTCCACCTATCCTTTCCCACCCCCTCCCCTTCCCCCTTTTGTTCAGACATATCTTGTGTTCCTCCACACCTTGATGAAGGGCTCCAGCCCAAAAAGTTGGTGATGTATCTTCACCTTTGCTACATAAAGGCTCTGTTTGACCTGCTGAATTTAGGTTCCTCCAAGAACCCTGCCTCGAGTTCCCCACCCCCTTCCTTCTCCGAATAGAGAGTTATCTTCCTTGGAGCCCTCTGCACTCTTCCCCATTTCTGTTTGAAGAACTCCGCAGGTTAAGGAGTATCCACTGGAGACTGAGAATTTAGTTCAGCTTCACTCGTATTTTGGTCTATTGTTTTTAAATTGTGGAGATGGATCTCTGGTGAAATGCTTATAAATTCCCATTGCTCTTGTTTGTTATTTGTAAAATATATTCAACTGTTTCTATTGATTTACAAGCTTCAGCCCAAGGACACAATTACTTATAAAAGAGCCTTTGGACTCATTTAGAATCAGACATTGGGTATAGATGCACGTGAATGCCAAACTGCTTTAATCTGCAGGATTGAAGATGACGCAGCGTGAAAACCTTTCTGTGGTGCTCTATGAAAAGAAGAAACTGGGATTGGTAATCGACTTCTCTTGTTTTATAACTTGATAACGACAGGAAGTAAGATAGATGAATGTATTGATCTTGCAGTAGAAAGAACAAATTCAAAAGGAACATTAACTTTCACTCTCAACAATAACTTGTGAGCAATTGACTTGTAAACCCTTGGTAAATAGGAAAATTCACAGGTAAATCTTAATAGGGTTTATTTTGTATCTGTTACTACTAGAATATGAACAAAATTAGTGGATTTTAATCCTGTTATTTTAAAATAAAAAGTAGAAGAAAATCTGTTCAATTGGTTTAATATTAACAGTTCTGAATAGACATTTCTTGGATATTGTACAACCTTGAGAAGTGGTGCAATTTTAGAAGAACACTAGTTTGGAAGTGGTCCTTTTTTAGTTTTAACTGAATTGAATTTTAGCCAAATTACTTTCATATGTTTGCAATAAATTCACAAATTGTCCCACTTGTTCTTGAGTGAAACACAAAAGCCTGCAGACACTGTGATTGTATTCAAAACACAAAAATCCTGGAGGAACTCAGGAGGTCTTGCAACGTCCATAGGAGATAAAGATAGATCATCGAGATTTCGGGTCTGAGCCCTTCATACTTAAATTCTGTGAATGTGCAGATTAGTGTGTGTGTGTGTGTGAGAGTGACAGGTAGATACAAAAGCTTACAGACTGAAAGTTTATCAAGTTAAATTAATTTGCTTAATTGTAATATCATTTCATTTAGATCATAATCTAAAACACTAGATTTGCATCATAATCACATTATGTAGACTTCTTAAATGTTTAAATGTATTGCATGCAAGTGCCCTGTACTCCTAGTCTTCCATTTTATTTGTGACATAGGGTCTCAAGGTTACATACTTTGAGACATCATGACGGTTCAAACCTCTCTCAAATACATTCTCCATCCTCTCCCTTCACAGGAAAAGCGACCGATTCCAGAACCGGGCCCTGATGGTAAGTCTTTCATGCATTAATCATTAATATTTATTTTCATTCATGGTACTGTAACTAGAAAGTATATGAAAGTTTGTAGATGCTGTGATTGAAGTGAAAGCAGAAATGCTGGAAGAATTCAGCAGGTCTCACAGCGTCTACAGGAGGTAAAGATAATGTAACTAATGTTTCAGGCCTAAGCCCTTTTTCAAGGTATGAGCAGAAAGGTGACAGGCACCTGAATAAAAAGGCTGGGGGAATGGGAGCACAGGCCAACAGACAAAAGGCTAGAATTGATTATTGTAATTTTTCTTTCTTTATAATAATTAAATCACATGTTATTAACATATAACATTACAGTACAGAAACAGGCCATCTCGGCCCCTCTAGTCTGCACTGATTTAAGTGAATTCCTCTTTGATGCTTCTTTTTCTTTACTTTCTTTAATATTGACATGCAGATCGATATCTAATATTTTGTTAATATTATTGATATTGATGTTTTTCTTTTTGATTATTCTTCATTTTTTGACTGCATGTTTGTTGAAAATTCTCAAACTAAAATATTCAAAAAAAAGGTGATAATTGGACGAATAGGTGGACAGGAGGGGAAAAGGTAAGAATTGATCAGGCTAGAAGGTGCCCAGACTGAATATGAGGTGTTGTTCCTCCAATTTGCAGGTGGTCTCAGTCTGGAAATACATGAAACATGGATAAACATGTTGGCATGGGATTGAGGCGGGGAATTGACATGAGTCACTACTGGGCGATCCCCACTATTGCCACAGACAGAGCAAAATCAAGTTTATTGCCATCTGATTGCACAAGTACAACCCGAGGAAACAACGTTCTCTGTAAAACGTGCAGACAAACAACCAGACATACCACACATACAACCAATACATATGCAGCACAATTATTTCATACAAATAAATAAATAGAATTTGTTTCATGAATCTGAGAGTCTCAGATGGTCAGCGTGAACAGTTCCTTTCGTCGTTCAGCATTCTCATTGCCCGTGGGAAGAAGCTGTTCCACAGTCTAGTGGAGCTGGCTCTAATCATTCTGTTTCTCTTCCCTGACGGGAGGAGCTGAAAGATGCTGTGTGCAGGGTGAAGGGGTCCTCAATGAATTTGCACGCCCTCTTCAGACGATGATCCTCCTACATCACGTCGATGTGGGGGAGGGAGACTAAGGTGTTGAACGATGCAATCTTCCAGTCTGTGTCCAGAACTAGAAAATATTGGATTGTAATATAGACTTACTGTGATAGTACAGATTCTATAACCAATGTGTATGTAGATCACACATGTCAAACTCAGGCCCGCGGGCCAAATTTGGCCCGTGATATAATTCTATTTGGCCCGCAAGATCATATCAAATATGTACTAGAGCTGGCCCACTGGAAACCGCGCCAGTCTAGCGCATGCACAGCTAATACTACAAATCCCAGAATGCTTTGCAAATGCGTTGGCGCCGACCCGTCAGCCCGCTAATCGCCCCCACCTCCTCTCTTTACTTTCATTAGTATCTGCGACCTGTCGCCTAACTCACATGTAATAAACCCCTTACGAAAAATGGCCAAACGAAAGACAGAAAACAGGACCTTTCAAGACAGGTGGGAGGCAAACTCTGACCCCACAGTTTGATGAACTTGCATCTAAGAAGAGATGCCAAGTATCTGGTTTAGACCCAGGTGCATCAGAGTAAATCACAGTATCGCAAGCTAAGCTTGGATTAATATTTTCTTTCGTTAATTTTGGACTGTTCATCGTTGAAAGATTGGATTTTCATTGAAGCAAGTTTTTTTTTTACTTGTTGGCTTGTGAAAAAAAAAACATTTAAAAGGAGCTTAAAGGCGAGAGAGAAATATTATTTATTGAATATTTTATTTCTCAATTGTTAAAGCTTCTTCTGGAAAGAGTTTATCCAAAACTATTATTAAACATTTATTTTAATAAGAAAAAGTTTAACATTACATATGTTGAAAGAAGAGAAAACATGCAGATGTTGTTGAAAATTTTCAATAAATATTTAGTTTGGCCCACAACTTAGTCCAAGTTTTTAATTTTGGCCCTCTGTGAATTGGAGTTTGACACCCCTGATGTAGATGGTCGTGTAGGATGACTGTGATTGGCTGAGAGCGTAGCACCACCTACTGGCAGGTCTTAAAGGATGGCTCCTCGCCAGACCAGGTCATTCTGGACTGGTCGACCTCCATGTGATACGCTCCAGTCTTTTAGTTAATAAAAGCCTTGTTTTGGATCAACAAGTCTTTGGTTCTTTCGACGCGCTCAACACTTACAATTTGTGGCAGTGAATAAATGATAAATAAGAAAACTATTGATACGGAAAAAAAAATAGAAAACATTAGAAACACTCAGCAGACCAAGCAATGGCTGGAGAGTGACATATGCGACATATATTAAAAACTGGATAACACTGGTTCTATGCATGCCTAAAATCTTTTCATCTCTATCCTGTAAAAGGTCAATAACCTCTCTCCATTTATATTATCTGACCAGTGTTAGGTCTGCTTTGTTCATGAATGAGTGAGACAAACACCAGGCTGAGTTGAAATCAGGGTTCTTTGTTCTTTATTACCGGATTGTAACACTTGCGACTAACCATGTTAGTCGGAGAATGCATTCTCCCGTTATCAGCAAAATGGTGATTTTTTTATACCCCTGGATATGTGCTTAGAACATCATCATATCATTACTTGTCCAATGACTAAAACTGTTGCTATCCTTTCCCTGCTAGCTTCCTGCCTCTCAATCCATCAATGTCTCTCTTATCTTGTAAGTACAAGGATGCATTCACATCTTGTTACAGCCCTGCACATTCCCATCTCATGATGTTTTACCTTACACCAGCTGAGCATTTTCTGTTTCTAAGTCAAATTCTTTGTTAATTAAGGAAATACTAAGAATGTTTCCATTTTTGGGAAAATTATTTTACTGTCCATTGAGAAATCCAAGACTATGCCCTCGAATATGAAGACTAATCTGGTGGAATGCCATTACAATTAAGCCATTAAAGCAATCTTGCAGGACACCATGTGTGTAACACAAAATTTGAAAATGCAGAACTGATTTTTCTTTTTTACTTTATCATCAGTCAACTCTGTATTTTATGAATTCTAGATGCAAAATCATTTCTAGTCTAATTTTTCTGAGTCATGTCTACCACATTTCTCAACATGTTAAATCCAAAAAAGTTTTAAAATTTTGCATTTAGTGTTTTTCCCCTTGGAGGGGTTGTGCTATACAAAAATAGCATAATTATACATTTGTATCAGTTATGGATACCTTTCATGAATTACTCCCTTGAGTTAATAGCCTTGAAATATGATGTAGTTTTGTGTGTTCTACTTCAAGTCCGGAGACTATACCTGGTCTGATACAGACATTATTAAGGTTATTTATTTCTAATAAGCACAGGCGATTTGTACAGACCTTGACTCAGCAAAGCAAACTGTTTAATATGCATATGTTAAGACTTCCTTGTGCCTGTCTGTTATTTTACTCCTATTTTGGTGACTGGCTCATGTCCAAAATGTTGGTTATATCTATATATTTGCTTCCTATGGATGCTGGATGACCCATGTTTCTCCAGCTCCTTGCGTATTGCACTGCAATTACAGCGTCAGCAGACATTCCTGTTTAAAGAACAGTCTTTTCACAACTGTTGCTGCCTATCTCCTGAGTTTCAGCCCTTTGCACCTGAATGCCTGAGTCTGTCGCCTGGGAAAGAGTTTGTCCTTTCAGCAAAAGGACAGCAGGTGATGTTCATTTCCACAGCGTCTTTAACGAGCAGGAATGTTATCAAATAAAATGTCATCAAGCCACTCGACAAGATGATCCAGGTGCAGGTTAGTGGGACTAGACAGAAAAATAATTTGGCACAGACTAGAAGGGCCTGTTTCTGTGTTGTAGTGTTATATGAAGATATTGCAGTAGGTAATAAAAAAAAGAGCACCTTAAAGGAAGAAATAAATGCAAAGTTTGAGGAAATTCCCATACTTACCCTCCTGAATGCATGGCCAATTGTGGCATGGTAATTGAAGACTTTTTGTTTGGAGATAAACCGAGTTTCTGGAGGCTTTTCAATAGGATCATTGCTCCTCTGACAGACAATAGACAATAGGAGCTGGAGTAGGCCATTTGGCCCATCGGGCCAGCACCGCCATTTTAGATCATGGCTGATCATTACCATCAGTACCCCTTTCCAGCCTTATCCCCATAACCCTTAACTCCGTTACCCACAAGAGTCTTATCTAACTTTCTTTTGAATTTAGTCAGCGAATCCGCCTCTACCAGAGCATTCCACAGATTCACACTTCTCTGGGTAAAAAAAATGCTTTCTCATCTCCGTCCTAAAGGGCCTACCCTGTATTCTTAAACTATGCCCTCTAGTCCTCGTCTCCCCCATCATTGGGAACAAGTCATCCGACTTCACCCTGTCTATCCCCCTGATGATTTTGTATACCTCAATCATGTCCCCCCCTCATCCTTCTAAACTCCAATGGATACAAGTCCAGTTTTTCTAGCCTTGCTGCATATGACAACCCTGCCATCCCTGGAACTAACCTTGTAAATCTGCGCTGCACACCCTCCATAGCTAGTACGTCCTTCCTCAAGTTTGGAGACCAGAACTGGACGCAATACTCCAGGTGGGGTCTCACCAGGGCCCTGTAACTGCAGAAGGGCGTCTCTGTTCCTACACTCCAATCCCCTCTTTATGAAAGCCAACATTCCATTTGCCTTCTTCACAGCTTTCTGAACCTGCATGCTAGCCTTCAGTGACCGGTGAACAAGTACACCCAGGTCCATTTGCACTTCCCCACTCCCAAGCTGGTCTCCATTTAAATAATACTCAGCTTTCCTATTACTTCCCCCAAAATGAATAACCTCACATTTGTTCACATTGAAATTCATCTTCCATTTAGCCGCCCACTCCTCCAGCCTGTCCAAGTCCCTCTGCATTTTCCTGACATCCTCCTCACACCCCACACCGCCACCCAGTTTGCTCATGTTATTTATAATCCCCTCATCCAAATCATTAACATAAATTACAAACAACTGAGGACCCAACACCGATCCCTGAGGCACTCCACTCGTCACATCCTGCCATTCTGAAAAAGACCCATTTACTCCAACCCTTTGTTTCCTATCTCTTAACCAATTTCCTATCCACGTCAGCACCTTACCTCCAATACCATGCTCCCTGATCTTGCCCACTAGACTCCCGTGCGGTACCTTATCAAAGGCCTTCTGGAAGTCCAAATACACCACATCCACTGGCTCTCCCGAGTCCACCCTCTTTGTCACATCCTCAAAAAATTCCAGAAGGTTAGTCAAGCATGACTTACCCTTAAGGAATCCATGCTGACTAGCCCTTATACTATTATTACTGACTAAGTGTTCTGCTATTTCTCCTTTTATGATGGACTCCAATATCTTCCCCACCACTGATGTCAGGCTAACCGGTCTATAATTTCCCGTTTTCTCCCTCCCTCCCTCCTTTCTTAAAAATCGGCACCACATCAGCCACTCTCCAATCCTCAGGGACCTCCCCGGAATCTATGGAACTTTGGAAAATGTCGACCAGTGGCTCCACAATTTCCATAGCAACTTCCTTAAGCACCCTGGGATGTAGCCCATCAGGCCCTGGGGATTTATCAGCCCTCAGTCCCAACAATTTACTCATAACCTCCTGCTTCTGGATCCGGATATCCATTAGATCCCCTACCTCCCCAGTAAAGTTCCCCAAGTCTCTTGGTACCGCATGACCACTACCCCCTAACTGACTATAACCTATATCCTCCTTGGTGAAGACAGTTGCAAAGTATTTGTTAAATTCCTCTGCCATCTCCTTGTTTCCGGTAATAATTTCACCCTTGCCCATTTTCAAAGGGCCAATTTTAGACCGAACCAACTTCTTCCTCTTCACATACTTAAAAAAGCTTTTGCTATCCTCCGCAATATTATCTGCTAATTTCCTCTCGTACTTCATTTTCCTGTCTCTTATGGCTTTCTTAGTTACCCTCTGATGTTCTTTGAAGGTTTCCCAATCCTCTAATTTCCCACTCCGCTTCGCTATCTTAGACTTACTCCCTTTGGACTTGATAATGCACTTGATTTCCTTAGTTAGCCAGGGCTGCCATTTGCATCTCCTAGAGCCTTTCCTCCACTTTGGAATAAATTTGTCCTGAATCCTCGTAATCTGTTCCTCGTAACTCTTAATTATCATTATTATTCAAAAATCTATCTAATTGTGTTGCAAATTCATTTACTGATGCAGCCTGTTAATCTTCACTGGGCAGAAAGGGATAATGTGGCTAGAAGTAACATAGAAGAGCAAAGTGACAAGGATTTGAAAGCAAAGAACTTTTATAATCAATTAATAACTTAACTGCGGACTATTGTTAGCAAGAAGAGGGCACAACAGCAAAGTTTTGAATGTTGTCAAGTTTGAAAGCAGAAAAAGCAAAGCTTATGAGTAGTTAATTGGATTAATGATCGAGTGACGTCTGGGAGAGTTTAAGGCCTTGGGGTTGCGGCAGCAAATGAATTGCTGTAATGACTGAGTTGGGAGATCTTGTGTCCGATGGGGCTCTTGTTTATGGCTTGCAATGATCTTCTCTCAGATTGCAGGAAAATTATTCTGCAGCCTGGGTGGGGACAGAGGAACAGAACGGGGAGAAAAAACTGGCTTCAGACATCTCTATATTTAGTGTCATATGTTAAGCATACTTAGAATCAGTGAAAACCTCAAAAGGAATAATTTTGTGGGAAAAGATACTGTGGTTTCTGATAGCTCTGTTGAGCAACAGCATGAGATCCTTTGGAGGTAGAGGTAACAGTGCTGGATGTGAAGACTGGATAGTTTAAGATAAACATGAATGGAATCAAATAAGTGTCTTCCCCCAATTGGACAACAATTGAGAATTGGGTGTTTTCAAATGTGTGGGGAAAAAAAAAAATCTTCAGACTGGCCAAGAAGAGGAAGAATAGATCGTCAGTGTCAGGATCACATTGATAAAGAGATTTTTCGGTTCTGTGGCAGGGTTGCAAATTTGATTGGATATGCATCAATGGTCCTTCTTGAGGGTGAGTTGATCTAATTAACTCTATCATTTACAGCCTCTGGGGCTACAACATCAACATTCTTTCAGTCGTGTTTTACTGCATTGTGTCAGCTTTTTGTTCTAACCTCGTGTGAACTCTCTCCTCAAAACCCAAAATTTAAGTTCTTTATTTTAACAAATCATTTCTGTGGAGTTGTCAAGACATCCTGAGCTGTAACCGGGACAGGTTAAAATGCAGGGTTTCCAAGGTTTTAATCTTTGATAATCACGCGATTCTTTCAGAGGTCTTGCTGAAGATACATTCAGTGGGGATCTGTGGCTCTGATGTCCATTTCTGGCAAAATGGAGCAATTGGATCATATGTTGTGAAGAAACCTTTGGTTCTGGGACACGAGGCTTCAGGAACTGTGTTTAAAGTGGGACCTGGAGTACAGCATCTTAAACCAGGTCAGTCACCATAATCAAAATGTGCTGAATGAATTTTGGGGTGAAATTTGTAAATATTAGTTTGTGGAGAACACAAGTGCACCTATATTTTTGCAGGCTGTGAAAGGGAAAGCTGGTTCTCATCTCAAAACGTAGATCAAAGAAAAATAAATTTTTAATAAACTGCAGGTGCTGGGATCAGACTGAACAAAAGAAGCTGGATGGACTCAGCGGGTCAGGTAGATCCATGGGAGAAATGGTCAATCAACTCTCCAGGTTAGGACCCTTTAGAGGAAGGGGAAAGTCAAAAGTGAGAATGGGATTAGGTGTTATGTGAGGAACAAATTCGATGGGTCCAAGAAGCAATGAGTCTAGCAATGAAACTGCACGAGATGTAGATACACAGTAGAGGAAAATGCGAACAGTATCCACTACCCTTCCTCCCAGTGCAGGGACGACACCCAAGATAAATAGGGAGAAAAGAAGCACAGTACGATGACAATTAATTAGTGTACACCACAAAGCCCCTCACCCGTTACTGGCACACACCTTGATATCGATTCTCCGGTGTCGGCCCTGCTCGTGTCCTGGAGTGGAGCTCGGTTTCATGCTCGGGGAAAAGAGGCCCAGCAGCTCCATGTGACTGGCTTTGTACTTCTCCCCTCCCCCCTACCACCTTGTGGTCAGTGGGGCAACCCAGGTGATTAACAGAGCCAGTGATGACATGTGATTATATTGAAAAGGCCAACTGCAAGGTGAGTGCTCAGCTTGACCTTGATTGACAGATGATGTGACTAGGTTCCAGAAGGAGAGGTCATGTGACCCTTCACAGTCTACATCCCAAACAGGTTCCAGCCAGAGGTCACATGATCCTCTACAATCCACACTACAGTAAGTAAAGAAGAGATTGAACCAGAGTTACCCAAAATTGAAAAATTCAGGGCTCATGCTGTTAGGTTTAAGGCGGTCCAGGAAGAATAAGGTGTGTTGTTCCTTGACAATGGATGAGGCTGAGAACAGGCATGTCTGTGTAGGAATGGTGGAAAGAATTAAAAGGGGTAGCAACCAGATAATCGAGCTTGAACGACTGCACACTGGTGTATAGCAAAGCAGTAGGCCAATCTACCAATCTCCTTTTACACTCCTCTGCTTTTATTCTCTGCAGCCCTCTTCTATGCAACCACAGGTGCTTGGTCTTATGGCTATTGGTCAGTAAGGACATGAAAGTCGCCAATTGTGATCTGAGCATTCTAGCATTGATAGATGCACCATCCAACAGCACTAAAGAAAATTGACTTTCTCATATTCAGGTCATTGAGGCAATTTTAATCTGCCCCAGCTGAGCACAGATATCCAAGCCAGATATTAAGTTTAGGGTTATGTGTAGATATCTGGTTCAGAGTTTAACTCTAAATCTTCAGATGGTTTCCCAAAGAAAGGAACGTTGAAGCTAGGGTAGAACTCAAACATCTATTTTCTCCTCCTGAGTAGAAATAAGAGGAATGGTTTGTCTTCTGGGATAAATCTCTTTGAGAAGCTGTAACACTTATTTTGATGTTCAGAACATGTTTTTTATTTAAACTTTATGTGCCTGTTAAGTTAAAATTAAATCCTGCCGTTGTCACAAAGATCTTGCTATTTTCTGTGAATTTATTTTTGTTGATTCAAAGCAAGGCAGCTTTTCATGAGCTGCACAGCACAACACTACTTTTTTCATTGTACCTTTGAGCACATGACGATAAATAGTTCAAATAATAAATTAGTTGGATAACCACAAGCTTCAGGTCCAGAGAGGTCATCCATACTGGTGTAAAGTTAATTTGTTCAAAGGTATCAGGCCACATAGTGTATCCTTGTTTTGGTTACGTTATTTTTCTCTGTTACAGGTGACAGAGTTGCCATCGAACCAGGATTTCCCAGGGAAAATGATGAATATTGCAGAGCTGGTCATTATAACCTCTCCCCAGCAATATTCTTCGCTGCTACTCCTCCTGATGACGGGCTCTTATCCCAATACAGCGTACACAAAGCCAACTATTGTTACAAGTGAGTCACCGGAGTATCAAATGTTTGTTGAGACATGATCCTGGCAGTTTGACTTGAAGCATTATGTTGTGGGCAGGTAATATTGTAGATCTACATTGGTAGAATGTTTGACCCTTTCCCATAAGCGGCAAATGCATTAGTATTTTATTCTGATATACTGTAAATCCTATTTTTTTCCCAACAACTATTTTGGAAATAGAAACACAAGGATGATAATCAGTTTTCACTGTGATCTTCACCAAACTGAGCCACATCTACAAGTTTAAGTGTGTCCTTATTCTTAAAGAAATCTGAGATGACATGTCCTGAATAAACAATAGATCCATTGATAATTTTCTGGAATGCCTACCCTTGTTGCTTTATGAACATGGTGATGAGAGTTCCACAATAAACTACCAAACAGGTTAATCAAATAGGACTGAACTGTGTTTGAAATCCTTTTACAAAATTGCTAAACATAAAATAAAGTGGTAACAGGCCATTTTGCCCAATTTACATCCCATTAACTACACTCCCGGTACGTTTTGAACGGTGGAGGGTAATCGGAGCCCCCAGAGAAAACTGCACGGGCACAGAGAGAACATATGAACTCATTACAGACAGCGTGGGATTCGAAACCTGGTCTGGTCCTGATCGCTGATGCTGTTAAGGCATTACACTACACTTGTGCAAAATAATGCACAAGTTGTAAATCTGAAATAAAAATGTTGTAAATGCTCAGTGAGTTTTAGCGACAGTGGTTCTCAACCTCTTTCTTTCCATCACGTACCACTTTAAATCATCCCTATGCCATCGGTGCTCTGTGATTAGTAAGGGATTGCTTAAGGTGGGATGTGAGTGGGAAGGGAAGTTGAGAATCACTGCTCTAGACCCAATTGTTACTGAAATGTTTTGCTTGAGGAAAAATTGTCACTGGCCCATTTCCTTTGGAGTTCTGAAACCCTGCACATAACGAGTCAATGAGGGACGATTAAAACAGTTGTTCTCAAACTTTTTTTTCTCACCCACATACCATCTTAGCAATTACAACTTTTGTACTCAGTACTCTGCCCAGTGAAAGCACTCTTTCAATTTAATTAAATTTTGCAGGTACAGAAAATGATTTTTTAACTGAATATATACAAATGAGATTTGCAATTCTCACAAATTGGAATGTAACCTAACTTTCAAGAGATAAAGGGAGATAATGGAGTGGTTAGCTTAATATCTGTAGTAGAGAAATATTCACTTTTTTAAGGAAGGGAACTTAGAAAATAAAAATAGACCTGTGCAGAGTCAATATGAATTAATGAAAAGGAAATCATTTTTGAGATGTTGAATATTTTGAAAAAATAGAACCGATGAGGCCGAACCAATTCATATGGTATGTTTGGACTTTCAGGTCTTTGATTAGGTGTCACAAAGATTATTACTATATATACTGTTGTATAGGACGACCCTGGAATTTCCACCCAAAATGTTGCGTTTGGAGCGATACTCTTTCATACAAGATACTCTTTCACCATCCGCCAAAATCTGGCACTTACTGCTGACCAGTTGATCCTGTTAAAAGCCAAATCACAATATTTTAATAACAAATGATCATTTTAAAGGTTTACATTTTATTTGGATATTTTAAAATAAACCTCTGACAGGTGTTACAGGCTGTTTAAAGCCTGTACAGCGCCGACAGCAGTTGGATCAGGCTGATGGACCCCGCGGAGGAGCACTGAGACTTGACAAGTAACTAACAGGGCATGCGCGAGATTGCATCAGAATTGGCAGGAAAATGGCGGTGGAGTTGATATTTCGTTGTCGAGGGAAGAATTTTATGCTCTTTGTATCGGACAGGGGTGTCAAACTCAAATTCACAGAGGGCCAAAATTAAAAACTTGGACTAAGTCGTGGGCCAAACTAAATATTTATTGAAAATTTTCAACAACATCTGCATGTTTTCTCTTCTTTCAACATATGTAATGTTAAACTTTTTCTTATTAAAATAAATGTTTAATAATAGTTTTGGTTAAACTCTTTCCAGAAGAAGCATTAACAAATGAGAAATAAAATATAAAATAAAGTTTGCTGTAAAACCAGACTTCTTTTCATCTCCTCCACCTTCTGGAGCTTTTGTTTCTCGTTCAGATCCTTATACCTGTCCTGGTGTTTCGTTTCATAGTGTCGTTTTATGTTATATTCTTTAACTACAGACACGCTGGCTCCACACACAAGACAAACAGGTTTGTCTTTTAAAATGATGAACATATAGTCTGCCTCCCACCTGCCTTGAAAGGACCTGTTTTCTGTCTTTCTTTTGGCCATTTTTCGTAAGGGGTTTATTACATGTGAGTTAGGCGACAGGTCGCAGATACTAATGAAAGTAAAAAGAGGAGGTGGGGGCGATTAGCGGGCTGACGCCAACACATTTGCAAAGCATTCTGGGATTTGTCCAAGCGCTATACTGGCGCGGCGGCCAGCGGACCAGCTCTAATACATATTTGATATGATCTTGCAGGCCAAATATAACTATATCACGGGCCAAATTTGGCCCGCGGGCTTGAGTTTGACATGTGTAGTATAAGATGACCTGATTTTAAGGTGAAAATGTTAAATTTCGAGAATCGTCCTATACAATGACATATATGATAAACAAACTTAGACTGCAGTGAAAAGGGATGAGGTGTTCTATTGTACTGAATTGTGGACTGTTCAACAGGTAGAAAACAGAGTTGGGAAAAATTGTCAAATTTTGCATTGGGAGACAGAGTCAAGTGTAGTGCCATAGGGATTGGTGCTGGAGTTTCCAATGTATAGCAATGAATGAGGGATGGTTATATCAAGTGGTATATTTACAACTTTACTGATGTCACAAAGGAATATGGATCGAATACGAGCTGCAGAGAGGCTTCAGGGAAATGAATAGATGAAGTGAATTTGCAAATATGTAAGTAAGTCATAAACGTACCAGGACGTGACAAATGGAATGTAATCCAGAACAAAATGGGTTTATCCACTTCAAGTAGAAAGGTAATTTAAAGGTTGCCTTGCATTGGGGCAGGGTATTGAGTACAAAAATTGGGACATCCTTGTAGAGATGTTCAAGGTCCACCAAGCAATTAGGAAGGCCTTTTCCTTGGTTGGGGGCAGATGGAACCAATGGCAGATTTCAAAATAAGGGGTTGGCCATTCAGGATGGAGATAAAAAGAGCATAGTGAGTTTTTGGAATTCTTCACCCAAGAGAGCAATGAAAAATTAAGAAAGAAAATGATGGAATTTTAAGATAGTTTAAAAAAAAAAAAATCCACATTTTTACTTCCTCTGCCTTTGCAAGCACATTCACAGGGCTAGCAGAAAAAAGGATATGGAGACATGGAAATTAAATTCAGTTCCCCCCCCCCACCTCCCTTATCCACCTATTACCTCCTGCCATTGGGACCATACCCCTCCCCCCATCATTTTAATCAGATCCCTGCCGACATTTTTCCATACCTTGATGAAGGCCTTAGCCCGAAACGTCAGTTGGGTATCCTTATCTTTGCTATATGAAGTACACGGTTTGACCTTCTGAGCTTTTCCAGCATTGTGCTTTTACTTCTTTTTCCCGAGAAACTGGATGGGCAAGTTAGACCCCTATCAATGTTGCAAATATTGGGCTGTGGCGGTGGACATTCTCATGCCGAACCGGCCCTGCGTGTATCGCTATGCGGCGGGGCAGTCATGGAAAGATGGCATCGTCAGGGGTTTCTCCCTGTCTCCAGCATCCCTTCTAGCGTGCGCCCTGGCCAGCAATTATGACATCACATCGCATGTGGTGGCTGAGCCCGCGCTGCCCTTAAAGGGGCACGCACTGAATTCAAATAAACAGTCAGTCGTTATCGACTTTGGGTGTGGTGACTGTGCTTTCTTCAACAGAGCAGAGTGCCACAGAGCATTGGTATTTCCCTCAAAAACAAAGTGATTTCTATAGTGCTCTGTATTATTGGATGTACCAAATGACTCAACAGCTAATGAAAACCCTTTGAAGAATATTTGGTCCATGCCATTAGAAGGAAATGAGTCATCCAAATTGTTCAGAGCAAGTCTTGCAGTTGAAAAGATAATTGTGTACAGAGAATCTGCTTTTTTTTTGCTAATTTAAGAAAATCTAAAGATTTTTTTTTTAATTGCATTGTTTTAAAAGTATAAAATAGAGAAATATTTTAAACGGAGATTGGCGATGTATTTCAGAAATTCTCCCATCACAGAAAAATGTCTCATCGAGTTCAGATGGAGAGTTCAATGTCTGTCCCATTTATCATCTATTGTGTGTGACCTGAAAACTTTGGCATGGATGCTCGCTGAGAGAAGCTCTTTGCTTTGAACACAATTTATTAACTCCTAGTTCTGTTTCAGTCACAATTTTGACAGGAAAAGTTGATGTTTCCTTATTTCAGGCTTCCCGAATCTCTCAGCTTTGAGGAAGGTGCCTTGATTGAACCTCTTTCTGTTGCGATCCATTCCTGCCGCAGAGGGGGAGTAACATTTGGTAGTAAAGTCTTCATTTTGGGAGCAGGTAAGATGGGAGTTGTATAAGATACTATTAATATTCATTTGGCACTTAAGTTCTTTCTTCCAATTATGCATCGGTTTGAACCCATGCATGTAAATAGAACCATAGAACATTACAGCACAGAAACAGGCCTCTTTGGTGCTTCTAGTCTGTGGCAAACCATTTTGTTTTGCCTAGTCCCACTGACCTGCACCAAATCCATGGCCTTCCATACCTCTTCCATCCACGTACCTGTCCAAATTCTTCTTAAATGTTAAAATCGAGCCTGCATTCCCCACTTCAGCTGGCAACTCATTCAATTTAGCTGCACAATTTAGCTGCTGAAGATCCAACTGCGCTGGGTAGGTCACGTCTCCTGAATGGAGGACCATTGCCTTCCCAAGATCGTGTTATATGGGGAGCTCTCCACTGGCCACCGTGACAGAGGTGCACCAAAGAAGAGGTACAAGGACTGCCTAAAGAAATCTCTTGGTGCCTGCCACATTGACCACCGCCAGTGGGCTGATCTCGCCTCAAACCGTGCATCTTGGTGCCTCACAGTTCGGCGGGCAGCAACCTCCTTTGAAGAAGACCGCAGAGCCCACCTCACTGACAAAAGACAAAGGAGGAAAAACCCAACACCCAACCCCAACCAACCAATTTTCCCTTGCAACCGCTGCAACCGTGTCTGCCTGTCCCGCATCGGACTTGTCAACCACAAACGAGCCTGCAGCTGACATGGACTTTACCCCTCCATAAATCTTCGTCCACGAAGCCAAGCCAAAGAAAAAAAGTCATGTGGTTCTCTGAATATTTAAGAGAATATTGGGTGTAATATGTGTCATTATTGGTGACAAATAGAGCATTAATTGATGGCTGTAATCCATTAACAATAACCAAACTTTACATGAATGTTACTGCTATATTTCAGCAAAAATAAGTCATTCTTGTATTCTACTTGGAAATTTCAGATAAGGAAATTGCAAGTTCAGGCCCCAGTCCAGATCTAGCCCATATTGGTCATGTCATTCTTCACAGACATGGTTAGTCAGATGGTTCCAAGTTAATGATAACAGTATCCAAGCACTCTTTGAAAGCCATGAATTTATACCAACCCAAGTTAACAAAATTCAAGATTTCTTTACTGTCCTGTAATAGTACAGAACATATATTACATGAAATTGCCTACTGCCTGCTGTAAGGCAAATAAAGAATCGCCATTGTGTCACCCAGAGCCCTCTATAACATGAGATAAAAAGAAGCCCCTTCAGAGTCGCTGAGTGTCTGTGGATTCACCTCTAGTCCTCCTGCAGCCTACGCAGCTGGATAGACAGACTCCTGTTCACTATGGCAGCAACCCGAGCTTCAGATCCAAACCTCTGACACGATCAGGAAGTCTTTAGCGCACAAAGCCTTCTTTCCCCCAGTGCCCATTAAAATTCCAGCTCCGATACCTGGTTCCCATGAGCCAGTCTCCTGCAGCCACACGTCGCCTGTAGCCTGTGTGGGTCCGTTGGTCGCTGAGCCTCTCACTGGTCTCCTGTGCTTCTCCTTTTTAATGGGGGTGTTCGTCCTGTTTCTGCTCCCCGAAGTGTGCACCTCTTGTGGCTGCTGCCAAACACAGGCATTGCAATCTTTGGCTTGGACCCGTGATTACAGGATTTTAATTTTTAAAAAAACCCCGTTGGTTCCTCGAACAAGCTGTTTGAGACCTGTACAGAGCTGCCGGCATTAGGACAGGTGGTTGAACCCTTCGGAGGAGCGCTGTGTCTCCGTTTTTCCAGATCCACCCCAGTGGCAGTGCCGCCATTTGGAATGATAATTCCTCATACAACATTGCACATAAAATAAATAGCTGGTCATTAAACTTGTCAATAATCTAAATGAACAAACAAATAAGACTCTTTATACTGATATGTAGTCAATTGTTATATAAGTTAGGCTTCAAAAGAAAGGAGGTATCTGAAAAATATGATAATAGTCTACAACTCTTGTCTTAATTCTTTTGATGCT
This sequence comes from Narcine bancroftii, assembly GCF_036971445.1. Taxonomy (NCBI): domain Eukaryota; kingdom Metazoa; phylum Chordata; class Chondrichthyes; order Torpediniformes; family Narcinidae; genus Narcine; species Narcine bancroftii. The sequence goes on along the minus strand of NC_091479.1, from coordinate 11,033,577 downwards.
CTGTTTTGTAGTGTTCTGTGCAGGGACTCATGATATGGTAACTCGTCTAACCAGTAAAAAATGCTTTGTGGCAAAGTACTTGACAATAGATCCATAGCTTCTTGCAGCCTGAAAACATTTAGATCCTAAATTCTGTTGGGAAGAGAAGGAAATTGTTTCCAAAAAAAAACCCAGAAATGACACACACAGTCACGTCTCCTTGTGTGGAATTGTGCAAGGTTTTTGTTTTTTTAAGATTCCCAACAAATAGTTACAGAGTTTCTACCAAATCCATTATAATTCTTATGTAACATACTGTTAATAGAAGAAATGGAGGATTTATTTTATGTGTCGGTATCTTATTGACGACCCCAGAATTTCACTTAAAATGTAGGTTGAGCTACACTTGCTGTATAAGACTACTCCAAGTCTGGCACTTAATGCTGACCAGTGGAGTGATGCTGTCACAAAATTTTAAAAGCAAGTTGCCCAGTAAAGATTTAAATTTTAGTTTTCAGATTTATTGTCAGAGTACTTGCATGACATCGCATGCAACCCTGAGAATCTTTTTTTTTGTGGGTGAGGCATAATTACCACTTATTGGCAGTGCAAAAATAACTCCACACGGCATATACATGTAAACAAATAAAGAACCTTAAAAAGATAACAAATGTAAACAAATTGTGCAATACAGAAAGAATTTTTAAAAAATCAATAAATTACACAGGAGTCCTTAAACGAGTCCCTGTTTGAGTTTGTGGTTGAGGAGTCTGATGGTGGAGGGAGAGCAGCTGTTCCTGGCCCTGGTGGTGTGAGTCTTGTGGCACCGAGACCTCTTTCTGATGGCAGCAGCGAGAACAGAATGTGTGCTGGGTGGTGTGGATCCTTGATGGTTTCTGATGCTCTCCAACGGCAGCGTTCCCCATAGATGTTCTAGATGGTGTGAAGGGTTTTGCCTGTATTGTCCTGGATTGTGTCCACTACCTTTTGGAGGGCTTTACGCTCAGGGGTATTGGTGTCCCCATACCAGGTTGTGATGCAGCCAGTTAGCACACTTTCCTACACATCTGTCGAAACTTGCCAGGGTTTCTGGTGTCATACCAAACTTCCACAAGCACCTGAGGAAGTAGAGGTGCTGGTGTGCTTTCTTCACAATGCTATTGGTGTGTTGAGTCCAGGAAAGATCCTTGAGATAGTGACTCCCAAAAGGCGCACCCTCTCCACCCCTGATCTCCCAATGATCACTGGGCTGTGTACCTCTGGCTATCCTTTCATGAAGTCAACAATCAGCACCTTCGTTTTGGTGACGTTTTAAAATGAGCCACCATCGGCTCCTTTAACAGGTCGCTTAAAGCCTGCACAGAGCCTACGGCAGTTGCCCCGGGTGGATGGACTCCGTGGGGAGTGCTGAGATTTCGCTGTTAAGGTTCATGTTGTTTACTTTCCATATAAGGCGACCCCTTGTTTTGGGGTGACATTTTTAAGATTCAAAAATGCTGATTATATATGGTAATTCACCAGAGAATCAAGAACATATTTTCTCCAGACCCCTCCTGTTGAGGGATCTGGTGCCTGGAAAATGTCCTATTTGTCCTATCCTAGCCACGTGATGTTCTAACATGGCTGTTTTTTCAGGGACAATTGGGCTTATGAATCTGCTTGTTTCGAAGGCCATGGGAGCATCCCAAATTTTGATCTGTGGTAAGTTGTTTGAAATTCCAGGACAAGAAAAATGCTGTTTTCACACCTAATGCTCTCCATTCAGAATCCAGGTTCTTTTATTTATTGTTGGTCTAAAAATAATGGTTATCTCGGTGTTTAAACTTTTAACATGTCTGTGTTTACACATGGGAAAAATGCATTATATAATCTTTATTTGCCATTGATGTTTCATTCTCCGTCTACTGCTTCTTGAAGATTAGATGTACTCCCCTTGCATGTCTCTACCATGGTTTTCCACATAAAAAAGATTTCATTATTTGCATTGTGTCCATGCCATATCTCTGAGAAAAGCTGATCAACTAGTCCCTTGCCATATGTCTTTGGTATTTCTGTCTACAATCGTATTATTCATCCAATTACAATTTATCTTTAAACAGTTTATTTTTTTGCCGTTCCTGTTTTATTTTTTCAGGAAATCAACACTGCACTTGTGGTTATAGTTGAGAGAAAGCAGTGTATTTTGCAATAACTCTAGAAAACTAACCAAGGGGAGCTGGGTGATGGCATGCCACTGGCTAAATAAACTAAAAGGTTTTGATTTGGAGCAATGGCATTTGGGAAGATTGTGGATATAAAGTGTAGGCACCAAAGAAAAGGTACAAGGACTGCCTAAAGAAATCTCTTGGTGCCTGCCACATTGACCACCGCCAGTGGGCTGATAACGCCTCAAACCGTGCATCTTGGCGCCTCACAGTTTGGCGGGCAGCAACCTCCTTTGAAGAAGACCGCAGAGCCCACCTCACTGACAAAAGGCAAAGGAGGAAAAACCCAACACCCAACCCCAACCAACAAATTTTCCCTTGCAACCGCTGCAATCGTGTCTGCCTGTCCCGCATCGGACTTGTCAGCCACAAACGAGCCTGCAGCTGACGTGGACTTTTTACCCCCTCCATAAATCTTCGTCCGCGAAGCCAAGCCAAAGAGAAGAGAATTACTAACAAGGAACCAGCATTGTTGTTGAGAAAGAAAATTTAAGAATGAGGCAGAGACAAGAAATAGCCATTATTCTGGCAGCTTTAAGTACAGGTACACAATCCTTTATCCGGAACCTTGGGGGACAGTGTGTTCCGAATTTCAGATTTTTCTGGATTTCGGAAAGCCTGATTAAACCACCCGAATTGTGCTGCCGTATCTACCCCCAACCCCTTCCTGTCGTGCTGCCGTTCTCTTCCCCACCCCCGCCCGCCCGACTCGTGCTGCCGGTCTCTTCCCTCGCCCACCGACTCGCGCTGCCGGTCTCTTCCCCCTCGCCCGCCCGACTCGCGCTGCCGGTCTCTCTCCCCACTTGCTGGATTTTGGAGCTTTCCGGATTTTATATGTCCAGATAAAGGATTGTGTGCCTGTAATTTGTATTTGCTTCTCAGGACAATATATACTCCCAATGTCAGGCTTTCTCAGATGTCACCCAGTAAAAAGAAACTCACTGCTCCATTACAGATTTGTCGCAAAATCGACTGCAAAATGCAAAGGAGATGGGAGCTACTTTCACCTTTCTCACAGACAAAAATACATCTGCAGAGGAACTGGGCCAAAAGGTGAAGGATGCTCTTGGTGGAGCTATGCCTGACATATCTATTGAGTGCACTGGGGCAGAATTATGTATCCAAGCAGGTATCCATGTAAGTATGATTGATTATGAAGTTTTACCATCTGCTGACTTTATCGAGTTCAGGGATGAACTTTGCAACTAAATCTCACTAAATTGTAAAATGAAAATTCAGCCACTTTCCACTGGATTACTAAGCCACAACTTTTGGTGCTAGTGAGGACTGTTCTGGATTTGGTTATGGTTCTCTGTCTTGGACAATAGGTGCTAGAGTAGGCCAATTGGCCCATCAAGCCAGCACCGCCATTTATCGGATCATAACTGATCTTTCTCTTTCATTAACTAATCCCAGCCTTATCCCCATAACTCCCCTGTCCACAAGAGCCTTATCCAACTCTCTCTTAAATCTATCTGTCTTGGCATGAACAGTGAAGGCTCATGATAATAACTAATAAAAGCATCTGTTTTAGGATATGGTTCCACTACTTTGCAGCATTGTTCAAGACCTGAGGCACAGGTGAGTACTAGGGAGATATCCAGTACTGGTCTAAAAGAGAAAATGTAAGAAAAAGAGCATATCAGGCAGAGTTAATCAATTATGTTAATGACCTTTCAATGGAAATAGTTAAAGATGAACATAACAAACCTTCAGGTACCAAAAAAAATGGGAAGGAGTGGAGACTGCAGAGGGCAAGGTTGTGATTGAATGGGGGGGGGGTTGGTGGGAAGAGAAAGGTGATGGAAGATATTAATTGACAAAATGAATGATAATGGAATATAATATAAGCCCCAAAGAAAAAGAAATTGCATATCATTTTCTGAAGTGAAACCTGAAAGTCTGCAGATTTTGTGGTTGCAGTAAAACCCAAAAATGCCGGAGGAACTCAGCAAGTCTCACACCGTCCATAGGAAATAAAGATATAGAACCGACGTTTCAGGCCTGAGCCTTAAAGAAGAGCTTTGAAGGCCTGAACCTTGAAGGAATAATGGAATTCTGAAATGAAAATGCCAGAATACTGATTAGTTCAAATGGTTGGACTTGAATCCAAAAGGCTACAATTCGGCATCTGCAAACGCTTTCTAAATGTTTTTTTAAAAAAAAAGCAATTATGCCTCAAGAAGCTTGATGTTTTTTCACAGCAATAAAAGATGGCCAGTGTGTGCAGTGTTGCGCAAATCGCACAGATCTTGAGAATTAAAACTACGATTAAAATAAACAATCAATCAGATTGCAGTTACAGTACAACTCCAATTATCCAAAATCAGATAATCCAAAATCCTCAGTTATCCTTTTTTTTTTAAATATTTCGGATAAATGAGGATATCCAAAACAATCAGAAATCCTCTGTTATCTGAATTTTTTTCTGGAACCGAACTGACCTCACAGGTTGAGAAAAAAGTCACTCAACTTGACAATTGACCTAATTTCAGGTAACTCCCTCCCTTCTCTCTTTCCATTTCTTTACCTTCCCCTATTGACTTTTCTCTCCAATTCTCGCTCTTAAACTGCCTGCTACTGTCTCCCAGCCACAAGTGGTTGGAAGAATCCCTTGTCCCCAAGTCATCAAGGAGAGCAGGACCTCAGGCTCCCGGGCAGGAGTGGGACCTAGGCCTCAGTGGCACTCCTTCTTCTCCCTTTCCTTCCCTTCCTCCCTCTTCGGCACACCAGAGTTCCCGATGCCAATGCCAAACCCTCCCCTTAGACTCCCCAGTGTGTGGTAGGCTTAGGGGAGGATTTGGAGTTGGACAACAGGAGCTTCGGTGACTAGGGAGACAACCCATCAAATCGCCACCGGCCCGGGAAGCCTCCCAGGGGATCAGCGGCGGTTGGGAGGTCTCGGTGTCAGTGGCGGTGGTTGGGATATGTCAGGGATCAGCGGCGGCCAGCATTTTTATGGTAAGAATTAAGCATTATTTTAAGCTTTCCCTTGTTTGATGCAATTTAAACATTGATATAAGTGATTTGCTGTTGCTTCTGGGCTGTTTTTAAAAAAACTGACCAGTTCTCTGAAAAAAAACAATTTATCCAATATAAGCCCAGTCCTGACTATTTTGGATAATTGGCTTTGTACTGTATTTTGTTGCATGTGTCCTTCACATCATTCCAATTCATAGCCACCTGGAGGAGTAAATGCTCAGATAATTCTTGCAGGTAATTTGCTGCTCAAACTGCTTCATTATAAATAAGACATCTTGAAAAGAAGTAGCTTAGATCGTAAATCTTATTGTTGCCTTTGTACTGATTCATCCCAGTTCTCCTTTACTGAGCCAATAGAATAGGATCTTGAAAGTGAGATATAATAAATCCTCCTGTATATTCCCTTCCCAATGCCTCAAATACGTTTTTATGTGAATCAGCAAATATTGTATAAAACAAAAGTAATATTTTTGGCTCATGATGTGGCCATGAGCCCCATTGGGGAGAGCACATGTTGATTGGGTGCCGACGTCACACAGCAGCATTCAGTCAGTGGGGGTGGGGGGGATGCCAAATTATCACGAGCCTGTCAGATTAATTTTTCATTTCACTCCCACTTTAATTTCTCTCTTTGACCTTCTACATTGTTCCAACAAAAGTTAATGCAGGTTCAAAGAGCATCAATTTATCTTCCAGCTTCCAACTAACTTTTTGAGAAGTAATTCCTTTGTAACCAACCCAAAATAGTTTCTGAATTTAACAATTTCTTGGATCTATTTTGTACATTCTGCATCACCAATTTGAAAATGAACGAATGAATCTTCTTCATTTTGGTATTCTATCCATCCGTGTTTCCTTTTTAATGCATCCCTCCAAGCCTATTTTATTATTTTGGCTTGAAGGAACAGTTGGATTATTTTGGAATATTGTAATATTTCAAAATCTCAAATGATATGAGGGCAACAATACTTCTGAGTGGAAAGCCCTGCAAAAGGTAGCGGACACAGCCCAGTACACCACAGGTGAAACCCTCCCCACCGCAGAGAGCATCTATGGGGAGCGCTGCTGTCGGAGAGCAGCTGCGATCATCAAGGACCCACACCCCCCCCCCCAGCACACGCTCTTCTCGCTGCTGCCATTAGGAAAGAGGTCTCGGTGCCACAAGACTCACACAACCAGGTTCAGAAACAGCTGCTACCCCCTCCACTATCAGACTCCTCAACTATAAACTCATTTAAGAATTCTACTTGCATACTATTAATGATTGAATATTTATTTTCTCTATTGCACAGTCAGTTTGTTTACATTTCTTTCTTTTGTATACAGTTTTTGAGTCCAGTTTTTTGCACTACCAATACATAGAAATTCTGCCTTGCCCACAGGAAATGAATTCAGGGTTGTAGGTGATATATATGTTCTCGGGCAATAAATCTGAATTTGAACTATTGAAGAAATTAATAAATATAAAAATAATCTTCAAAAGATTTATATAAAGAGTTCTTGAATAAGAAATCTTCTGTTAAGAGGAAAATATTGTCTTTAATTGCATAATTTAATGACCTGCATACGTGTTATCTATCAAATTGCTGTGTCTATTTTCTTAGGCAACAAAACCTGGAGGGATTTTTGTTTTGGTTGGTTTAGACAAACCTTCGGCAAATATCCCAATATTGAAAGTAGTAGTTCAAGAGATAGATATCCGGGGGGTTTTCAGATACTGCAACACGTAAGTACTAAATAATAAATCATGCATTTCAACGTATCGGTATTTACTATGAACCGGTGGGGAATTTTCCTGTGCTTCAGTTAAGCAACATTCATAAGTTCACCAGAGGTCCTACCATATTAACAATATTTCTAAAGTTATATTAGTCAATCAGAAAATAGTTCCAGGTTATTTTTTTTCTTAAGCTTTTTTGATCCTAACAACTCTGGTTGCTTAAAAGAAAATAGTTATGTACCTACTTTAAAATAAATTGCACTTAGCCAGTTTGCAATAAATAAAAAAGGACGGCATTGTACGTATAGCTTAGCACAATGCCGTTACAACGACTGGGGGTCAAATTCTGGGCTGTCTGTAAGGGGTTTTTTCCGGGTGCTCCGGTTTCCACCATTCAAAACGTACTGATGTTGAAGGTGCATTGCGCGTAATTGGGCGGCACAGGCTGTATGTCTAAATTAAAATTAAATTCGTAGAACAGACTTAAAATGCCTGCTATCATCGAGAATTCCACATTGGAACATTTATCCCCTTCCGTAACTTAAAGAAGCAGATTTTTTTTTCAGAAATCAAAGATGTACTTCACTCAGTATAAAATTTATTAATTGAAGACTTGATCATTGCTCTATTCGGTAACAGAGCGGTTCCACTTAAAACATGAGAAATAGAAATGGGACATAGCTATTCCAGCGTGGCCTACCATTGAAGAAGATCAGTGGAAATCCTATAGCACACGCACTTCCCTATCAACTATTCTTCCCAATTATTGTCTGAACATCTGTTTCGAGGACTGTATTTGACTGCATATTCTAAATTTAATACTTCCTATTAATTTACTAAATTTTCTAAGCAATTTAGTAGGGTCAGGTGTTAATTGGAAAGGATTGAAAATGTGCTTGGGGCCTTAACTCATGTTTAATTCGCCATCATTCAAGCTGGTGTGAATTACAAATAATTTGTGCTGCTTCTTTGTGATCAGTACCATCCAACACCAAATGCACCATTATTAACATTGGGGCTTAGTTCAGCATGAAATCCAAGTCCCTGGGTGCTTTAAAGGTGGCCTGTTTTCCTTAAAGGTAGCTACTGGAGGTAGTGGAAGCGATTTGAGAAATTTTTGCAGTTTGTTGGGAGAGACGGCTACCTGTTGAGTGGAATTGAGATCTCTTCATTGGAGCCACATATTGAATGAAGTACAATAAGATGAGCACAAGGAATGTAGGCCTTGTAAGCCTGAAATGGTGTCCTGCACATAGTTCATTCATTTAATGAGACTCCACACCTACAAGTTCATTTGCCATTAACCGTAACACTTGCCCTTACACACCACTGATATTCACCCACTGGCAGTTTTTAAGCCCAAGCATACACACGCCTTCAATACCCACACATCCTGACAGGCTTAGCGCACTCCTACCTTGGAAATCAATATGGAATTTGAGAGCATTTATTAAAGTCCATACAGAGGCTGGTGAGCAAAATTTAGGATCTTGGAATTGAAGGGTCAGTGGTACCATGTTTTATTTTTTGAAAAAATGTTTAGCCATATAAAATAGAATCTAGTTGGGCATAAGGGGTTGGCCCTTATGTTTGTTGATCTGTGTATATCACTCAAGTGCTTCACTTCCACAAATATATTATCAAACCTGTTAAGAAGCTTCAGATTTCTGCACGATTATCGAATTCATCTTGGAGGCATGTTAACTAGTAATAGAGATCAAAAATAGACTGCCAGTAAACAGAATGAGCAGGCAAACAACAGGAAGAACAAGTATCAACTGAATGGCACAGTTCTGAACGTATCTAAAGAGTGAACTGGGGTTGTAAGTGCACTGGTCCTTGAGAGGTAGGCCAGCTTAGGAAAGGAAATGGAAACATTGAATACAAAACCTGTAAAATAAAATGCTGGTTAGGCCACAGCAGGTGTATTGCATCCAAATCTGATTATTTAACTTTAGGAAAGATGTCCCAGAGAGGGTTGGAAATGTATTAATATCTTAAATTTAATTTTTTTAATTTGTATTTTTTTAAAATGAAGATATACAGCACAGTAACTGGCCTTTTCAGCCCACGAGCCTGTGCTGACCAATTATACTTAATTTTCCTACACCCCCGGTACTTTTCGATCGGTAGGAGAAAACTGTAGTCCCCAGGGGAAACCCATGCAGACATCGAGGGAACGTTCCATTAAGGGCCCAGAGGATCCCAAAACCCAGCAGCAATAGAAATTCACCAAGACGAATGGTTAAACAAAAGTCATTTTTAAATTTTCTTTAAGCATAAAAGCAGGATCAAACTTTAACTTATTACTATTAACCCCCTTCTAATTCTAAGCGCATGTGTATAAGTTCAGAAAAGTTCTTTGATTTACAGTTTCAATCTCAATTCTCACTCCTCCAAGTTCACTGGGATCAGGCAAATCTTATAGCACAGAATTTAACATTTATGAATTTTCACCAAGCTCTGGTATGTAAATGGTTACCACTCAGGAAGATTCTTGTTGGTTTCAGAGAGAGAGATTTGTTGCTTGTTGGACACACGCAAATTGATTCCCTCTGATCAGCCACTTCATTGTCTTGCCAAAGAAATTTGCCCATCAGGGTTTTCTAACCTCTTCTTCTGTAGGTCACCACAAACTTCCTTTCATTTCCCTTATTTCAGGTGAAACATTCAAGCCAGCCATTTCCTCTTGTATGGACCATGTTGGCTGAACTCGGAACTCACGACCCGTCTTCAAAAAGGGGTTTCAACAAGCTGCCAACTTGCCTTGACTGCAGAAACCATTTCTCTCTCTCACTCTCTCTCTCAGAATCCCTGTTTGGTCTTTTCTCTCTGCTTGCCAAACCACACAATCTTCTTAGAACAGGAAACTGCATTCAGACAGATTGCGGAACTGGACCCAAATGTCTGACCCTGTTCATCTTGCTTTCAAAACAATAATCCATTACTCCACAGCATGTCCAATTAACACCTACTTGTGAAGTCTTGAGCTTGGGTTCTTCTCTTTGCACCTCCTTATGAAAACCTCTAGCATGGCAGATTTCATTGTCCCTACAAAGGCCCTGGGCCCGGGGTGTCCGGTTTGAGCAAAGCTCTTACATTTTAAATGAGATCTGTTTTGTGAAATGTTTGTGTTTGTGACCTACACTAAACCCCCCACAATCTATCTGCTTCAAAAACACATATATATACAATATGATTTGTTTTTCTTTCATTAAATATACCATACAATTGTTGTTATTTTATTGTGAAGATGAACCAGTTTAAATGTGAAAATAGAAGATAATCAAAGTGGAATATTCTCTACATGGTTTTACATTGTTCCCTTTCCTTTGTTCTTGTCAACTTAGGTGGCCTGTGGCAATTGACATGTTGGTTTCAAAGCGTATTGATGTGAAGTCTCTGGTCACACACCGCTTTCCCTTGGAAGAAGCTGTCAAAGCCTTTGAAACGGTAAAAGAAGGCAAGGGAATCAAAGTTATTTTGAAGTGTGATTCCAGCAACCAAAATCCCTGAGAATTGTGCATTTTCTTATAGTTGTCATCATTAAGTGACAGTCATTGACAAATTTGTTAGTGGTTGATGCGTCGTGAAGGTAATTTCCCAGATAATGATGCACATACAAATAATCCATTGGTAAATTGCTTGTAGCTTTGTTTAATATCATGCTCCTTACATACAAAGTAAATCAGCGATCTTAGTTTCGATGCTATAAGCATTCATTAAGTAATGTGTCAATTTTGTTTTCCTGAACAGTCCATTAGGGTTGAAAATAACTTGTTCCTACATTTCTGGCTTAATAGTCAGTCCAGAAATGAATACAGCCCAGTGCAAAGGGAAACTCAAAAACTGCAGATGCTGGAGTCTTGAGCAAAGAAAGAACTGCTGGAAGAACTCAATGGATCAGACAGCATCCATGTACAAATGGTCAGTCAACATTTCAGGTCAGGCCCATTTATCAAGACAGCAGAGGGAGTTGGATGGGCTGGGTGAATTGTGTGTTTCCTCAGCTGTTTTCACTTTGCCTCCACATGAACCTACTGGAGAGACACAAAGTATTCAGTGTCTTACTGCATGCCTCTCTCGTTTTGAGGGGCCAAAGATTCCAATAAGCAAGTGAGAATGAGAGTTGAGTGCTTGCTTGGAGTATCTGATATCAGACATAGGGAGCTAGCTGAGAATGATATGATGTTGTACTAGGGATATTGATTTAGCAGAGACCATTGACATTGGCTCAGCAAACGTGCCACATGTTACAGAGGTAGCATTTAGTGCTTCAAGGTGCTCACTGTAAACAGGAGTGTAGGAATCACTGCTATTCAGCAGACCCTCACGTTGAAGGCTTCAAACGTTCTTTGCACTGGGTGGCTAATTGTATTAATTCTATAATGTATGCCACTTTAGATTGATGGACAAGGCAGCCACTTAATAGTGGGGTTCAAATATGTTTAAAAATAATGTAAATGGAATTTGGTGCTTATGAATGCCAAGTAGTCCCACAACTTGACATTTGTTTTTAGATTGTTTCCAGTCTTGAACTAATCTGGCTCCTGTGAGTTAATCTCAAAAATTTTAGTATGAATAATTTATACCATGATGCAACAATTCAATCTTGCCATTACAGTAATATATCATGGGTACATTTGATTGATCAAACAGCAGAATTGCTGTTTCAGGTTCTATGTCAAAAATGAATTGCTTAATTAATTTGAGGATCAAGTCTGAAAATAAATATGGCTTATAAAAATAAATAACCTGAATTTTTTTTTCATGCCTTTTGTTCCCAATCACAACATAACTCTTCTGTGTGCAAACATTCATAAACATAAAGCATAGAAGAAGGTGTAAATCGGGGGTGGCCAACATTTTACATTCTATGCATCAAAATAAACGACGACAAGGTCTCATGAGAGCTGCCATGTTTGGGTTCGGCCTTTTACGAAGTTGAGAACATACAGGAAGGGTAGACGGAGCGGAGGAGAAAGTGATGTGTGTACGCTGTGTGTGGGAGGCACTGGCAGCGTCATAGGGATTAGACCCGGGCGGCAGGTGGGAGGGATAGACTCAGGCGGCAGGTTGGAGGGATCAGACTCGGGCAGCAACTGGCGCTCGGATGCCGTTAAGAGGAAGAGGAGCGAGTTGGAGGTATACTTGTAAGCCTGTAAATTCCGGGGCTCAGGCGTTGAGAGGAGTGAGTCGGGTATGACGGGGATAATTGGTCAAGGGGCAATAAAAAGAGGGTGAGGAAAAGGAGCGGCCAACGAGTGAGTGGCCAAGCATATCTGGATTAAGGTAAGATGGTATATTTGTCACGTATATATCTTTTTTCTCTTTGTAAAGTAAGGGGGGAGGAGAGAGACATATGTGTGTGAGAGCAGTTTGCGGCTCTCAGTGTCAGATGTGAGAGGTCCTGGAGTCTAGCCTCCCGGAGGTCCACGTCTGCACTAGATGGGCTGAGCTGCAGCGTCTTGGGGACCAAGTCAGGGAAATGGAGCTGCAGTTCGATGACCTTGCTCTAGTCAGGGAGAGTGAGGCTGTCATAGACAGGAGATATAGTCAGGTGGACTCACCAGGGCCACAGGAGGAGAGTAAGTGAGTGACGGTTAGGAGAGAGAAAAGGAAGAGTCAGGTTCAAGAAAGCCCCTGAGCCTGTAGTCCTCAACAATCTGTACTCCTCCCTGAGTACAGTTGAGGGGGAAAGTCAGGCTGGGGAAGGCAGCGGTGGCTGTACCTCTGGCACAGGGTCAACCTCTAGCCCAGTCTGTAGCCCAGAAAGGTAGGGAAAGGAAGAGGAGGCAATAGTTATAGGGGATTCGATGGTCAGGAATGATGGAGGATTCTGTGGACACGACAAAGGAAACCGGATGGCGGTTTGCCTCCCTGGTGCCAGGGTCCGTGATGTAACTTCGCATGTCTGTGACATCCTAAAAGGGGAGAGTTGAACCAGAGGTTGTGGTACATGTTGGTACCAATGACATAGGGAGGAAGGAGGAAATGATCCTAAAAATGAATATAGGGAGTTGGGTAGGGAGCTGAGAAGAAGGACCGCAAAGAGGGTGATCTCTGGATTACTTCCTGTGCCTCGCGATAGTGAGTGCAAAAATAGATTGAGGTGGAGGTCGAATGCATGGCTAAAGGGATGGAGTAAGGGGGCAGGGATTCAAGTTCTTAGATCACTGGGACCTATTCTGGGGGAGGTGGGACCTGTATCGAACAGATGGGTTGCATCTGAATCCCAGAGGATCCTGACGGGGGTGTTTGCTAGGGCTACTAAGGGGGCTTTAAATGAGTATGGTTAGGGGAAGGGGTCCATGTGAGGGAGGACAGCAGAGAGAGGTTTTGTCAGCAAAGAGAAAAGGCTTGTAGACAAAATTTGAGGGTGGAAAGGCAAACGATCAAGGAGGAAAGGGATTAATGCTATGATGGAGGGGGGGATGATGGAAACAAATAATATGTGGACAGTAAAGGGGGTAGGCAGAAGGTAAAATGTGGGAAATTTCTGAACTGTATTTACTTCAATGCTAGGAGTATTGTAAGAAAGGTGGACAAGCTGAGGGTATGGATAGACACTTGGCAGTATAACGTGGTTACAGGAGGGATGTGACTAGCAGTTAAATATTCCGGGATTTTGCTGCTTTAGGTGTGATAGAATTGGAGGGGTAAGGGGGGGGGGGGGTAGTGTGGCTTTACTTGTCAGGGAAAATATTACAGCGGTGCTGAGGCGTGATAGATTGGAGGGCTCGTCAAGGGAGGCGGTGTGGGTGGAATTAAAAAATAGAAAATGTGAGGTTACAATTATAGGGGTGTATTATAGACCACATAGTGGAGAGCGAGAACTAGAGAAGCAAATGTATAAGCAAATAGCTGAGATATGCAATAAGCACGGTTGTGTTAGTTGGGGAAAATAATTTTCCTAATATAAATTGAGAAACGCAGTCAGTGAAAGGGCTGGATGACTTAGAATTTGCAAAATGTATTCAGGATTGTTTTTTTGCAGCAATATGTTGAGGTACCCACTAGAGACGGGGCAGTGTTAGACCTACAGTTGGGGAATGAAATAGAGCAGGTGACGGAGGTGTGTGTTGGGGAACACTTCAGATCAAGTGATCATGGATCCATTAGTTTCAGTATAGTTATGGAAAGGGATAGGTCTCGTCCAACGTGAAGGTTTTTGAGTGGGGGAAAGCCAGATTTGATGACATGAGAAGGGATTTGCAGGGAGTGGTTTGGGCTGAGTTATTTTTTGGGAAGGAGATAGAGGAGAATTGGAGGGGATTTAAAGATAAGGTTTTGAGGGTTGTTAGGTCTGCTTTGTTCATGAATGAGTGAGTCAGACACCAGACTGAGTCGAAATCAAGGTTCTTTGTTCTTTATTGCCGGATTGTAACACTTGCAACTAACAGTGTTAGTTGGAGAAGGCGCATTCTGCCGTTATCAGCAAGTGGTGTTTTTTTTATACCTCAGGATACGTACTTAGTAAATTATCATACCATGACATTGTCCAATGAATAAACTGTTGCTGTCCCTCTCTGCTAGGCTCCTGCACATCATTCTTGTTATTGCCACACTTATCTTGAGTGTACAAGGTCACATCTGCATTCTGTTACTCCTTAGTACTGGGTGACTCCTCCTCCGGTCCCATCTCATGATGTTTTTACCTTACAGGGTGCAGAATCTTTATGTTCCTGTTAGGATAAAAAGCAGGGCCAGGTGTTCAAGAGAGCCGTGGTTTTCAAGAGAGATTAGGAAGTTGGTTCAAGATAAATGGGAGGCCTACATTAAATACAGGAAGCAAGGTATGGACAAGATACTTGAAAGATGCATAGATTATAGGAAGAAGCTTAAAAAGGAAATTAGGAATTTGTAAATAAGGTATGAGATGGCTATAGCGAATCGGGTGAAAGTAAATCCGAAGGGTTTTTACAAATATGTAAATAGCAAAAGGAGAGTGAAGGATAGAATTGGTCCACTAGAGAATTGGACCGGACAACTGTGTGAGGAGCCAAATGAGATAGGGGAGATGTTGAATGAATTCTTCTCATCGGTATTCACTAGGGAAAAGGATATGGAATTGTGTAGGATAAGTGAGGCAAAAGGGGTAATTATGGAAAACCAGCATTAGGAAAGGGGGTGTTGGAACTTCTGAGGCATATAAAGGTGGATAAGTCTCCAGGTCCCAATGGGATTTTGCCCCGGACCTTGAGGGAAGTCAGGGAGGAAATAGCGGAGGCTCTGACAGTGATTTTTCAACAGTCACTGGAGGAGGGTGTGGTGCCGCAGGATTGGCCTGTTGCAAACATGGTTCCTCTGTTTAAAAAGGACTCCAGGTGTAGGCCCAACAATTATCGGCTAGGTGGGACTAGTGGAGTTCATTTAAATCGATGCCAGGTGCCTATGGAAAGCAGGACTCCCAATCATATCACTGGTTTGGAGGATGGTTTGGATGCCTGGACCTTGGGTCCCCTGTTGGGACCGACAGGAGGCTGTGGAGGTTTCTGGGGATGCAAGTGGTGGTGGGATCCAAGGACACTCAATGTCTGAAAGAGCCCATTGAGAGCTACTCAGTGGGAGCTACTCAGTGGGAATGCATGTAACTGCAGTATTTGAACACAACTTTGGGCACACATATTTCCTACTGTGTGATATTTGCCAGCAAAACCATATCAAAAACAAAGTGATGTTGATCAGGGACTGAGAGGTTAATGATTCAAGATTCAATTTATTGTCATATGATTTTTTAAAACTGTCATATTACACGGATATGCTTTTACATCAGGCAGATTTGCCATCAGCAGAAATTGCCTGTAAAGCCTCTTTCAGTCGGAAAAAGAGAAGCAAAGAGAGTTTCCCCGTTCCCTCCAGACTCGTCGAGTGTCCTTGAATTTGCCTCCTTCACTCCCACAGCCTCCACAAAGTCAGTCGGCAATCTGAACTCCAGGTCTGAACCTCCTTCAGTTTACAACCAAATTCCGATACATGGTTCCTCTTCAGCCAGTCTCAAGCCGTCTGCAGCCTTGGTCGAATCCTTTGACTGCAATCTCCAGCGGCCCACAGTCTGCGTGGGTTCCTCGCCTTGAGTCACCATCAACCCACTGCTAGTGTTTTCTTCCGCCTCAGAGCCCCTCATTAGGTGACCGCCGCTTGGTTCATCTCCACTGCTTCTCCTCCAATGGTGGTGGGGGGGAGGGGGGGTGGTCTCTCCATTGTTGGGTGCCCTGAACCAGTCCTCCACTTCACTGGAGTCTACAACTCCTTGTAGCTGCGGCCAATCATAGGCGCCACCATCTTGTGCGCAGACCCCACATCTTGAGATTTTAAATAAAATAATTTTAATTTAATAAAATTATTTCAAATAAAATGATAATGGTAATTTAAATAAATGATTCTGTTTTATCATGAACATGGCAGGTTTATAACATCTCTGATGAGCAACCCTGTGAAAGACTTGGTCTTAGGAGGTGTAATACTTGCACCCACACCTCCTCCCTCACTACGGTCCCAAACAGACCTTTCAGGTGAAGCAACACTTTGCCTATACCTCCACAGAACTAATTTACTGCATCCGGTGCACCCTCTGTGGCCTCTCTACATCGGACAGACCGGTCGCAGATTATGAGACCTCCCCATAGCCAACCATTTCAATTCTGAGTCACACTCTCAAGTTCACATGTCTATCCATGGCCTTTCACACTCCCCCCATCCTCACCACCCGCAGATTGGAGGAACAACACCTCATTTTTAATCTGGCCATTCACCAACCCCAGGGCATGAACGTTGAGTTCACTGCATTCCACTAATCAGCTTGCTTTTTCCCCTCTCCCGATCCCCCTTAACTAGTTATTCCAGTTCCTACTTTTCTCTCTCCACCTAGCCTAGACTCCCACCCCACGTGCAGTTTTCTTCCTCTCCACCTATCATCTCCCACCCTACCTTCCCTTCCCCCTTTTGTTCAGACATCTCTCATGTTCCCCCACACCTTGAACATTGGTGATGAATCTTCATAAAGGCACTGTTTGACCTTCTGAGCTTCTCCAGCATTTCTGTGTTTTTCGTAATGGATGATGTAGGCATTTGGGAATAGCAATACCCTCTGTATTTGCCACCTATCGGTTTGCGTGAATGAAGTAGAAGAGGAAAGATGTAAGAGAGTCATGAATAGTTGGAGTAATCCTGTAACAACAAAGTTCTATGCCCAAGGTGCTGGGCAGTGCATCTACCACAAGGGATTGCAGGCTCTGTGGACCGGCACAGGGCATCGGAAATGGGGTGAACCTCCCCCTGTTGAGAAGGAGGCATACTTGCAGGACAGACGATGGCAGTGGAGCAGCAAGGGGCTCAACAGCTGAAGGACACACACGCTATGGGGCTGTTGGAGACTGGCTCCCGGGGACCAGGTATCAGAGCTATGATTTAAGAGGTGCTGAAGGCTTCCTGATGGTATGGGAGGTTTGGATCTGGAGTTGGGGTCGCCAGTGGTTTGAACTGGAGTTTGTGCGGTTACAAAGGCTACGGGAGCGCTGGAGGCAAATCCACGGACACTCATTGACTCTGAGCCAATTGCAGGGGTGGCCAACCTTTTAATTTAGACATACACTATGGTAACAGGTCATTTTGGCCCATGAGACCGTGCCACCTTATTAACCTATACTCTGGTACATACTCATGGGCCAAAATGGCCTGTTGCTGTGCTGTATGTCTAAATTAAAAATTTAAAGGTTGGTCACTCCTGTCTATTGCTTCTCCCACCTATTAGGGGCACTGGGCAATGCTCATGGTGACAGCTTGCCTTAAGGCTCTGCGATTGAAGAATCCAGAGGCAGTGGGCTGTTGGCGACGAACCCACGCAGGCTTCAGGCTGCGGACTGCTGGAGAATGGCTCGAGACTGGCTGAAGAGATACCAGGCATTGGAACCGGGATATGAGAGGGTGCTGAGGGCTTCTTAATCATGTCAGAGGTTTGGATCTGGAGCTCACGTTGCTGATGGTTTGGACTGAAGGCTGTGTGACTGCAGAAACTGCGGGAGCGCTGGAGGTGAATTCACGGACACTCAGACTCTCGTGGGACCATCTTTTGCTTCTCTTACTCTAACTTCAAGGGGCCCCAGGCAATTTCTGCAGATGGTGAATCTTTGTCTTACAGGAGGCTAAAGGAAATTTTGTGTTACATGACATCTCACTGGCATCTCACTTTGTGTAGAGCCACCTCACTGGCTCTACACAAAGCCCTGTGTCTTGGATAAACTTGTACCTCTCACTTTGTTCGTTTTAGATTGGTCACAGTGTTCAAGCTACAGAAAGAAAATAGACACCCACACTGAGAGCAGTTCAGTTTATACAAGTCTTTATTACTAAATCTAAAGCTGAATTCACACTACAATATGCAAGCCCTTCCCAATTATACTTATCAATGCCTGGACTGGTCCCAACTGCCAAAGCGAGGCGATGACTGCACACTTGTAGTAGGTTGTCTGGGCGCCGGTAGCAGCTTCTCCACCTCCCCGGACCGGGACGTCGGTTTGGAATCTTGAAGTTCTTCTTCTTGCTGAGAGATGTTGCCACCTCTTAGAGAGTCTCAAACTTCAGCACTGGGACCATGGCTTATATTCCCCAAAAGTTGTTTACTTCAGATCTTATCTCTTTGAACAAATGATTTAATTATCTTCAAGGTCTCCTGACAGTCTGCGACCAACAAAAGGCAACTGCATCTCTTGACCTCATAGTGGAAGTTGGATAATGCCTACCATATGCATCCCCGGGCCCCATAGTGGAATTTAGGTGTGTTTACTAAATATGCATCTTGGGCCTCATAGTGGAATTGAGATTATGTCTTCTGATGTAACTGCATCCCTTCTTGCATCAGCTGGACTAGGGCCCCATGGTAGAATTTAGATTGTCTTCTGATGCAACTGCATCCCTTCTTTCATAAGCTAGTCTAAATCCTCCATTACACCCTGGAACACCTGGACAGCAAAGATGCATACACCAGGATGCTCTTTATCGACTACAGTTCGGCATTTAACACCATCATCCCCTCAAACCTGATTAGCGAACTCCAAGACCTGGAAGTTAACACCCTCTGTGTATTTGGATCATGGATTTCCTCAACTCCAGACCACAATCAATGAAGATTGGTAAGAACTTCTCCTTCACAATCTCCATCAGTACTGGAGCACCACAGGGTTTTTAGCCCCCTGCTCTACTCACTTTACACCTATGACTGTGTAATTCGGTATAACACCATCTCCAAATTTGCTGACGATACCTCGGTAGTGGGTTGTATAAAGGAAGGGGATAAGACCGCATACAGGATGGAGATTGGAAACTTGGCTGAATGGTGCAACCTTTCACTCAATGCCACCAATATTAAGGAACTGATTGTTGACTGAAGTTCTTAGGAGTCACTATCTTGGAGGATCTTTCCTGGACCCAACACACCAATGGCACGCCAGCACCTCTGCTTCCTTGGGTTGGCAGAGGTTTGGTAGGACACCAAAAGCCCTGGCAAATTTCTGCAGAAGTGTGCTGACCAGCTGCATCACGGTCTGGTATGGGGACCCCTATATCTCTGAACATAAAGCCCTCCCAAAGGTAGCACACACAGCCAAGGACATCATAGGCAAACCCTCCCCACTACAGGGAACGCTGGAGATGTGGGGAAATCTTTCTGCTCTTGAGTGAGGAACATGAAAACAGTTGATAAGAAACCTCCTCCAGCAATCAAGTTTTTGATGTTTAAATTATTTATAAACTGAGAAAAATGGATTTTCCAATGATGGCATGGCATCCATCTCCATGGCCTTGAATTATTTTACGTCATACAATAGACTATTTTTGATAATTACAGAATTAATTTGCTATATTTCTCTTAAATATATCTGAACAAAGAAAAACTCAATTTGATGTTGAATGTTAACAAAATTAAACAAGGCTTTAAATCAAGTTTGTTCATTGATACTGTGACAGAGTATATAATGTGTTTTTGTGAGATAAATTGGGAAAGGTTTGTTAGAGTAGGTCACATACACACACTTTAAGAGAGATCTTGTTTGAAATACTGGAGCTCTGCCCCATGCCAGACATATCGGCTACACAGCCTTTGCAAGAGCTTTGAAGAGAGCTCAAGATACTTCACTAATGGATTGTTATTTACAAAAGGCAACAGATGAAAGAGCACGTTGGAGCTGATGCTGTCTGGAAGTGAGCTTGCTGTTGTAAGAGGGTCATGTTGGTTTGCAAGCAGAGAGGGTAAAATAGGCTTTTCTCTCAGAGAGAGAGAGAGAGAGAGAGAGACACACACACACACACACACACACACACACACACACACACACACACACACACACACACACACACACACACACACACACACACATGTACAGTGTTACAGCCAGCAGACAGTAGCTGGGACTGGATCAGGACAAACTGGCAAGCTTATGGAAAGCCCAGTTGTAAGACGGCCTGGTCAAACCCCTTGTGGTTCATGCAAGAGGAGAGGACTGGGTGTCTAATGTTTCACTTGGAAGAAGTGAAACAGAAAGGTTCGCTGTGATGATCTGAAGAACCCTGAAGAGGCACATTTCGTCAGCAAGACACTGAAGTGGCTGATTAAAAAGGAACTATAAATCTCTCTCTGAAAACTGACAAGATTCTTCCTGAGCAGTAACCATTTAACTTTCAAGCACCAAAGCCTGGTGAACTTTATAAATATTAAATTCTGTGCACAGTATAAGAATTGCCTGCAACCAGTGAATTTGGAGGATCGAGAAGTGAGATTGGAATGAGAAGTGAGATTGGACAGTGAACCAAATAATTTTTCTGAACTTACACACACGTGCGCTTAGAATTAGAAAGCCGTTATGCTAGGTTAAATAAGTCAATAGAGATAAGTTAAAGTTTGATTCTGTTTTCATGTTGAAAGATGAAAGTAACTTTTGTTTAAGTAACCATTTGTCTTGGTGAATCTCTATTGCTGCTGGGTTTATGGGTCCTCTGGGCTTGTAACATCATGTGTGTCAAGTTGCAGTTTATTATGCAAGTAGTCCAGGTAAACATAGTACAGTGAGTGCAGACTCATAGAAAGAGATCAGTTGGTACGGAGCTAAACCAAAAAACACGATGTTGGAGAAACTCAGCAGGTCAAACAGTGTACTTTGTATAACAAAGATAAAGATAAATAATCAATGTTTTGGGCGAGCCCTTCATCAAGGTGTGGAAAAATGTTGTCAAACATCCAAACAGAACCTACACGAACGACTTTTCTCCTTTCTGAGGAAATCGGCAACTGGCGTCTCCCTGCCAGCGTGGCTGGTGTCTCCAGGACCAGTACTCCTCCGTAAGCACACGAGGACACACAAATGCAACTTCCTGGTCGAGCAGGTACACCTCCTCCACACAAACCCAAGCTATGCCTACATCAGGGCACAATCTTGACCAGGGATCTGGCATCAGCAAGGACTCAGCCCCCACCCTACCCCAGCCACACCTGGCCTATCCTGGAACCCCCCCCCGGGGATGATGCCCACCTGCTGCTTCTTTACCAGCCCCACCCCCAGAGGACCCGCCCCGCACCTACTCCCCCACTCTCTCCCTGCTTGCGCCACCGGCTGCCCTGACCACCCAGGACCCATCCGGCCATTGACCAGGAGCCTGTCCTGCAACGGTCCCAGTGACAAAGGTGACCTCTTGACCACTTGAATTTGTAAATACCCTAGAAAACCCCCACCCCCCCCCCCCCCCTGTAGACTCTTTTAAGAAGGGGGTGAATACAATAGCCACACTCCTATGGCCTACTGCAGGGGGAAGCCACTGTACCAGCAGGTAGGAAACCTGGGAGGCTGGCCCCACCAGGCCGGCTGTCAAGCACCAGCCTGTATAAAGACTTGAACCGGCCCCTTCTTAAATCAGTTGGGCACGTGGATCCCAGAGTTTACAGAAACCTGGTGCTTTGTGTTTGTTCATTGCACCACAAAATATCACGCTACTGTACGTTCATTCACCTCTCAGCACAAGTTACATTAGTTGGAGTTTTTCCTCTTGTTAGAATATGCTGAATAAAAGTTCTATTTTAAGAAAAGGTCAAATACTTTCCAGATAAAAATAATGTCAGGATTAAACATGTTCAACCATGTAAATCTGATCTCTATTCAGGTTATGTGTCTGTGAGATGGTGGATGGTGAGATGGTGGTGGAAGAGTACATTTATAGTACATTGTTCATGTTGAAGGATATTTTTGCAAATTTGGAGCCAAAACTTTAGGTTGAGGCCTCTTAACAGTTGATTCTAGAAGGTAAAATGCACATTCCACTGTTTTAATTTATATAAAGGAGAAGTGCATTTTATCTTGACTTAGCTGAGCGTCTCTGGGATTTAGATCCCAGAACAATGGAATGTGGATTTTAGAAAATAACCTTCATTCAACCTTATCCATACTTAAAGCATGGTCAATTAATGTTTAGAAACTGAAGCTCAAAACACTTCACTTTCCTAATCCCTCATGGAAGACTTTGTCTCCAGGAGAAAGCAGGAAATAAATCACGAAGGAAAATAGCAACTTCATCCATTAGTGACACAAGAAAGGCTGCTGGAAAGTGGAGCAAAATGCAATTAGGTAGAGGAGCTCAACAGGTTGAGCAGCATCAGTGAGAGGAAAAAAAGAATGGGCAATATTTTATAAGAAATAGGAGCAGGAGTCGGTCATCCGGTCCATCACTATTCAATGAGATCATAGTTGATCTGATTGGCTCATCATCTACCTGTCTTTTCCCCATATCCCTTAATTCCCCTATTTTGTAGAAATCTATCCAACCTGGTCACCTCCACCACTTCAATGGACAGCAAATTCCACTGATTCACCACCCTCTGAGAAAGCAGTTTCTCCTCATCTCCATCCTAAATCTACTACCCTGAATCTTGTCCCCAAGTTCTAGTCTTCCCCACTCATGGGAACAATGCATCTGTCTTTTTGCAGAAACTGCCAAAATGTTTGGCCTGGAAGTCAGCCTGAAGAAAACTGAGGTCCTCCATCAGCCAGCTCCCCACCATGACTACCAGCCCCCCCACATCTCCATCGGGCACACAAAACTCAAAACGGTCAACCAGATTACCTATCTCGGCTGCACCATTTCATCGGATGCAAGGATCGACAACGAGATAGGCAACAGACTCGCCAAGGTAAATAGCGCCTTTGGAAGACTACACAAAAGAGTCTGGAAAAACAACCAACTGAAAAACCTCACAAAGTTTAGCATATACAGAGCCGTTGTCATACCCACACTCCTGTTCGGCTCCGAATCATGGGTCCTCTACCGGCATCACCTACGGCTGCTAGAACGCTTCCACCAGCGTTGTCTCCGCTCCATCCTCAACATTATTTGGAGTGACTTCATCCCTAACATTGAAGTACTCGAGATGGCAGAGGCCGACAGCATCGAATCCACGCTGCTGAAGATCCAACTGCGCTGGGTAGGTCACGTCTCCAGAATGGAGGACCATCGCCTTCCCAAGATCATGTTACTTGGCGAGCTCTCCACTGGCCACCATGACAGAGGAGCACCAAAGAAGAGGTACAAGGACTGCAGAAAGAAATCTCTTGGTGCCTGCCCCATTGACCACTGCTAGTGGGCTGATATCGCCTCAAACCGTGCATCTTGGCGCCTCACAGTTCGGCGGGCAGCAACCTCCTTTGAAGAAGACCCGCAGAGCCCACCTCACTGACAAAAGACAAAGAAGGAAAAACCCAACACCCAACCCCAACCCACCAATTTTCCCTTGCAACCGCTGCAACCGTGTCTGCCTGTCCCGCATCGGACTTGTCTGCCACAAACGAGCCTGCAGCTGACGTGGACATTACCACTCCATAAATCTTCGTCCACGAAGCCAAGCCAAAGAAGAAGAGAAGATCCTTTCTAAATTCAAGTGAGTTCAGCTCCAGACAACTCAATCTCTCCTTATTAGGTTACCCCCCCTCCCTTTGGAATCTACCTGGTGAACCTCCTCTGCACCCTCCAAAGACAGTACATCCTTAAGTAAGGAGACCAGAACTGCACGCCGTACTCCAGATGCAGCCTCATCAGAGCTTAGCAGCATCACCTCCCTGGTCCTAAATTCCATCCATTTAGGAATGGCCAGCATTCCTTTTGCCTTCTTGACAGCCTGCTGCACCTCCAAATTAACATTTTGCGATTCATGCACAAGCCCTCCCAAGTCCTTCTGCATGGCAGCGTGCTGCAATTGCTTGCCTTTTGAATAATAATCTCATCTTCCATTTTTCCTTCAAAAGTGGATATCGTCACATTTGCCAACATTGTACTCCATCTGCCCACTCACTTAATCTATCTATATCTCTCTACACTTTCTCCATATCTTCTGCACAATTTGCTTTTCCACTCAATTTACTGACATCAGCAAACATAGATACACTAAGCTCTAGATCATGAAGGTATATTGTGAACAGTTGTGGGCCCAGGACCAACCTCTGCGGCACCCCGCTCACTGGAACCTTTCTGCAAGACTTGATAAAAGGTTCTGACTTGAAATATTAACAATTCTTTCCCTCCTACTGTTGTTGCTCGACCCGCTGGGTTCCTCCAGCAGATTTTGCAAGAACTTAGTCCAATTTAGTAAATTAAAAATCTTTGGGGAAAATTGGTCTCTGCTGCCCAAATTCAGGTACAGATCTTCCAAAACTCCACCAGCATCAAAAGGTCTTGCAGATCCTGACAACTTTCAGGATTTAAATGATTTTTTTTCCTCTCAGCAGGTTCCCCACAATCCCCCCACCCCCAACCCGTTTGTCAGC
Source organism: Narcine bancroftii (assembly GCF_036971445.1). Lineage (NCBI taxonomy): Eukaryota > Metazoa > Chordata > Chondrichthyes > Torpediniformes > Narcinidae > Narcine > Narcine bancroftii. The sequence continues at coordinate 11,008,894 of NC_091479.1, read as the reverse complement.
TTTCTGACTCTGCTTTGGCTCTCTCCGCTGTGAGTGTGGCAGTCTACTTTGTAAATCTCAGCATTGTGGTATAATCCGACCAGAACCCAATGTTGAGTGTGCGTCCACAGACAAGGCATGACAGGGGACTCATTTTATGTCTTACCTGCAGCCTTTGGTTTTCTCTTATTTAGTTATTTTTGGGCACTGACTCAGCCCTTCATTGGTTATCACCAACAATTCTGGATAAGGTGATGCCTTCTTGAACCATTGCCGTCCTGCCTGTTCAAACATACCATTTCTTGGTGCATTTAAATAAGTTTGGTGGACAGCCATATTGCTGGCTCACCTATCTGCCAGTCTAGGCAGGGACAGCAGAATTCCTCTCCCGAACTGGCTAGTTTCTAACGATAATTGGGTAGTTTTGTGGTTATTTTACAGAGCATGGTTTTTTTTAAAAAAAAAGAAAAATCCAGATTATTGAGTTAAATTTGAATTCTGCAACATTTTCCCACAATCTACAATCTTTAACTTCTGAATGTTACACATTTTGGGAAGATCACCTATTAATCATCCAATGTCTAGGTCATATAAAATGCAGCCTTCTGAATTATTCCTTCATGTCAGGGATCACTCTGCTTACTTAGCAAGGCCTCTTGGCTCGTAAATTCGACCAGTGACCTTGGAATCGGAAAAGTAACTAGAATAAATACTGAAACAAGTTTTTCCCCTGTGTAAATCGGTAGTACAGCTATCTCTGAACTCTCCAAGACTGATTATCAGCCTTAACAGGGACGATTGATTGCCTTTAATTTCAGACTGAGAGTCGAAGATGGCTCATGTTGTCGGTTGTGCTCCATGCTGTGGAAGATTTGAGACTGGTAACTTCTATTCTGTTTCATCCTTTGCGTAATACTTGCATTGGGAAGTTCGGAGGGGGATGGGGAAGAGGTATCGCAGATCAGCGCTCTTTATCTTGCTTCAGTGGACTGCTGGGGTGCATTAGTTGTGTGAGTGCATGCTTCAGCATATATTGTATGATATCAGGATATATTATGAAATCCATCAAAACATTATGGACAGAAAGAGTTTGCAGATGATGCGATATTTTCCATGTGGTTGCAAGTGAGGAGAAAAGCTTTAGATAATAAGAAGGTACAGATGACAAAAGAAACCAAATCCCATTTAAGCTTGCTTGAGGAGGTGAAACCACGCAAAGGAACAGATAATTAAAGGCAAAATATTGAGCAGCCATTCTCAGAGGGCCACGGGACGGGTAAAAGACTTGTTTTCTTTTCACCTCAAGTAAAATAATTTTTTTGACGTGGAGAGTAGGAGAGAAGTATTGAAGAAACCAAAACTTGACTGCTTCACAGGGAAGGGGGCCCATGAACTTTGAGCAAAGTCTTAAAGGGAGCCATAGGCGAGAAAAAGGTTGAGAATGGCTGGCATAGAGGAAAAAATGGAGCATTCAGGGAATGGCAACAGTAAAAAAAAAAGCATATGTGATGTGCTTTATTTGGCCAAAATGTAGAATAGAATAGTGTATGATGCTACCCTGGTCACAGCATGTACACCGTGAACAGTTCTGGTAACTACATCAGGGTTTCTTTTTAAAGTGTTCACTCTTGGGAGATTCGCAGAATTGTTGGGATTGAAATACTGCAACTGTGAGGAAAGTTTGGGAGAATCAAGCTAATTAGCCGTGATCGGGACCGGGGTTCAAATCTGGCACTGTCTGTAAGGTGTTTGCAAGTGCTCCCCATTTCTGTGTGGATTTCCTCCGGGTTCTCCAGTTTCCTCCCAATGTTCAGTGATGTACCGGGGTTATACGTCAATGGGTGTAAATGGGCGGCACGGTCTTGTTGGCCGAGGGCCTGTAACCATGCTGTATGTCTAATTTTATTTTAATGAAGTAGAATTGTGATGTGCCTTTTAAGGACCTGATGGGCCATTGGGGCTGATGATGGAATAAATACAAAATGCTAGAAATATTCAGCAGGTCAACCAACATGCATGGAAATTATGGGATGCTGTCGATTAGTGGTTTTCAAACATTTTCTTTCCACTCACATTCTACCTTAGGCATTCCCTATGCCATCGGTGCTCTGTGATTAGTAAGGGATTGCTTAAGGTGGTATGTGAGTGGAAAGAAAAAGTTTGAAAACCACTGTTTTAATCGTCCCTAATTGACTGGTTATGTACACGGTTTCATAACTCCAAAGGAAATGGGCCAATAACAATTCTTCTCAAGCAAAATATTTCAGTAACAATTGGGTCAAGAGCAAGTGGTCCCTTCCCACCCACATACCTTATGGCATAAGGATTATTTAAGGTGGTATGTGAGTGGAAAGACAAAGTTTGAAAACCAGTTGGGCCAAATGGCTTGCTGCCATGTGGTAAATGGTATGGACTTGAGCATGAGTTTCTTCCAACGAGCATAGATAATTTGACCATTTTCATCCGTGTTATTGAAGCTTTGGTATATTTAGTACCCTGCCTGTGCATTATGAACTGTGTTTTCGGGCTATTAGTTCTGTTTGTTAGTTCCATGAAAGTTAATAAAACAAGACCTCCAAGTAAAAACACAGAAATGCTAGAAGAGGAAATGTGTGCATTTCCTCCAGGTGATCCAGTTTCCACCCACTCTTCAAAACGTACCAGGGTTGTAGGTCAATCGGGTATAATTGGGCGGATGGGCTCATGGGCCATAAGGGCCTGTTACTGTGCTGTATGTCTAAATTTAAATATAAAGCTCAGCAGGTCTTGCAGCCTCCATGGGAGGTTAAGATATATAACTGGCATTTTGGGCCTGAACCCTTCTTCAAGAGCTTTCACTACAACACCACCAAGAAAGAGTTTCACCACACAGTATTTGCTTTCTGTAACTTCTGTGGCAGTTGAAATCTCTAATTACTTATTATTTCCTCTCAGGAGAAACGCCCAGTTGCGGAACCAGGCTCTCATGGCAAGTTGTTTCATACCATCCATTGTAATTACAGCATACCAGGTTGAGAGTCCCTTATCCGAAATGATGGGACCAGAATTTTGGATTTTGGAATAGTGTTTAGGGTAACTAAACAGCACAGTAACATCACCAGAATCCCTAAATAACAACAAACAAACAACGGTAGGCTTTCAATCTCCACCTACGATGCTGTGTTTTGATCAGAAGGTTACAGAACACTATTTTATTTTTTCCAATGCAATGTTGTTGGCAACGTTACACTCAAACATGGCATTTTAGGTGGAGATGAATTTCAGATTTCGCATGAAAATAATGTTTTGTACTTAACAACAAAAGAGCTTGCTTACAAAAGAAGATAAATGCAGCATCAAATACTTGAAATTCTGCTGGACAGCTTTTATGTTTCCTGGAGAGTCATCACAGGGAATAATGCGTGTAGGTCTGGCAGTCACGATGATTGGTAAGCAAACTGGCTCCAAAGGAGCGTCCGAGCTCCGCGTGGACAAGTGAGGTCAGGTGCGGAATTTTCCACCTGTGGCATCATGTCGTCACTCAAAACATTTTGGATTTTGGAGCATTTTGGATAAGGGGTTACGTGACCTGCATTTTTCAAACAGAAGAATATATTTCAAACACATTTCCAGGAGAAAAAAATGAACGCAATTCTTGTTGTAGATTTTTGCTGCCAATTTATATCTGTGGTACTTTTGATATTAAAACCCCCACACCCCATGGCAAGTGTGAGGCTTAGCAGCATTGAACCATAGAACACTATGCTACAATTCCCTTTACTCCACATCTGACTAGTTTGTCCTTGTTAAGTCTCAAATTGAACTCAATCAAATTGTGGTCATTGTGCCAGAAATATCTCCAGGACCTGAGCTCTGGGTTACATCAGATGAAACTCTATTTTCAGAGGTTCTGCTGAAGATCAATTCTGTTGGAATCTGTGGTGCGGACAATAATGCTCTTGAAAAAGAGGAATTGAAGATTTTACCATCGATTCTGGGTCATGGATTCTCGGGCACTGCGGTTAAAGTGGGCTCTGGAATCAAGCACCTCAAAGCAGGTGAGCCATGAAGTATCTTGCAGCTTTATCTGCAACTGCGGAATATACCAGGGAGGTTCAAGATTATGTGGGAATTTCAAAGGATAAATTACAACCAGGAATGTTAATAGCTTGAGAACATACGTTTAAATATAATTGGCAAAAGATTCTGAAGGGGGGATGAGATTCTTTTTGAGCAGTAAGGTAAGAAATGGAATGCATTCTCTGAAGAACTGAAGGCAAAATCAATAATTCCTTCTAGAAATCCATATAGTTGGACAGGAAACATTTATAGAACTACCATTGGATAGGATGATCCAAAACTTAAAATTATCACCTTTTAATCAGGGCCGTCCTCGACAAAAAGTCTACAAATCTCACCTTACCTCCACCATCTTCCTGCTAGCTCCGATGCATGTCCTGTTAATTATTGGCGAAGTCTCAGCGCTCCTCCGTGGAGGCCATCCGCCTGGTCTGACTGCTTTCGGCTCTCTACATGTTTTAGATGGCCTGTTGCTGCAGAAGAGGGTGGTTTGTTTTAAAGCAGTGGTTCTCAGCCTTTTTCTTTCCACTCACATAACCACTTGAAGTCATCCCTCTGCCATCGGTGCTCTGTGATTAGTAAGGGATGGCTTAAGGTGAGAATCACTGCTCCAGTCCCCAATGTTACTGAAATAGGTTGCTTGAGAAAAATTGTCAACCAATCAATTAGGGACGATTAAAACAGTGGTTTTCAAACTTTTTCTTTCCACTCCCATACCACCTTAAATAATCCCTTACTAATCACAGAGAACCTATGGCATAGGGATAAGTGGGTGCATGCATCTTGGTGACATGTCTGACCATAGTCTTATCCACTGCCTGACTGAGACCACCTGTAAATTGGAGGAACAACACCTCATCTTCCATGTGGGCACCCTCCAACTGGATGGCATTAATATCGACTTCTCTGACTTTCGTTAATCCCCCCCACCCCCCACACTCTTCACTTGTTGTCTCTCCCTGTCTCCTTTCGCACAGACATGATAAATTCTCACAGTCCCTTATCATATTCAATTAACACCTTTTATGGTTTTGAATTCCTCCCCCATTGTTTGAATTCTGAGACTTTCTGATTTACAGGTACTCCCCATTTTGCGACCTATGCATCTTGCGTCCGTCTGAATGCTTTTTGACAAACTACAACAGGGATACAGAGCATGTAAGAGCCAAAATATGCAAACTTACCCTCGTTTGTTGGCGTCCCGTCCGTAGGCTGAGTGCAGCCATCTTGATTCCTGTGTGCATGCATGAGTCTTCGGTTGCCACATGCACGGTGGTTTCATGTTTTGGAGCTCAATTGGCCCAGTTGCAAGAGTTAAAGGTGCAAATTCAATATCGTTGGGGCACTTAACTCCAACCGAACTCCAATATGCGAACCCACGGTGCGTGCTTCTAATGAAGACTCGCACAAGCACACAGGATCAAGATGGCCGCACTCAACCTAAGGACCCCTGGACACCGACTTATGAGGTAAGTACGCAATTTCAAGATGTGTCCATTCTGAGATATGACCGGTCATCCAGAATGAAACGTGGACGTATGTCGGGGAGTACCTATCTCCTGCTCCTTTCTTGATTTTTTTTTCCTTGAAGAAAGGCTCAGGTCAAGCAATATATCTTTGTCTCCTTTAGATGCTGAAAATACTGGCTGATTTTTTTCCAGCATTTTGGTGCATTTACTAAAGTCACAGTATCTGCAGCCTTATCGTGTTTCACTCACGTGAAGTATGTTGTCATCTCTACAAGTACAACCCAGCGTTCTCCGGTCCTCGCTGCAAGACATGCAGACACACAACCCAGATATAACACACATACAGACAAATAATACATATGCAGGACAAGTATTATATCTATATAAAAAAAATGGATTTTGTTTTTTACAAATGAGGCTATCAGATGGCCAGTGTGAGCAGTTCCTTTGGTCATTTAGCGTTCTCACTGCCCGTGGGGAGAAGCTGTTCCTCAGCCTGGTGGTGCTGGCTCTGATCCTCCTGGATCTCTTGCTCGACGCGAGCAGCTGTGTGCAGAGTGGAAGGGGTCCTCTTCAGACAACGATCCTGCTGGATCACCTGATGGGGTGGTGGGGGGGAGGGTTGCGGGTTGGGAGACTCCATTGATGCTTTCTGCCATTCTTATGGACTAGTTACAAAAAGCACCTGTGCGACCATGTTCTGGGAAGGCACATGGCTAATATTACTGACTTCTTGTATTGGTTGGTAACTTATAACTTTATAGATCAATTATATTTAACTCCTGAACGTTTGAAACGATATAAACTGAGTGCTTCAAATTTGTGTTTTTGATGTAATGAGCAGAATGGTACATTTTTGCATTCAGTTTGGGCATGTGATAAGATTAAAGGTTTTTGGGATAAATTAAGAGACTGTTTGCAGGAAATCTATTTTTCTCTAGACCCAAAGATCTTTTTAATTGGGGAACCTTACTGAAATGGCTTTATTACATAAATTAGATAAATTTAAAATGGCATATTTGAGATTGTCTTCAGCTATAGCAACTCAAAGCTTAGTTTACAAAGATGGCATTCAGAAATGAGGACATGCATTCCAATGGAGAAGATAACATAATTTAAGAGATCAATATTATAGATTTTAAAAGATTTGGAGCCCATATTTGGATTATTTTAATTTGAAAATCTGAAACTGGTCGTGTGCGGTTGGATCTCCACATTGAATACTAAATAAATGATTGAAGTTTAGGTTAAGGGGAGGGGTGGGGGTGGGGGGTTTGGTTGTAGATTTTTTTCTAGGTAACAATGTAATTTGCTCTTTGATAATTTGTTAATTCTAATTCTGTAATTATGGTTATTACTTTGTTTTCTAATAAATAAAATGTTTTTTTTTTAATATTACTGACTTCTTGGCAGTGTTTACTGTCTTTTAGAAGGTTGCCAGTGATAAATCAATCTTGATTTGTTGAAAACCAAGTTGCAGAAAGAAATGTAATCTCATCGCGGATCACTGTCTTTCCTTGCTGCAGGGGACAGAGTTGCCGTCGAGCCAAAATGAATGATGCCAGAGCTGGACGTTACAACTTGTCACCATCATACTTTTCCGGTCTACCTTATGATGATGGGTGCCAGTACGATGTCCACAATGCCAACTACTGCTACAAGTTAGTTTCTTAAATTATGGTGATGGCAAAACTATCGATGACTGCTTTGAAACAGATAAAGCTGTGGTGATACACCAGTGCATGCTGTTACTATGTTACTGACCACTGTATCCACATGTATGGTTGGCCCACCTTCCCTCAATAACCCCTTATAGAGGCGGTTACGCCAAGTCCCTCAGCACAAGTCCTGAGATCAGGCCAGGACAGGAGCACGTGTCCAAGTCTTATGGTATTAAAAGCCTGTCATTCTGCAACTTCAGCTTCTTGGTGTTATTGATAGTGTATCACAGAATTCCTTTATCCCAGTGAAGAAAGGTTTAGGGGAGATATCATGGGGTAAGTGTTTTGCACATAGAGTTATGGGGGCCTGGAATGCATTGCCAGAGGTGGTGGTGGAGGCTGAAACATTAGGGACATTGAAGAAACTCTTTTATAGGCACATGGATGAAAGAAAAAGAGAGGTTTATGAGGTTTGAAGGTTTTGGGTTTTTTTTGGTAGAAATATATTGGTTGGCACAATATCAAGGGTCAATGGGCCTGTACTATGCAGTAGTGTTCTATGTTCTATATCATGGTTTATTTAAAGCAGGATCATTTATGGGCCTTTTTACCATGTCCCCTAATTCTCCACCATGCAGCAGAGAAATGTCATTTAGTACTTTGCTTCTGTGCTTGTCTTTTGAAAGTGCCACTTGACTCCTTTAAGCCATGGTGCATAAATTATTTATGCATTTCCATTTTTAACATGGCTGAAAAATCTATTTTTGTAGTACTTTCAGGCAGTGAATTTCAAATTGTGACAACTTACTGTAAGAAACAATTTCTCCTCATTCACCTCAGTTTATTACACAATCACGTTCATGACCTGAAATCCTTATTCCCTGGTTACAGACCTTCCTGTCAGTGAAAATATCCTCGCTCTGGCTATTTTAATCCAGACCAGTGTGAGGTGTTACTCTCGGGGAGGTTAAATGTTAGGGGAACTCTTTCAGATGATGGTAGGGCTCTTAAAAGCATGAATGTACAGAGGAATCTGGATCCTTGAAAGTATCCATGCAAGTAGATAGGTGGGGCATTGAGACTAAATGTATGGAAGACATATGACTGCCCCAAGATAAGCTCCTCCAAGCCAAGGCCGAGATTGCCACGATGGAAGAATTGGGGATTGCCCGCCATTCCAACAGCCCGTGAGCTTCACCGCTACATATGGTCCCAAAGAACTCTGGTGGCTGGTGCCTCTGTGAAGACTCAATGACGCAACAGTATCGGACAGGTACCCTATCCCACACATATAAGACTTTGCCGCATGATTCCAAGATGCCCAGATTTTTTCCAAAGCCTATCTGATGAAGGGTTACCACCAGATCCCAGTGCACCAGGACGCCGTCCAAGAGACAGCCATAATCATCTTGTTTGACCTCTTCGAGTTCCTTAGAATGCCATTCGGGCTGAAAAATGTGGCACCTCATGTACCTGGAAGACATCCTCATTGCCAGCCCAGAAACCAGGGCCCTCAAAGAACATTAAAAATGCTTGTTTACCTGGCTGCAGACTTTCGGGCTAACCATCAACCCATCCAAGTGCCAGTTCGGTTTGTCTACCATCAACTTCCTTGGGCACCGCATCTCCAGCAAAGGAGCAACACCTTTGCCTGACGAGGCCATTCGGAACTTTCACAGGCCCAAAACCCTCAAAAGCCTATAGAAATTCCTTGGGATGGTGTATTTTTACCATTGCTTCCACCCAGGAGCAGCAGCCACCAAGCGGCCTCTCTTTCACCTCGTTAATGCAGGTAACAAGGAGCCCAGCTGGTCTACGGAGGCACTCCAGGCATTTGAGGAGACCAAAACAGCACTTTCCACTGTTCTAGGAGGCTCATGTGGTTTTGCAAGCAGAAACCGTCAACCAGGCTGTTTCTCTGGGAGTGAGAGAAAAAGAATTCAGTTCTACAGTGTTAGAGTTGGTGGGTTGAACTATGGGGAGCGGTTGGGCAGCTTGGGTTGCTTTCTCTGGGGTGACCTGATAGAAGTTTTCAAAATTAACGAGAGGACACGCATTTAAGATGACGGGGCTGTGGAGTTTTAAGATGATGGGTGGGATCTTTTCTTACACAAGTGCCTGGAACCAGTAGTTATAATTTAATGTCGACATACAGGAGACTGTGCCGCCCAATTACACTGTGGTGCGCTGTCAGTCAGAAGCAAACACACAGAACTAAAAGACTGTACAACAGGCTTTATTCAACATAAACTTCCACAGAGCCAGCTGGGAGATTGTGCTTCTGTGAGCTCTGAGTGTGACTTTGAAAGGCCGGCTCAGGCTTGTATCCCGGAGGGTGATTGACACCCGACCGGGTGGGGCTTGGTCCATTCAGGTCGGCTGATTGACAGCTGGCCAGGTGTTGTCTTGTCTCCATGCTCTTCTGCAGGTACAGAGGTTGCCCCCTGCAGTAGCCCAGTGGTATACCACCACATACACCCAATTAACTTACAATCCCATATGTTTTTGAAGGGTGGGAGGAAACCGGAGCACCCAGAAGAAATCCATGCAAACATGGGGAGAATATGCAAACTCCTTACAGACTGTGCCTGATTTGGACCCAGATCACTGGCGCTGTAACAGCGTTGCACTAACCACTACTCTAACTATGCTGCCCTGGTAGTAGAAGCAGATACAATAGTGGTATTTAGAGGCATTAAGATGGACACACGAATATGCAGCAAAAAGAATATGTGAGCAGCGAAGTTTTAGTTTAAATTGAGTATCAGGTTGGGTGCAGATATGTTGGCTAACCTGATCGTGCACTGTACTGGTTTCTCTAGGTACAGAAAAGTGTTTTGTGGATCAGTATCAAACTAGGAAGCATATTTTATTTAACTTCATAACCTTTGATATTTACACAAAAGGGAGAGTCGTATTGCAGCATTCTTTAACACTCAAAAACAAATTTAATCAACCCTGGTTTTTCTATGCTTCAAACACTTGTGTTCATACTTTATTTGTGATGGATTATATTAAATTTTATATTGTATATAAATATGTTTTAAGGAAGATAAATTGTGGGGTTTTTTTTTAGTGTAAAACACTTCACAACACCGATCTCATTTAAAATGCCAGAGCTTTGCTCAAGTGAGACAGACCAGGCACCCAGTGCCTTTGTAAAGACAATATTTAAAGTGGGATGTGAGTGGGAAGGGAAGGTTGAGGATCACTGCTCTAGACCCAATTGTTACTGAAATATTTTGCTTGAGAAAAATTCTCATTGGCCCATTTCCTTTGGAGCTATGAAACCGTGCACATAACGAGTCAATTAGGGACGATTAAAACAGTGGTTTTCAAACTTTTTCTTCCCACCCACATACCACCTTAAGTAATCCCAATGTAGCAAGTGCTCTGTGATTAGTAAGGGATTACTTAAAGTGGTATGTGAGTGGAAGGAAAAAGTTTGATGAAGGGTTCCTGCCAAGGCACAATCTGAGGCATCAGTTTCCACTTGGAATGGGACGTCCTCGTCAATGGTCAAGGGTGCAGCTTGAGCAATATCAGCTTTAATTCCTTCGAAAGCCTTCAAGGCTGTTGGAGAGAAAGGAAAAGATTTAGTGTCAAACAGAGGGCGTGCCTTCGTGGCGTAGTCCCGAACCCACTTGCAGTCGTAGGAAAAGAACCCCTTGCTGATTTGCAATTTCCCTGCAATTGAAATGTTGGCTTCCAAGATGGTTGATGTAAAGCCACTGATCACACATTGCTTATCTCTGAAAGAGGGCAGTCATGGCATTTGAAACAGTAAAGAAGGGCTTGGGAATCAAAGTGATGCTGAAGTGTGATCCAAACAACATGGATCAATCGAAGGTATATTATCTAATGTTATACTTGTGATAGAACAGATTCTATCACCAATGTGGATATGTACAGATGGTCATGTAGGGTGACTGTGATTGGCTGAGAGTGTAGCACCACCTACTGGCAGGTCTTGCTCCTAGCCAGACCAGGTCATTCTGGACTGGTCGACCTACTTGTGATACGCTCCAGTCTTTTAGTTAATAAAAGCCTTGGTTTGGATCAACAAGTCTTTGGTTCTTTCGACACGCATTACAATACTCACTACTGCTCTTGATATCTGCCATCTCGTACTGTCACTTATATGCTTTGGACTTTTCTCTTGAAGAGGACCTTTATTAACTGTCCTGATCCCTATTTTCCATTTCATTTTTCATGTGATCCAGCACTTTAACAAAAATGCTTTTCGTATATAGTCTTAACATATTGCTTAAAAAAGAGATACTGTTTAACATGGAGTCATACATCGTAGAAAGATGCCCTGCACATTAATCCTCCGCTAATCTCATTTTACCACTCACACGCAATTTAAGGGATGTGGGAACAAAGCGAAGTGCCCTGGAAGACCATACATAGGGTCACAAGGAGAACCCCACACAGACAGCGACCAGGGTCAGGTTCAAACCCAGCTTTCTGAAGCAGTAAAGCAATGTTCAGTGAAGATCATTGCAACTTCTCTTCCTGCAAGTCACCTTGCATCCTTCTGGCTTTATCAACTTTCTTCGTCACATTTGAAGGTGAGTGGTGTCTTTCCCCCAAAGATTTATGATATTCCATTTTTAGACTTTGGATGAAGATTAGATGAAGGGCCTCGGGCACTGAAGGCTTCCTGATCATGTCAGAGGGTTGGATCTTGTGCTCAGGGTTACCAGTGGATAGAACAGGGGTCTATGAGGCTGTGGGAGCGAACGCTGGAGATGAATCCACAAGCATTCAGTGACTCTGAAGGAACTCTCTTTTACTCCTCTTTCTCTTACTGTAAAGGCAATGGCATCTGTTTGTCTGCCTTACGACAAACTAAAGGAAATTTTATGTACTATCTTTTGTTCCCTCAAATTTTATTCTATTGTCACATGTAAAAATTACACACAGAACCAAAAATTCTATATATCATTTTATATTCCATTTTTCTCACTCCCACACAGAAAAAACCCAAAGGAAGCAAGAAAGGTAAAAGAAGAACAAGAAAGAAGAAAAATAGAATAAATTAATTTTAAAACAATGCTGGATATTACCTTATGGATAATTATGACCTAATTATTAATATAGTCAGATCTATAGGAAACGCTGCTGTCAGAGAGTAGCAGCAGTCACCAAGGAGCCACACCACCCAGCACATGCTCTGTTCTCACTTCTAACTGTCATTGTATCTTAAATATAAAACGTACAATGAAATAAAATGCTACTGGGTAATACACAACACTTGATCAAAATATAAGTATATATAAAAACACACACACACCATTTAATAAATAATAAAATGAGCTACATTAAACAATTCTATGTAACCGTACATGGAACACAACAGAGAAGTCCTACCGCGGACCTCCACCCCCTAAAATGACAGAAGGAGAAGACGACAAAATGTGTAAAAGTAGATGATACAATTTTCTTGTTTATTTTCATTGTGTGATGACCTGGTTTAATGTATCGTACATGTTGAACGTTGGGAAGGGGGGGGGGGGGGGGGGGGAAAGGGGAGAAAATTGCCAATAAGAGGGAAATGTTTATGTGTATTTTGGTCAATATGGTTCATAGAGTGAAAAAAAAAAACAATTCCATGTGAGAATTTGGTTTTGGGACTGATCATATTAAATGATAGAGATGTATCAAGTTCAAGCTTATGTCAGCATTGTGTTTTTACATGAAAATATGAATTCGGGGCAGGAGGTTGGCAACTCGACTGGCAAGCTGGCTTGAATTTTTAATATGAGCATAGCTAAAATTGGAACCAGCTTTGGCCTTGGTTAATGTTGTTGCTGTGTGACAGTTCCTACTTCTTCTAAAGAGGCATTCACTTCGGAGTCAGAAATATTCAAATCCTACATTACTTCTGAAATGTAGGCACAAAATTTAGGCTGACGTCCCCGTAACCCCCTGAGGCTTCAAGGCAACTGAGACAGAGTGAGACATGATAAACCCATTTAGAAAAATGCATATAATTTAAATAGTGTTAGACTTTGGGATGTACGAATCTACAAATTCGCTGACAATACCACTGCCTTGGGTTGTTTTTAAAAAAAGGGGAGATGAGTCCGCATACAGGAGGAGGACTGAAAAGTTGGCTGAATGGTGTACCAACACAACTTTGTTTTCAAAGTCACTAAAACCAAGGAGCTGATTGTTGACTCAGAAATTATATGATCCAGTGATCATTGGGAGGATCTGAGGTGGGGAGGGTGAGAAAATTTAATTTCTTGGGAGTCACTATCTCGGAGGATTTTTCCTGGATGCAACTTGCCAATGGTATTGTGCAGAAAGCACGTCAGCACCTTTACTTCCTCAGGAGCTTGCAGAGGTTTGGTATGACATCAGAAACCCTGACAAATTTCTACAGACGTGGTTGTGGAAAGTGCACTGACCGGCTGCATCATGGTCTAGCATGGGGACACCAATGCCCCTGAATGTAGATCCCTGCAAAAGGAGTGAACCCATCCCAGGACATCACAGGCAAAACACTCTCCACCCTCGAGAAGATCTACAGGAAACGCTGCTGTCGGAGAGCGGCAGCAATCATCAAGGATCCACACCACCCAGCACATGCTCTATTCTCGCTGCTGCCATCGGTGCCACAAGTCTCGCACCACCAGGTTCAGGAACAGCTGCTCCTCCTCCACCATCAGACTCCTCAACGACAAACTCACTCAGGGACTCATTTAAGGATTCTTACTTAAGCACTTTATTGATTTATTTTTTTCTGTACTGCTCAATTTGTTTACGTCTTTATTTGCTCGCATGTGTACGTTGTGGACTGTCTTTTGCACTACCAATAAGTGGTCATTCTCCCTGGCCCACAGGAAAAAGAATCTCAGGGTTGTATGTGATGTCATGTATGTACTCTGACAATAAATCGGAAACTAAAGAGATCTAGGCGTTCTTGTACACCAGTCACTGAAAGCAGACATACAAATGCTGCAAGCAATCAAGAAGGCATGAGGTATGTTGGCCTGGTAACAGGAGAACTTGAATAAGCAAAGGAAGTTTCCTTGCCTGGGGTGTCTAGAATGAGCAATCATAATCTTAGATGACAGGGCCCCATGTTTAATAATTAAATGAGGAATCATTTCTGAGATGGATTAGTAAATGTGGGGAATTTGCTACTATATGAAACTGCTGAGGCTGTCAATTAATTTTTTAAAGAAGGAAATTGATAAATATTGAGATGTAAATTATCAATGGGTATGGCTGGTGTGAGAATTTGGTATTGGAACTCATGATCATATTGAATGGCAGAGCTGTATCTTCACCTCAAGTTCAAGTTTGTGTGACATGCAGTGATAGAGCTGAACATCATTTACAAAGTATATCAAGTCAGACACATGTAGTGTGGATTGTGGAGGGTCATGTCATGTGGGTCTCTCTGTCTGGAACCTGATGGGAGAATGGAGTGTGTGGGGTCACATGACTTCTTCATCTGGAACCCAGTTGGAAATCGCATCACCTGCCAATCAAGGTTGGACTCTGCCCACCCATTAGTGCACACCTGACCATTGGCCCCTTCAATCACCCAGTGATGACCCGGACAAACCCTCCAGCTTAATGTGCTATAAAGTCAGTAGCTCTTTCTCTTTTGCCCTTCGGCCCTGAGATGGACTCCGCTGTGGACCATGCTGGTGGAGTCGTTGGGAAGGTGAGCACTACGTAGGGATCGGGGTGGTTGTGTACTGTTGTAGTTGTGGATAGCTTCTGAGCCCACGTTAGACAAAGGTAATGAATAATTGGTGTTTGTTGTGATAAATCTGCATGAACAGTTCTTCGTATCGGTAGTATTGAGTCCGATATGAATGGGTTGTACTGTGCTTGTGAGAGTGTAAGTCAGTGATTCTCAACCTTTTTCTTAACATTCACATACAACTTTAAGTCATCCCTAGGTCATCGGTGCTCTGTGATTAGTAAGGGATTGCTTAAGGTGGGATGGGAGTGGGAAGGGAAGGTGGAGAATCACTGCTCGAGACCCAATTGTAACTGAAATATTTTGCGTGAGAAAAAGTGTTATTGGCCCATTTCCTTTGGGGTTATGAAACGGTGCACATAACGAGTCAACGAGGGATGATTAAAACAGTGGTTTTCAACCTTTTTCTTCCCATTCATATTATCACCTGAAGTAATTCCTTACTGCTAACAGAGCATCTATAGCATAGGGATTGCTTAGGGAGGTGTGTGAGTGGAAAGAAAAAGGTTGAGAACCACTGGTCTAGTCATCTAACCACAATTCACTTCCCTTGTCTAAAGCTACCGACTAAAATGGAAAACCAAACTTTTGGTTCATTAAACTTCAATTTGTGAAACTTTGCAGGTGGAAGATTCTGCAATCCACGGCATCCTTCACATTCAAGTTGTGGTGTAAAAAGACACGAGAACGGGCTGTGGTCTCGAAGTAAATCCAAAAGAAGCCGGGAGCCCAGGAGGGGCTGTAGTGATGGGAGCAGGGTGAACATTTCAAGTTGCCACCACTTATTGGGATTTATTAGTGTTGAGACAGTGCAGCAACTCAGGAAGTATGGGTTCGCATCCGCTGAAAATTGAGATAGGGTTGGGAGTCAGCAGGAAGTAATTATAGGAATCTTATAAAATGCATAGCATGCTTGAGGAACGCAACAGGTCAGGTCGCATCTATGGAATGTAATTTTTTTAATATTTAGACATACAGCATGGGAACAAGCCCTTTCGGTCCACATGTACATGCTGTCCAATTACACTCAGTAAACCCACAACCCCCAGTACGTTTTGAACAGTGGGAGGAAACCAGAGCCCCTGGGGAAAACCCACGCAGACACGGGGAGAACATACAAACTCCTTGCAGACTGTGCGGGATTTGAACCGGTTGCCAATTGCTGATGTGGTAACAGTGTTGTGCCAAATGCTACACTCACTGTGCCATATTAGACAGTCAACCATTGAGACTGCAAGCTCTTCAGGGCTGGAAAAAAAGGGCAAAAACCCAAAGAAAAGGGTGGGTTGGGGAGAGTGCAAGGAACACGAGCTCGCAGATGACAGGTGAATACAGGTGGGAGTGGAAACTAGGAACTAGCTCATGTGAACTTATGGAGGCAGGTGAATGAGGAAAGAAATAGGGATAATATCTCAGCAGCCAGGAGGTAATAGGAGGTAATAAGACTGCCATCTGCAGTCTTTCCTGTTTACCACAGGAAACATGGGTACAGGTCATGTAGCACAACACCTTCACAGCACCAGCAATGGGGACTGGACCAGGGTTCCAATCCCTCATTGTCCAAGGAGTGTGTCTGTGTGGGTTTTCTACGAGACCACCAGTTTCCTCACACTGTTCAAAACGCACCGGGAATTTAGGTTAATGGGGTGCAAATTGGACAACACGGACTCGTGGGCAGAAATGGCCTGTTAGCGTTAAATTTTTTAAATTGGGGACACATCAGAGACCGCAGATACTGGAATCCAGAGCAAAAAAAAAAATCATCTGGAAGAACTCAACAGGTCAAGCAGCATAAATGGAGGTAAAAGAAGCCTTCATCAACCCAATTCAAATACAGGACAAAACAAGAAATTCCTAGCTACTGGCTCCCGAAACTTCGGGCAGGGAATCAAAACGTTGCCTCGTGTGAAACTAGCGAGGTCGCAACAATCGCCGGCCTCATCAGCAACAACGATGAGTTGCCCTGCACAGAAGAGGTGGAAAATCTCATGGGGCGAGAATAATAATCTGAGTCTCAACGTGGATAAGATGAGGGAGATGATTATGGACTTCAGGAGGAACACGGACGACCACCATCCTCGACTCATCAATAATTCTGCAGTGGAGAGCACCAAGTTCCTTGGAGTCTACTTAAGTGACACATCACCTCCTGACTTGTCACGAAGGCGAGACAGTGTACTGCCTGAGAAGGCTGAGATGGGCAAGGCTATTGACCATTATCCAGCTGACTTCCTACAGGAGCACTATGGAGAGTGTGCTAGCTGGCTGCATCACAGTGTGGAACAGTTGCTGTAGAACTTTGGATTGGAGGTCAATCCACAGGACCTGAAGAGTGGCAGAGGATCACTTAGGTCTCCCCCCCCACCCCCCCCCCCCCCCCCCCCCCAACATCGACGTGATCTACTGGGATCATTGTCTGAAGAGGTGCCGGAAAATTGTTAAGGTCTCTGCAGGATTGTGCATCTTCCTGTCAGGAAAGAGATACAGGAGGATCAGAGCCAGAACCATCAGGCTGAGAAACAGCTTCTTGCCACGGGCAGTGACGCTGCTAAACGATTGCTCAGACAATCCTGTCAAGAATCTACTATTTATTTACCAATATTTAGTTTTATATATGTACTGCATATAAATCATTTGTAAATATGTGTGCTGTGCCTAAATATGTGTTTGCATGTTATTCCACCGAACTGAAGAGCATGGTTTCATCCATTTGTACTTTATAATATCAGATTCATCAATTTGAACTTGTTATTTGGAAGTAAAAACGCAAAGTGCTGGAGAAGCTCATCTGGTCGAAAGGTGTCCTTTATGTCGCAGAAGGTAAAAGGACATAATCGATAGCAGGCTTGAGCCCTTCATCAAGGCGTTGATTCCAGGCCTCGCAGTTTGGCCTCTGCAAGGATCTCAGGTACCTGCTACTCTCTCCACTTCTCCCTCAAGCACACCTTGATGAAGGGCTCAAGCCCGAAACGTCGGTTGTGTATTTTTGCCCTTTGCTCCATGGAGGACACCGGACCTGCTGAGTGACCATTCCCCAAAACGAACTTGGCTGGACTAACCATCTCAAAGGCAGGAGGTGGAGTTAAACTGAGCAACCTTGACTTCTAATTGGTTAAGCTAGTCTATCTCCATCAATCATAGATAGCCCTGCAGGATTGGACGTACCCCCCACCCCCACCCCCCCCCCCCCAACACACCAACAGACGTAGCCATGGGAGCCAGTGACGACCCCCAACGTCTCAAAGGTTGCCATGGCTTTTGTCTATGAGTGGACTTTTGTAAACCCCACTGCATGGGGCAAGCAAACACGTTGTCCAGTTGCACTGGTTGCAGTAAGGGTGGCCGTCTCAACAGCTCCGGGGAAAGGGGGGCAAGGAATCCTGCAGAGGGCAAACAAGAGCCACTGGTACTGGAACTGATTCCAGCCCAAAGTCAGGAATCTCAAACAAAGCATGTCTCAGCAAGAGAACTGTGCCTTGGTCTTAAACTGTGGAGAACTCAAAGTGGTAACCAATTGACCTCTTTTCAACTGTTTAGTGACACCCTATGTATCCTTCTCGAGAGGTGTGAACGCACGGAGTAACTTGGGGAGGAGGGTGAGGTGCATTCAGCGCGATGTATGTGCACACCTGCCGTCCGACGTGGCCCGGTTTGTTGCCAGTCCCATGCCGGGTTGGTCACCGCGGCGTTTGCGCTCCCCTCGTCTCCACTGCAGCGCTCCCCTCGTCTCCACTGCAGCGCTCCCCTCGTCTCCACTGCAGCGCTCCCCTCGTCTCCACTGCAGCGCTCCCCTCGTCTCCACTGCAGCGCTCCCCTCGTCTCCACTGCAGCGCTCCCCTCGTCTCCACTGCAGCGCTCCCCTCGTCTCCACTGCAGCGCTCCCCTCGTCTCCACTGCAGCGCTCCCCTCGTCTCCACTGCAGCGCTCCCCTCGTCTCCACTGCAGCGCTCCCCTCGTCTCCACTGCAGCGCTCCCCTCGTCTCCACTGCAGCGCTCCCCTCGTCTCCACTGCAGCGCCGCCAGCCCAGCCTCACCTTGCCCCAGCCCAGCCTCACCTTGCCCCAGCCCAGCCTCACCTTGCCCCAGCCCAGCCTCACCTTGCCCCAGCCCAGCCTCACCTTGCCCCAGCCCAGCCTCACCTTGCCCCAGCCCAGCCTCACCTTGCCCCAGCCCAGCCTCACCTTGCCCCAGCCCAGCCTCACCTTGCCGCCAGCCCAGCCTCACCTTGCCCCAGCCCAGCCTCACCTTGCCCCAGCCCAGCCTCACCTTGCCCCAGCCCAGCCTCACCTTGCCCCAGCCCAGCCTCACCTTGCCCCAGCCCAGCCTCACCTTGCCCCAGCCCAGCCTCACCTTGCCCCAGCCCAGCCTCACCTTGCCCCAGCCCAGCCTCACCTTGCCCCAGCCCAGCCTCACCTTGCCCCAGCCCAGCCTCACCTTGCCCCAGCCCAGCCTCACCTTGCCCCAGCCCAGCCTCACCTTGCCCCAGCCCAGCCTCACCTTGCCCCAGCCCAGCCTCACCTTGCCCCAGCCCAGCCTCACCTTGCCCCAGCCCAGCCTCACCTTGCCCCAGCCCAGCCTCACCTTGCCCCAGCCCAGCCTCACCTTGCCCCACTTTCGAAACCCAGATCGTTGCCTCTTTATTACCATCGAATCCAAATAGATTAAAAAAACAAAGAGTGGCTCCCTGCCCCAAGAATGAGGCATTTCAATTCTTTCTCCCAGATCACTCCTTATGTAGTTTATGGCGGTGTCAGGGAATCGTTCAGCTTTAATCATTCCCGCACAACCTATTAACGAGGAGTCCAGCGGTCTAGTGCTTTTGCAAAGATCATCAAGGAAAGCCAAGAGCAATTCTGGATGAAGTTTACTCTGACAAGGTTTATGTTGTTCGAGCGCCTGTCTGCATTTTGCTCAAACCTTCATGAAGGGCTCAAACCCAAAACGTTGGTTCTGTATCTTTACCGTTGCTGAATAATGTGCACTGTTTGACCTGCTGAGTTTCTCCAGCGGTGTGTTTTTACTTCAACCACGGTGTCTACAGACTTTCGTGTTTTAGTGGTTTTTAGATGTGCATTGATTTATTTTTTTTTAGTAAAATCCCACCTAGAAGGTTAAGCACTTCCATGTCTTCCCAGTAAGTGTTCCAGAACTATGGGTCTTTTTTCTTTTAGAAAAATCATTATAAAACAAGGTGGGAGAGACCAGAAGACTTTTAAAGTAGCTTGTAATGATCCGTGCATCTTGGCGCCTCACAGTTCGGCGGACAGCAACCTCCTTTGAAGAAGACCGCAGAGCCCACCTCACTGACAAAAGGCAAAGGAGGAAAAACCCAACACCCAACCCAAACAACCAATTTTCCCCTGCAACCGCTGCAACCGTGTCTGCCTGTCCCGCATCGGACTTATCAGCCACAAACGAGCCTGCAGCTGACGTGGACATTTACCCCTCCATAAATCTTCGTCCGCGAAGCCAAGCCAAAGAAGAAAAAGAAGAATGATCCATGGCTACCCGCAGGCTCAGAATAGCAGGACTATTCACAAACTTTTTCTTTCCATTGACAAACCACCTTCAGTAATCCCTCTGCAATAGGCGCACTTATGTAAGGGATTACTGAAGGTGGGATGTGAGTGGGAAAATAAGATCGAGAACCACTGGTCCAGACCCAATTGTTACTGAAATATTTTGCTTGAGAAAATTTGTCATTAACCCATTTCCTCTTGAGTTCTGAAACTGCGCACATAACGAGTCAACTGGGGACGATTAAAACAGTGGTTTTCAAACTTCTTTCCACTGATGAACCACTTACTAATCACAGAGCACCAATGACATAGGGAATACTTAAAATAGTATGTGAGTGGAAAGAAAAAGTTTGAAAACTTGAAAAGTTCTAGCATGTGCATCTTACCTCTAAGAACATTGGTTCGCAAACTTTTTTCCCACTCACATAGCACCTTAATTAATCCCTTACTAACCACAGAGCACCTATGTCATAGATGTTCTGTGGTTAGTAAGGGATTACATAAGGTGATAAGTGCGTGGGGAAAAAAGGTTGTGAACCACTGAACTAGGATGTTGAACAAAGGGGGAATTTCCTGATGTGATTGAAAAACAATTTAATGATGGGTTAATATAGGACAGCAGGTGTAAATCTTTTCCATTCTTTCTGCACCCAGATGGAGGAAATGCAAAGTTGTAAGATTTTTTTTTGTTCTATTGGACTGAATAGGTCATGCCTTTTAATACCACTGGACAATAATATTTTTTTCAAAAGGTCTGCTTCCTGAAAAGCTGAACACAAAGATAATTTCAGTTTTGCTGTGTCGTGTAGGAAGTTGGAGAAACATTAAATTAACTTTTGTTAAATTTGGCATGTTTAATTCCATCACGACGCTGACACATTGCGTTAGTTCAACAGACCCTAAAATTGTTTTGCCGCTGATTTTCGTTTGTACTCAGCATCTGATGCCTCTCTTGTCAGTGTCCAACAATGATCGGCCAGCACTGATGGATTCCAGTTGCCCTGACACCGCTTTTCCCTGGTCCCAATGTCCTGGTGAAACCTTTCACCATGTTCGCCACTGACTGCACCAAGATCAGCGGGGAAGGAGTCCAAGTGCGAATGCAGAAAATGAATTCTCAATGACACGTTGCACTTCACGGTTTTGTCTGCTTGAAGTAGGCAGGAAATCACAAAAATAGGTTATATCTAAAAAAAAAGGTATGTGATAGGAAAACTATTTTCATGAAATACACCCAAAAGTGTTCAGGAAGTAAAATCTTTGTTGTCCAGTGTAGTTAGGGAAGAGACGTCTTTATGTATTCAGCTTAGTCGATTTGAAGAGGGGAGGCTTGTGTAACAAGTGACACCAAAC
This sequence comes from Narcine bancroftii, assembly GCF_036971445.1. Classification (NCBI taxonomy): domain Eukaryota; kingdom Metazoa; phylum Chordata; class Chondrichthyes; order Torpediniformes; family Narcinidae; genus Narcine; species Narcine bancroftii. Next base: position 10,987,125 of record NC_091479.1, on the reverse strand, counting down.
TTTAAGTAGCTTGATAAAGGAGAGTTTACAGCTGAAATCCTTATGTCACCCCTGGAACATTCAGCATCTTTTAAATAGGTGTCTTTCTTTTCTCCTTAGGAGAAACGACCATTTCCAGAGCTATGCCCTGGAGGTAAGTGCACTTTTAAAGCTATTATATATAGTTTTGTGTAATACTTCTAATTATTTTTAAGTGTTACACCCAAATCAAATAAGCTATAAATCTGCTAGTTAATCAGTGCCAAAAAAAATTACTCACTTTGGTTCAAATTTCTTGATTGTTTTCATTCTGCACGCAATTGTTCAGGACTCTGACAGACACAACTTACTTCCACATTGCCAATGAGTCTCTAATAGAAAACTTAGTTTCTTCTTTAGTATTGAACTTTGGTATCACTGTGGTTTTATTTCTGATATTTCCTCACAACTCTTTTGGACCACAGAGTCTACACGTCCAATCTCTGAGCAATTCCATCAACCCCTTTTATTTATGTACAAACTATTCTCTCTCATCCTGCCAGCCACGTGCAGTCTGGGTATTGTACAGAGGCCAGTGAATTTACTAACCAGCTCATCTGTGCAATGTAGGAGGACTGGTGGCAGACTGACTTCTACCTTGCACAGGCTAGACGGCAGCTCTCAAAAAGCTCTTTGTACCTCTCCCTGGACATGACCTCACTGGTTTTTTTTTTAAAATCAGGCCACAGTCTCTCATACCATCTCAGATCCCACCACTTCAGGACCCTCCAGAACCACCAATCTGGTTGCAACCCCATTCCATTCTGCCTGCTTCTATCCAAGATGCACAAACAGGACTGCTCAAACAGATCCATTGTTTCTTATCTCCTTCCTCAACTCTCTCTTTCCCCACTTATCCAGTTCGTCCCACCTACAACAAGAACATCTCACATGCTCTCCGCCTTTTCTCATTCCAATTATAGCACAGAGCACAGAATACTACAACACAATGCAAACCCTCCAGTGCACGATGTTGTGTCAACCTATATAAACCTACTCAACAATCTAGACCTTCCCTACCTCACACCCTCTAACCCTCTATTTGTTTTGCATCCATGTGCCAATCTCAGAGTCTTTTAAGATGTCCCCATTGTACCAGCCTCCATCACAACCCCGGGCAATGCATTCTAGACACCCAGTACTTTGTGTAAAAAGGTTTATCCCTGACATCTGTTCTCTAGTGTTTGCTACTATCACCCTGGGAAGAAGATGCTCTCCCTACCCCCCTCATTAAACCTCTCATATTCTTGTAGTCCTCTATTGTCACCTCTGGATAAAATTAAAGGGAGGGAGAGTGAAGGTTATTAAAATCTCCATAATAGAGGACAGAAATTTTAGAAAAGGATGAACATTTAAACTCTGGCAAAACCAATGTAAACGTGAGAAGGATGTTGAACACAGCACTGAAGGTGTTGCATTTAAATACACACAGTGCAAGGTAGATGAGCCCAAAGCGCAGTTAGAAATTGGCAGGTACACGGCATTGTGAGCACAGCTGGGAGCTGAACCTCTATGGAACTATCAGGCAGGTGGGCAGAGGGGGTGAAAATGAAATTGAATCCTTAGCGAGAAGGGACAATAGGATCAGAGGTTGTCGAATCCTTGTGGGTAGAGTTGAGAAACTGCAAGGGTAATAGAGTTGCATACTAGCCTCCAAATAGCCGCCAGGGTGTAGATCAGTGCGTTTTCCCTTATCTGAAGTTCCGTTAGCTGAAATGATCCATTAACCGAACTTTTTTTGCGGCGCCAACTTGACGTCACAAGTTACCACCCGACTTGCCTGTGTGGGGCTCTGAGAGGGTGAAAATGTGTGATGGAATTACTGATGCACTAGAGCAGCGTGCATATCAGAACAAGAAATCATGTCAGTTTGTAAAATCAAAGAGAGAAACCATTGCTAATGAGGCAGGTGACACCGGAGGAAACATTTGAAAAAGCCGTCGAGGAGAATTTCTCGAGTTTGGTGCTGTATTTATCTTATTTTTAAGCAGAGATCAAGTTGTTCTTTTGGGTACGTATTAAACATTATGTCGTGCTCGAAAAGCCTGCTGTTGTTTTTTTGTTGTTGTTTAACCGCTGATACAGGTAATCTGCTGCATAAGCCCGTTGTTCTAATAACCTCAAAAAAAAACCCAATAACTGAAAACCGTCCGGTCCCAAGCTTTTCAGATACGGGGGAAAACGCACTGTTTGCAGATTACTACAGGAGTTTAAAAAGGTAATGCCACGGTGGTCATGGGGGATTTCGAAATGCAGGTAGATGGCGAAAATCAGGTTGACGTTGGATCCCAAGAGAACGAATTTGTGGAATGCCTACAAGATGGCATTTTAGAGCAGCTTGTGGTTGAGCCCACTAGGTAAAGGCAATTTTGGATTAGGTACTGTGCAATGAATCAGATTTGATGAGGATGCTTAAGGCAAAAAAAAAACCATTAGGAGGCAGTGGTTGCGATTTTAAAGGATTTTGAGAGGGAGAAGTTAAAATCGGATGTGTCTGTAAAGCTCGCGATGGAGCAGGCCAAAGTTGATTGGAAGGAGACCCCAGCAGCGAAGAATGGTAGAGTAGCAATGGCAGGTTTCTGGGAATAATTCAAATGAGGAGGGATCATTTTATCCCGAAGAAGGGGGAGCGTTCCAAGGGCGGAAGAAGCAGTCCGAGCTGATAAAGGAAGTCAGAGATCGCATAAAATCAGGGCATATGGTACAAGCAGGAAGACAGAGAATTGGGTAGCTTTTTAAAACTTTTTACAGAACGCAACAAGAAAAGCAATAAGGGAGAAAAGATGAAACAGAAAAGTCAGCTAGCCAAAGAGGCGGCACGATTAACATAGCGGTTAGCGCAATGCTGTTACTGTGCCAGCGATTGGGACCGGGGTTAGAATCCCGTGCTGTCTGTATTGAGTTGGTACGTTCTCCCCATCTCCTCTGGGTGCTCCAATTTCCTCCCACCATTCAAAAATATACTGGATCGTAGTTTAATTGGGTGCAATTGAGCAGGGAACACCTGCTACTGTGCTGTATGTGTACATTAAAAGTTAAATAACATAACAGAGGACACCAAATATCCCCCAGGCAGACTAGGCAGCTGAACATCCATGTGAAGCCATCTCCTCCCAATCAGTAGGTCTGCTTCAGTTGTGCGTGGATATTGTGGACTGAGATACTTGTGCTCTGAATTGAAAGTTAAACCCACTGGTGTGAATCCCAGAGCTTAAAAGGAAAACACACTCTTGCTCCAGTAGTTAGTCCGCGAAGCCACCGAGTGACATTAGTAAGGTGGCTACAGTTGAGATAACAACTTGAACTCCCTACTCAGTTTCCCAACATGGGTACATCAGTAACACAAGACTGCAACAGTTTCATGAAGGTGGGTCATGAACCCTTGCTCAGGATGATTCAGCGAGTAATCAAAACTGATTATGATGTTACTGTCTGTGGCCAAAAGACAAAGAAAATTCTGGTGTTTGATCTATCATTGATTCATTTGAGTTCTAATAATTCTTTCCATATAGGCACCCATAGTAAATGTTGATTGACATTGTTAATGAACAGTACCGTGTCAATTTCCATCAAGTAGTGCAAGGTTGTGGGATCTGCTCAATGAGATCTCTGGCACTCCTCAGTTTATTAAAAAAGAAACAGTATTTCTGCTTTAGAATAAAATGTTTTCAATGGGTTTCTTTAAAAAGATGTCCTGCTGAAGATGAATTCTGTTGGGATCTGTGGGACCGACATCCATTTCTGGCTGGAGGGAAAAGTTGGAGATTTTGTCGTCAAGAAGCCCTTAGTTCTTGGGCATGAAGCCTCAGGGACCGTGGTGAAAGTGTCCTGTGGTGTGACCCATCTGAAAGCAGGTCAGTCCACATCGAGCTTGGTATTGCTCAAGGAAGAACCTTTGAATTAGAGGTTATAGTAGAGACATAGGGCCATTAGGTCCTGCCTCATATTTAACAGAAGCCTTCCTCACTCTAACCCAATTAACGTACAATTCTCTTGCTTTCTCCCTCATGGATATTTGCATATATTAATGCTCATTCTGGTTGTGGTGTAATAGATTCAATTTCGCTGTGGTTCTCAACCTTTTTTTTTACACTCCCATACAACCTTAAGTAATCCCTTACTAACCACAGAGCACTTATACCATAGTTGCTCTCTGGTTAGTAAGGGATTATTTAAAGAGGTATGTGATTGGCAAAAAAAGGTTGAGAACCATTGCTTTAGATGAAGGATTTTCTCATTAACATATTGGTGACACTGGGACAATTTGTTTTCAAAAGGTTTGCTTTCTGAAAAAAAATGGGAATTATGACCGTCATCTTCAAGCTGAACACAAAGATTTGCTGGATCATGTGGGAAGTTGGAAAAGCATTAAATTAATTTTTATTATATTTAGCATTTAATCGGATAATGACACTGGCACGTTGCGTTAGTTCAATTGACCTAAATATGTTTTGCCGCTGATTTTCATTTGTACTCAGCATCTGATGCCTCTCGTGTCAGTGTCCAACAACAGACGGCCAGGACTGACGGATTCCAGTTGCCCTGATACCGCTTTTTCATAGTTGCAATGTCCTGGGGAAACCTTTCACCGTGTTCCTCACTGACTGCACCAAGATCTGCACTGAGTGCACGGCCAGGGATGCGTGGACTGACCAGAACAGCTTGCTTTGTGGGCAATATTATTAGTAGACTTAAAATAGAAAATAACAAAAATAGGCCATTTCTGAAAAATGATGTGTGATAGGAAAATCTTAAGGTGCCAAAAAAAACCATAAAATATGCCCAAAAGTGTTCAGGAAGCTGTCCAGTGTTATTTGATTTTCTGGTAGTGATTGTGAATCGGTTTCTCTCTAGATTTTCTCAAAGACTTCTATTGGTAATTTTTGCACATTTAACTGGAAGTGCAAGTTGAAGCATAGTCTCTGTCTCCTCCATTAAATTCTATCACCAGCCCTCAACCCTCAGTTCTCCCCTCCCGTAACCTGTCCAGTCTGGAGTCACTCCCGATAAAAGCAAACCAGTGCTCTCGGGAAGGGGATTTGCCCTCTTGATTTGGCTGGCATATGGCATTTTACCTTTTATTGTTCACCAAGTTGATTCCAGAGAGATGGGGGGGTGAGCCAATGAGAAGAGATTGAGTCGTCAGGGGCTGTACTCACTGGATTTTAGAAGAATGAGAGTGGATCTTATAGAAACATATAAAATCATGAAAAGCATAGATAAGATCAAGGCATGTAAGATATTTCCGTTGGTGGGGGAGACTAGAACTAGGGAGCATAGCCTCAAGATCCAGGGGAATAGATTTAGGACAGAGGTGAGGAGGAACTGGTGTTCTCAGGGTGGTGAATCTGTGGATTTTGCTGCCCACTGGAGGCGACCTCAGTAAATATAATGAAGACAAGGTTGGATAGATTTTTGCACAGTAGGGGAATTAAGGGAGATGGGGAAATGGCAGGAAGGTGGAGATGAGGCCATCATCAGATCAGCCATTGATTGGCGGATCAGACTCGACGAACTGGTTGGCCAACTCCTGCTTCTATCTCTAATGTTCTTGCGTTCTGTACTTCTCGACTACCAACTAAAATAAACATTTATGTAACACGAGGTAAAAATAAACTCAAGGGTTTATATTTAAATGTGCTCCCCTCCTTCTCCGTTCGTGAACCAACTGGGGTTAGTTTACTCAATGAATTACAATTCCTGCGTTGCCAAGTTGCCATCTGAACTCCCATTTCTACAGCACTTAGACTTGTTCTTGGTTGCTCACCCAGTAGCAGATGCACAATATTCTTAGCCATCCAAGAGTAAGTATTTCACACTGGCGCAAGTAATTAAGCCTGCGCGCGACGCTCCTGGTCAATGCATTGTGCCCTAAGTGTCTCATCCCTTTCACTGCAGGTGACAAGGTTGCCATTGAGCCCGGCGTCCCCAGAGAGAATGATGATTACGTTAGAATTGGACGTTACAACCTGACCCCAACGAGCTTCACAAGTGGTTTTCCTCCCGATGATGGGGCTATGTGCCGATTTTATGCCCACAAAGCCAACTACTGCTACAAGTTAGTTTCTAGCCATCTTTGTTGCATGGACTTGCCCTCATTCCTCCCACATCTAGAAGGCTTTTGGGTTGGCAAGTGAACTATCCGCTGTCAATTGCATGTACCAGTGAGTGGTAGAGAACGTGGGGGAGTTATTGCAATTGTGCAGAGAACAAAATAGGGAGGTGTAGCGTGCACAGGGGTTCTTCACATTGGCACGGTCTCAGTGGGTCGAAAATCATGCCTCCATGGTATATTTCTCCATGCCTTTTGTGGCCTTTCCTGGATAAATGGAACTTTTAGAAAATATCTCCCCAAAAAAAAATGAAAGCCATGCCTTCTGTGGCCTTTCCTGGATAAATGGAACTTTTAGAAAATATCTCCCCCATAAAAAACGAAAGCCTGCCTTATAACCATATAACCACTTACAGCACAGAACAGGCCAGTTCGGCCCTACTAGTCCATGCCGTAGCAAATCCCCACCCTCCTAGTCCCACTGACCAGCACCCGGTCCATACCCCTCTAGTCCCCTCCTATCCATGTAACGATCCAGTCTTTCCTTAAATGTAACCAACGATCCCGCCTCGACCACGTCTGCCGGAAGCTCATTCCACATCCCTACCACCCTCTGCGTAAAGAAATTTCCCCTCATGTTCCCCTTATAATTTTCCCCCTTTAATCTTAAACCATGTCCTCTAGTTTGAATCTCCCCCTTTCTTAATTGAAAAAGCCTATCCACATTTACTCTATCTGTCCCTTTTAAAATCTTAAACACCTCGATCAAGTCCCCTCTCAATCTTCTACGCTCCAGAGAAAAAAGCCCCAGTCTGCACAACCTTTCCCTGTAACTCAGACCCTGAAATCCTGTCAACATTCTCGTGAACGTTCTCTGCACTCTCTGTGGCCTTTTCTGGATAAATGGAACTTTTAGAAAATATCTCCCCAAAAAAAAACGAAAGCCATGGCTTCTGTGGCCTTTCCTGGATAAATGGAACTTTTAGAAAATATCTCCCCAAAAAAAAACGAAAGAACAATTTGGTGTTTGGTGTAAAAACACAACACTGGAGAAACTCAGCAGGTCAAAGAGTGTAGTTGATTTTGCAAAGTTAGCGAAACATAACCAATGTTTTGGGCTTGAGCCCTTCATCAAGGTTTAGGCTGTAGAACTGAGTTTGGGTAAGTACATGGTTGTAGAGCTTCAGAACATCAGGGATTACAGATGAAGATGAGTGAGAGAGAATACCACAGAACTCCCTTCAGAGAGCATAGGAGAACTTCTTTGTTGAAGGACTCAAGCCCGAAAACGTTGGTCATAATTTCTTTTTAAATTTAGACAGACAGCGTGGTAACAGGCTATTTCAGCCCATAAGTCCATGCCATCCAATTGACACCCAATTAACCTACAACCCTTGGTATATTTTGAACGGTGGGAGGAAAACCCACACAGACATGGGGAGGACATACCAACACCTTGCAGGCAGCGCGGGATTTAACCCCCTGTCCTGATTGCTGGCGCTGTAAAGGCATTGCGCTACCCACTACGCCAACCATTCCATTATGTATCTTTACCTTTGCTATCTAAAGTACCTGTTGAGTTTCTCCAGCCTTGTGTCTTTACTTTCAGTCACGGTGTCTGCAGACTTTTCATGCTTTACTCTAAGTTGGTGTGTGGTGATAAGATTAACAAATTCCTTGTGGCTGAAGGTATTTGATGTCAGCAACTTGTTTTAAGCACTCACACTGTTGAAGTATAATGAGAATTCAGATTTATTGTCAGAGTACATACATGACATCACATACAACCCTGAGATTCATTTTCCTGTGGATGAGGCAGGATTCTTGGACTCATTGGTAGCTCAAAAATAACTGCACACATGTAAACAAGTAAAGAAATGTAACCAAACTGTGCAATACAGGAGGGAAAAAAAAGTACGAGCCCTTAAATGAGCCCCTGATTGAGTTTGTGGTTGAGGAGTCTGATGGTGGAGGGGGAGCAGCTGTTCCTGAACCTGGTTGGTGTGAGTCTTGTGGCACCGAGACCTCTTTCCTGATGGCAGCAGCGAGAACAGAGCGTGTGCTGGGTGGTGTGGATCCTCGATGATTGCGGTAACTGGGAAAAAAAATGTCATGACATCTGAATAATATGAATGTTCGACTCCGACGCTGCCGCAAAACACCGAATTTCATGACTGGTTCATAACAATAAATCCTGATAATGATGTCTTCCACAGTGTGTAGTTAATATCAAGGCTCTTATAGAATTTAGTGAGATGCAAGTGTTAAAGACTTAATTAGATTTCTGAGGAAGTAAAGATGGATCAGGAAATACTGACATTGTTTTGGTACAGGGTGGATTCGCTAGATTTTAGTCCAAAGTTCGGCAACAGTACACCACAAAGGAATGGAGTAATATGTCTAAAATGAATCATTATTAATCAGTGTTCTATTTTACAGCAGCAGGAATATGTTGCAATTTAGGATGTTCCTTAATACACTTCCTTTTGCTAAAATAAAAACTCATTAGCTTATGAATTATAACCTGGGACCAGATTTGCTCCGAATGCATTGCCAAATACATTTCTACATGCCTTGAGTGGATGAGTTTTTTCCCATACAGGGAGAGTCTAGGTCCAGGACAAGAGGGCACAACTTCAGGACTGAAGGGCGACTGCTTAGAACAGAGATGCAGAGGAATTGCTTCAGCCAGAGGGTAGACAATCCGTGGAATTTGTAGCCACAGGTGGTTGTGGAGGTCGGGCCATTGGGTGTATTTAAGGCAGAGGTTGATCGGCTCTTGATTATCCAGGGCCTCAAAGGTGATGGGGAGAAGGTCGGGAAGAGGGAAAGGGGATCAGCTCATGATTGAATGGTAGAGTAGACTCGATGGGCTGAATGGCTTCCTTCTGCTCCTATGTCTTATGAGTTAGATGAGAGATTAAGGAGAAGCCACTGAGCATTTTGTTTATGGGCTTCTTGCTGCTAATTTCAGGCATCACTGAAAGTTCTCTGCGTTTTCCCGAAGCTGACAGTGGAACAGGTCCAGGGGTTCAGGAAGATGGCAGGATTGCCAGTGTCCATTGACTGAGGATTGAAGACTGGAGTCTGGCTGTCAATGAGTAAATGGAGGTTTGAAGGATCGGGTCAGGGAAAGGGGTTTGTAAATGTGATCAGGGCCTAGTGTTAATGTGACTTCAAGGTAAATAGTCAGAGGTTGGGGATAGGAAAGACTGAAACTTCCATTAAGGGATTCAGGTGAGTACGGGGTCAGTTTGGACAATTAAGATCGGGGCTCAGGATCATAGTGGGCGACATGAACACTCAAGGGGTCCATAAGAACTCGGAGAAAAAATAGGCCATCGAGTCAGCTCCTCCATTCAGGGAGATTATGGCTGATCTGATGATTGGCTCATCTCCACTTTCCTGCCTTTTCCCCATTTCCCTCAATTCCCTTACCATGTAAAAACCTACCCAGCCCTGATATTTACTGAGGTCGCCTCCACTGCTTCGACGGGCAGAGAATTCCATAGATTCACCTGCCTCTGGGAAAAGCGGTTCCTCCTCATCTCCACCCTAAATCTACTATCCTGGATCTTTAAGCTATATCCCCTCGTTCTCATCTCCCCCACCAATGGGGACAACTTACCTACCTCTGTCTGGTCTCACTGGAACTGTGCTTGAGCTCTGAAGCAGTGTGCTGATGGTGTATAGTAAAACCCCTGTTATCCGAATTCAAGCAACCTCAAGCAACCGGAAAAAAAAATCTCGGAAAATTAAAAAAATAAAATAAATGAGAATAAAATAAAAGGTAAAAAATACATGAGATTGAAATTGTAAAAAGTAGAAGTAACACAAACCTTTGAAGACGGGAGCAAATATTCGGCCAGCGGAGGGAGGGCCTTGGTCGGGCTTTGCTCGTAGCAGCTGTTTGAATAAAGTTGTGTGGAGCAGCAAATGGTGTCACCCAGGTTGAAGAGCTGGTTGATGCCGCTCGCTGTCGGGCGACTCTCTTAAAGTGTCTCCTTATCCCTGCTTAAGGGAGAGTCACCCCGGTTAGAGGCTTTATCTGTAAACTTCGGGGAGGGGGGTGGTTAATTATCTGTAATGTTATTGATCATCTTTCGGCGGCTTCATGGAGGGGGAGGAACCTGCAGATGCACCGATGGTTAACTGTTTTCAAAGAATATGGCTGAAAAGAAAGTAAATTGCTTTATATATTTATGCAAGTGAAGTTTGTTCAGTGTGTACATTCTAGTATTTTTGTCTTTTAAACTGTTTATTCTTAATACAGGTGTATGAGCTAGGCATTGTAAGAGAAAGTCTGAAGCAACCAGCCTCTACCAATCCCCCTGGGTGCTGGATACCAGGGGTTTTACTGTATTTGGCTGATGGCTCAAAGGGAAATATAGGACCTCCCCAATCATCTGAGTCTACCTTCCCATGCAAGGCATAAATCATGTAAACTGTTGGGATGAATTAGTGCAGGAAGTCATTTCCAGAATGATGGGAAATATCCTGGAAATGCACACTTTCACACTGTCGAGGCTCCTTTTCAACCACAGAGTTGCAAAGGACCTTGGTTTTCAATTTTGAGGCATAACTGTATTAACAAAAAATTGGAGCATGGAAAATTGGAGAGGTTTAAATATTGCATAGAAATTATAAACTGCAAGCACAAGTCAGAGGCTGTGGTCTTCATCTAAATTGTAAGCAGAATCTATTGTCATGCACAAGTCGTGAAATTCGGCATTATGTGACGGCAAGCTTTCATATTACATACCATCTTACAACAATAATATATTTTTTAAAAAATGAAAATAGTCCATGAAAAGTAAGGCAGTGATTGTGGTTCATTGATCATTCAGGAATCTGATGGCAGAGAGGAAGGAGCCATCCTTGTGCCGCTGAGTGCTCGTCTTTAAGCTCCTGTACTTCCTTCCCAGTGGCGGCAGAGTGAAGAGGGTGATGGGAGTCTTTGAGGATTGAGGCTGATTTTTTTTTTTAAGACACCGCCTCGTGTCGGTGTCCTCGATGGTGTGATGTCGCAGGCTGAGTTACAACCCTCTGGAATTTTTCTTGTCCTGAGACTTGGCGCCGCCGTGCCAGACAGTGATGCCACCAGTCCTGATACACCTGTAGAAGTTTTTGAAAGCCTTCGGTGACCTACTGAACCACCTCAAGCACCTCACAAAGTGTAGCCGCTGGTGGGCCTCCTTCATGATTGCATCAACATGGAGGCTCCAGGACAGGTCCTCAGAGATGCAGCAGTCAGCTGTGGGATTAAATAATTTCCTCCAAAGAAACCTAGCAAATGATATCAATTGGAAAACACCAAAGTCTGCAGACACCGTGATTGAAGTGAAAAACTCAGGCTGGAGAAACTCAGCAGGTCAAACCTCAACTTCTCTGCTTTCTACTTGCCTACTCCTCGTTCTCCCTCCCTTCCCTTCTGTCTTCTTTCGTTCAGCTCTTCTACCCTTCTCTCTCCATTCACAGAGCCATCTCGCTGCTCCCCTTGTTTGCAGGTGGGCCCTCCCTTATCCACCGATTACCTCCTGCCTGTGGGACTGCGCCACTCCCCATCCTCACCCACCATTTTGTTCGGGCACCTGGCCTACATTATGTTCTTACCTTGATGAAGGACTCAAGCCCAAAACGTTGGTTATGTATCTTCACCTTGGCTATAAAAAAAAGTATGCTGAGTGACCTGCTGACTTTCTCCAGCGTTGTGTATTACAATGAATATCAATTGTTTAAATTGATTTTGTACTCAGGCAAGATAACGGCTCATTCTGTTCTTTTGCCATACTTCTTCGTTCCCACCCAAACACCCCGTTCCTAGTCATTAACACCATTCTAGCAACTGAATAGTTTTTAAATATTTTATTTACAACCTGGAAGAAGCCAATTCAAGCCCACTGAAACCACTGCTGCCCAATTCGCCTACTACCGCAGATGTTTAAGCGAGTGGGAGCACCCAGGGCAAACCGACCCAGGTCACGGGGAGAACATACAAACTCCTTACAGATGGGGCCGGATTCGAACCCTGGCACTGTAATACTGTGCACTAACCATGCCGGCGACCGAACCTTTGCATAAGCTTCAGACCACCAAAAGCCACATATGTCACCTCTGGACACTCGGCTATGCTACGTACCAATGCTTTGTAAATAAAATGCAGATGAATGTTCTTCACCAATGTATCAAGTACACGTTGAGTCGAGGATAGTTGAATGTGTATTTAAAAGAAAAATTTACATCCCTGTCAGAAGTTCCCTTATCTAACATGTAGTGTTAGTGGGTGGCCAAATCAATCATTCCTACTCTGTAGAAATATTACTGCATTTGGATTATTTTATGTATATTAGCTAGAAGCTAATGCTTCTTATTTTATGTATATTAGCTAGAAGCTAATGCTTCTTATTTTATGTATATTAGCTAGAAGCTAATGCTTATTAGCATTGCCTGCCTGTCCCGCATCGGACTTGTCAGTCACCAACGAGCCTGCAGCAGACGTGGACGTACCCCTCCATAAATCTTCGTCTGCGAAGCCAAGCCAAAGAAAGAAAGAAGGAATGCTTATTTATTTCAAATATAAACTTTATTCATGAAAAATATATACAGAACAACAGTCCAGAGCTATTTACGTTCTTACCGTTGTGCAGTCTATTAAAATTTCCAAGTTCAGATTTATTGTCAGTGTACATGAAGGATGCAACCTCCTACCCTGAGATTGTTTTTCTTGCAGGCCAGGCGGAATTTCTACTTATCAGTAGTGCCAAAAAAAAACTATTCAAGAAGAAAAGATACGTATACAAAAGAGAGAATTGTAAACAAAAAAAATGCAATAAACTGCATAATGCAGAAAGTAAATATTTTAGTGTAAAAACACAAAAGTGCTGGAGGGAGTCAGCAAGTCATGCAACGCACGTCGGCGATAATGATATATTTACGTCTTCTAGACATAAAGCACGGTAACAGGCCATTTCAGCCCACGAGTCCGTGACGTCCAACGAACCTACACCTATGTTTTGAACAGTTGGAGGAAACCTGGAAAAAATCCCACGCAGACACGGGGAGGACGTTACCAACTCCTTACAGACAGCGCAGGATTCGCACCCCAGTCCCGATCGCTGGCGCGCTAACTGCTACGCTAACTGTGCCATCCTCCAGGATAAAATACAAACGGAATTGCCAACATTTCACGTCCGGGCCCTTACCTGCCAATTCCTCCAGCAGTTTTGTGTTTTTACTGCAATCCCAATGTCTGCTGCCTTTCACATTTCACTCAATATTTAATAGTGTCAGCACCTCTTTTTATGTTCGTGCACCATTGCCAACCCACCGCAGCTGACGTTTGTACCATCTCTGTTGTAGATTGCCTGAATGCGTGAGTTTAGAAGAAGGGGCTTTAGTCGAGCCCCTCTGCGTTGCACTTCACGCCTGTCACAGAGGACGAGTAAAAGTGGGTCATAAGGTTTTTATCTGTGGAGCAGGTAAGTGTTTTGCAGTTGGATCTGAAACTCCTTCCCGCCTCCAGTGGAGGCGGCAAATTCTGTCCATGAATATTACCCAGCTAATAGCAAAGAGAAACCACCGCTGTCATTTAGTTTTGTTCTTCCAAAATCCTTCCACTACGCTCGTGTGTTTTCTTGGCAAGCTCGCTTCCGTCAGATTTGTCATTCTGCATTTGCCAAAGAACATATTCAACCTCTAAGTACTTGTTTGGCTGTTGAAAGTAATAATTTCCGGGATATGTACATGGTACAATGTGTATGATCATAAGCATTATCATTACTGGCATTCTATTCTTATCCTTCTATGCAGATTAATTGGTCCTCGTCATTTTCAGGGCTAGGATCCACAGAGGTGCAGGACTACAGTAACATTTGCATCCAGTCCAACTCTAACCCTATAACTCCACATGAATTGATGTGGAATCTGCCCAATTTTGACTGGCCTTGCAGCTGACCTGCTTAAAATCTGAACCATCATTACTGAGGCTGTATAGAAGAAGGAAACCATTGGTAAAGTGGGAGGGCTAGTCCACTTCGTCCCTGTTGTTGTATCCAACAGCAAGGCAGCCAAGGTGAAGTGTACAGAGAGCGACGTTTGTTGAGCTCATGGCTCGAGTTCCAACTTTTGATGAAAGGGTCTCAAAAAAAAAATGCGCCAAGTAAGAAACCTAAATTTCATGTCAGCCTGGCCAGGACATTTCTCAATGAGAACCAGGAATTGTCCAGTCAAATTCCTGGAGAAGTGCAAAATGTCCTGCAAATGGAGGTTCTTGCTTTTCGCTCCATCTGAAGTCCACTTTTAATCCCAGAACATGGAAATAATAATGTTGATATATCTATTTCTCTCTCACACACACACACAATATTTTTATTCACCCTCTAAATTATGACGATTATTGTACGTATGTGTGTGTCTAACCATGTGTGTGTGTCTCTCTCTCTTTTTCCATATTTCTCTCTCTGACTTTCTGTGTCCAATTTCACACTTGGGTTCCCCACAACCTCAGACTTGGTTTTTACAAGGCAGTGCCTTTGGACGTTTTAAATAGAATATTGATTTGAACTGTGGGGCATGACAGTTATGCTGGGGTGTTTTTACACTGTCACGAAGCAGCACAAAGAAGCCTTCTCCAGGAAACCTCAATCCTCAGCCATGCACCATCAGGACACCAGTTCCTAAGTGGAGGAAGCTCCATTGTTCCCACCGTTACAGTAGCTGTGGCAAATCTATGCAGGAAGTATAATTTTGTTTGTTTTTAACTAATGGCTTTTATTTTTAATCTATTCAGGACCCATTGGCCTTTTGACTCTGCTCGCCTGCAAGGCTATTGGAGTGACTCTTACTGTGGTTTGCGGTAAGTTTTCATACAATTGGATCCTAAGCTTGGATGGTCTGCTGAATTTCCAATGCCATGGTTATATGGACACAATTAACTTTGTACACTTGTGTCACCAATCAGCCCCTTGATACCTTCTCCTGTGGCCGCAGGAAGTGTCACGCTTGCACCCACACCTCCTCCCTCACCGCGACTCAGGCCCAAAACAGTCCTTTCGGGTGAAGCAACACTTCACATGTATATCTGTGGGAGTTAACTAGTGCATCTGGTGCTCCCGCTGTGGCCTTCTCTACATCGGAGAGACTGGACGCAGACTGGGAGATCGCTTCGCTGAGCACCTTCGCTCTGCCCGCATCAGTGACCGGGATCTTCCAGTGGCCAATCATTTCATTTGTGCGCCCCACTCCTATATTCACATGTCTGCCCATGGCCTCGTACTGTCCCACCAAGACCACCCGCAAATTGGAGGAGGGTTTTCCATCTGGACACTCTCCATCCGGATGGCATTAACATCGACGTCTGGTTTCTGCTAGCCCACTCCCCATTATCCCTCCCTTCCCTTTCCCTTTGTCTTCTTTTCTCCTGCTCTCCCTTCACAGAGCCATCTCCCTTCCCTTCTCGGGCATTCTTGTGTTTTTGCAATTCACTTTGTTCTTGCAGCTTTGTAACCTTGATCGCTCTTCCACGAGACTATGTTGGGCCCTTCTTCATGCCATGGTCTTTCATATTCTCAAACTGCATTTATTCTGGCCTCTTGAAGTTTTCCCTGCAAAAGGGCCGTGTTATTCATTTGGGCTCCCGAGGAGAAGGTGAAAGTGAAGTGATGGCTGAGGCAGGGTTTCTCTGTTAGTCAAGAATGAGGTCCCACCAAATTAACGAAATATTTTTCTTTAGATTTCATTCCTCCGCCACATTTATTTCACTATTTACAAGGTGCAAGTTTGATGCCTGGGTCATCAGAGCCAACTTGTGTTTGTACCACACACTTTCCACTTATTTGAAAATGCCCCCATTAACATCCTGGGAGGGTCAAACTGGACTAACCCCATAAAGAATTGAGCAGAGACCGAATTATCGCTACCTCCTGGCTGCACACATCCTTTCCACCATCAAGGTTCCCTTTATTCTCACGTAATAATATATTAAAAGTGTCACATACAAAATGTGTTGCAACTTTACTTGCCCAAAGGCAGACAAAGAGTCACCATTAGTTTTATCACCTGATGCCCTTACAGTACGAGAGAAGCAAAAGAGAGTCCCTTCTGAGACTCTCAGTGTCTGTGGATTCACCGCCAGTGGTCCTGCATCCTCTGCAGCCGCACGAACTCCAGATCTATTCTTTGGCCACCCGAGCTCCAGATCTAAACCTCCAACATGTTCAGGAAGCCTTCAGCGCCCGAGGCCCTCCAGGACCCTTCTTTCCCTCAATCCCATCTCAAATCCTGGCTCTGATACCTAGTTCCCACGAGCCGGTGTCCAGCACCCCACAGCCCGTGCGGGTCCCCCGACCGCAAGTCGCCAACAGCCCATAGCATGTGTGGATCCTTCAGTCACTGAGCCCCTCGCTGGCCTGTTGCTGTGGGGCACCATCCTGCAGGGTGACCTCCTCTGCTTCTCCATCTTAATGGGAGGGTTCTCCCCACTGCTGATGTCCTACGCTATTCCACTGGTCCTCGTGGCTGCAGCAGAGCAGATTCCAAAAGAATAACATGGACCTACCTGCTTTGGGTGAGGCAGCTTAAAAATATCGCTTTGGATGTTCACTCCCCTTGTCACAGATGCATTGTGGCTTCATGCTGTGCCACCTACAAACTTCTCTGGGCATTTTCAATCGCACCCTCCAAATTTCCACTACAAACCAACCATTAGGGGCGCACGCTTGGCATAGCGGTTAGCACAACGCCTTTACAGCACCAGCGATTGGGACTGGGGTTTGAATCCCGCGCTGACTTGTGTGGATGGGTTTCCTCCCACCATTTGAAGTACTGGGGGTGTAGGTTAATTGGTTGTAAATTAGGTGGCACGGACTTGTGGGCAGAAATGGCCTGTTACCGTGCTGTATGTCTAAATTTTTTTTTAAATTTAAAAATTTAAATTAAAATTTTTAAAATTTAAATTAAAAAGAAATCATTCAAGAACACGAGTAGGTTCTACCAACAAATTCTATTCCAAGCTACAAGCCTCCCTCCTTTAGAAATAGACTGGTACTCCTCTGCATCTGGGCCTAAGTAGAGTCACAGATAAATGCAACATGGAAAAAAGCCCTTCACCTCAACTCGTCGACATCAAGCGGGCATTCTGTGCTAGTTGCATTTGCCTACTTTTGGTCTGGGATTCAAGAAGGTGGCTGAGGGCAAGAAGGGCTCCCAAAGGGTCTCAGCAGCTGAAGGCTTCCTGATCGTGTCAGAGGCTTGGACCTGGAGCCCAGGTTGCTGATGGATCGAACAGGAGTCTGTGCGGCTACAGAGGCTGTGAATCCATGGGCACTCGGTGACTGAAGGGACTCTCTTTTGCTTCTCTTTTTCTGTTACTGTGAGGGGCTGCCGAGCGACACCAATGGCGATTCTTTGCCTTACAGCAGGCAGAAAGAAATTTCGTGTAATATTACATGTTCTGTACAAGACAATAAACCTTGAATCTTCTAAGTCCTTCCCAGCTATACATCTATCCAAGTTCCTTTTAAAAGATGTCGTTGCGCCACTGCTAGTTTCCTCTGGCAGCTCATTCCAGATACCAACCACCCTATGAGCGAAAAACTGCCCCACGAACCCCTCTTAAATCTCGCCTCTCTCACCTTAAATATGCCCTCTAGTTCTAGAATCATTACCCTGGGAAAAGGACTTGATCCGTGCTCCTTGTAATCTTATAAGCCTTTACCAGTCCCCAATTTATGATGGTCTGACTTATGAATTTTCAGTTACGATGGTTCAAATCCATACTTTCTATTTTGAGTTTGGATGTGTCCCCACGCTTGCAATATGCAGCACATTACTCTCGGGCGATTCTGAGCAATGGCAGTACAGTAGCGTACAGCATTCTCTCTCACGATGCTGACTCAATCATGTTTGCAATCGCTGTATTCAACATTCAACATGTTGTATTCAACATTTAATTATATAAAATGGAAGGTGCGGTATTCTTTTTTGGACTACGATTTTTTTTCCGACCTACGATGGGAGTGCCGGAACAGAACCCCATTGTAAGTCAGGCACTACCTATATATGGATCCTGGAAATCCTTTATAAGAGCAGTAAGGGTGTCCCAACACCGCAAAGACTGCAGCGATGTAAGAGGACTGTTCATTGCCAAGTGACAACTTGGATTAGAAAATGATTCCTGGCCTTGCCAGCAGTCTCTCCATTCCCTTGAATGAATTACTGGAACTCGAGGAGGCTGGAAATTGGCTTGATGGCACTTGTTCAGAACGATTCATTGCTGGTGTAAGTGACGTGCCTGCACTGGAATCGAAAACATCCTTTGCTGGGTCACGCTGCTCCTTGGAACAGCAAGGTGTGTGTACTGAGCTCAGCAAAGGTGGGATCAACTGGGAAGGTTGGGTGAGAGGGAATGGCTCATCTACTGGCAATGAGGCTTGTTGCTGAGGACGTTAATGCAGATCACAGAATCAGGCCCTTTCTCCTCCTGGCTTCCTGCTGACCCACACTGTACTGACATTAATCTTATTTTATTCTTTCCACATTTCCAGGTTCCATCAACTATACCAGGACAATTCACTGTGGCCATTTAACCAATAATTTTGAGTACAATCTCCATGTTCAAAGGAAACAATCGTCCCCTTGATACCTACCTCTGTGATCGCAAGAGATGCTCCACTTTCACCCACACCTCCTCCCTCACCACCATTCAGGGCCCCAAGTAGTCCTTCCAAATCGCCACTTCACTTGCAATCTGCAGGGATCATCTACTGCATACGGTGCTCCCGTTGTGCTGTCCCCTCTACATTGGAGAGACTGAGTGCAGAATGGGAGATGACTTGGTTGAGCACCTTGGCTCTGTCCACCGCAATAGCGTGTATCTCCTAGTGGCCACCCATTCCCTTGCTGACATGTCTGTGCATGGTCTCATGCACTGCCAGAGTGAGACCACTCGCAAATTGAAGACACAACACCTCGTCTTCCGTCTGGGCACCCTCCAACCGGATGGCATTGACATCGACTTCTCTCGTTTCTTTTAGAAATCCCACCTCCATCTTCTTCTCCTTAGAATATAAAACACCACAGAACAGTACGGCCCTCGATGTGCCGACCCATATATTCCTTAAAAAATGTACTAAACCCACCCTACCTCATTTTTCTTTCATCCATGTGCCTGTCTAAGATCCTCCACCACCACCCCTAGCAAAGCATTCCAGGCACCCACAACACCCTATTGCCTTTCCTCCAGTGCGCTCTCTCTTCCCTTTTCCCTCTGTCTCCTTTCACAGAGCCAAAATCAATTCTCACCTTTCCTCTTACCATATCCAAGTAACTCCTTTTGTCTGTTGGTCTATACCCCCCCCCCCCACCCTTCCCATTCTTCCCCCAACCTTTAATTCAGATGCTTCTTTTTTCACTCGTACCTCGAGGAAGGGATCAGGCCTGAAATGTCAGTTATATATCTCTATCTCTTATGGATGCTGCGAGACCGGCTGAGTTCCTCCAGCATTTCTGTGTTTTGACGACAATCACAGCGTCTGCAGACTCACTTGTTTCACTCCATTGTCATTCCTTTGTCAATTACACCGAGCAAGAGATTAACTACAGATCATAGCTGAAGTACACAAAAGAGCTAGAGAATCTCAGCCGGTCACACAGCATCCATGAAAGGCAAAAGGCCGTTGATGTTTTGGGGCTAAGCCCTTCTTCAGCTTATAGAGTTTAGTAGGGTGGTAGGTGAGGACGAGAGGAACTCTGTTTTTGTTGCATCTGTGGGGCAAGGAAACGGGGCCGATGTGTGGGAAACTGAGGGCATTTGGGTGAGGGCTGAGTTAATGGCAGAGGTTAATACCAAAACATTGACTGCCCCTTGCTTTCGATGGACGCTGCATGACCTGCTGAGTTTCTCCAGCACTTTTGTGTACTGCACTAAATTTTTAATTTAAAACTTTTATACGTACAGCACAGTAACAGGCCATTTTGGCCCACAAATCCATGCCGCCAAATTTACACCCAATTAACCTACAGCCCCGGGGAAAACACGCAGACAAAGGGAGAACGCACAAGCTCCTTACAGATACGAACACCGGTCCCGATGGCTGGCGCTGTAAAGACGTTGCGCTAACTGCTCCGCCAACTGTGCGCCCCATACTAGCCCCCAGCATCTGCAGATTTCTTGTTTACCTGGTTAAGGACATGGATGATGATCTGTTATCAGGAATACAAAACACAAAATGCATCTCTGACTGACATTGTCTCCACTCTGAAACACGTTGTCAAATGAAGTGAGATTTGTATCTGGCACCAGGCTGATAATATTATAGGAAAATAACATGCAACTTACCAAAATTTGTCCAAAAGTTCCCAAAGCAAGGGTAACTATTATATCTGTTTTTTAAAATATTAATGCAGGTCCTTAAATGAGCTTTGTGTTTAAATGTTCTTGGGTCTCTTGGACATGCCCTGTATTCACAATCTAAACTCACACATTCTCCTCTCTCTCTCTTTCTCTCCTCCTCCTTTTGATTGAAAACAGAACGTGCTAGCATTAGAGGGAGCAGGTCTGTTTCTTTATTAACCAAATGCGTCTAGTTTATAAAATAAACAGGAAATAGGTTTGCAAGTGCCTTCCCAAGATGATTTGCAGGAGAATTGTCAATTAAAAAGTGAAACTAAGTCATGAAAGGAGATATTAGCGCAAGGCTCCAAAAGGGTGGGTGAAGAAATAAGTTGTCAGGCATGTGGGGGACATAGAGGGAATTGTAATTTGTAGGAATTTTGCACCTTGTTCTACAATCCCGCTGCTGGAAAACAACCAATTTCATGATTATGTTCATAACAATAAACCTGATTCTGATGTGGGATGTCTTGGAGAAAAGGAAAGATTGAATTTTTAATTTAAATTTAGACATACAGCACATTAACAGGGACTTTAGGCCCACGGGCTTGTGCCACTCTATTACATCCAATCGACCTACAACTCTGGTATGTTCTGAGCAATGGAAGGAAACCGGAGTCCCTGGGGAAAACCCACGCAGACGCAGGGAGTGTGTACAAACTCCTTACAGACAGCGCGGGATTCGAACCCCGGTCCCGATTGCTGGCACCGTAAAGGTGTTCCCAACTATGCCACTTTAAATCAAGCAGGAGAGCAGTGAATTGATGTAGAGGGACTTAGTTTGTAGTAGCTTTGGACCTTATTCTGCACAATTACTGCTGCCACAAATGTCACAAACATCACCAGCAGGGAGTTGAAAAGATTTATTTCTTAATCCCCTTGCATTCTTTCAGATTTGTGTCAGGACCGCTTGGAAAAGGCAAAATGTTTGGGTGCCACCATTGTCCTGAAAGTTGATAAGTGCACGTGTCCAATGGAGTTGGCCCAGAAGGTGAAGACCTCCCTCTGCGCCATGCCTGACGTGTGTATTGATTCCACTGGGGCTGATACCTGCATCCAAGCTGGAGTCTACGTAAGTGTCAGCCTTTACAATAGCAAGGAGCTTCTCTGCAGATGGACATAAAGCATCAGGGACTCAAACCTGTCCCCTGGTCACTCACTGCCTAGTCACGTGGAATAGTTTTTAACTTCACCAAACCAGCAATCATTTTAAATGACCCCTGCGTTAAGATCCAAGCCAGCTTCCCCTCCCACACCCCTGGTGCCTCTCCTGTTGTCTGACAACTGTAGAACATTTACAACACTAAAAACAGGCCCTTCAGCCTTTCTAATCTGTGTCAAACTATTATTCTGCCCTAGTCCCACTGATGTGCCCTTTGTCCTCCACACCCTCTCCCACTCATGTACCTGTGCAAATTTTTCTAAGATCTAAAAATTGAGTCCACTTTCACCACTTCAGCGGACAGCTCGTTCCACCCTCCCACCACTCTCTGTGTGAAGAAGTTCCCCTTAATGTTTCCCCCTAAACTTTTCCCCTTTCACTCTTAATCCATGTCCTCTGGTTTGTGTCTCACCCAACCTCAGTGGCAAAAGCCTACTTGCATTTATATATACCACTCATAATTCTGTATACCTTGATCAAATCTCCCCTCTTCTACGCTCCAGGGAATAAAGTCCTAACCTGTTTAACCTTTCCCTGAAACTCAGTTCCTGAAGTCCGGGTAATAAGAAGATAACTTATGAATGTCTTTCCTGTAGTTAGGTGACCCAAACTGCACACAATACTCCAAATTTGGCCTCACCAATGTCTTATACAAATTTACCATCACATCCTAACTCCTGTACTCAATACCTTGATTTATGATGGCCAATATGCCAAAAGCTCTCCTTACAACCCTGTCCACCTGTGCCATCACCTTCAGGGAATTATGCATCTGTATTCTCAGATCCCTCTGTTCTACTGCACTCCTCGGTACCTGACCATTTACCGTGTATGTCATACCTTGGGTTGTCCTTCCAAAATGCAACACCTCACCCTCTTCAAAGCCTTGACAAGGCAGCGCAATGTTTGGTGTCCAACGTTAGATGGGGGAGAGAGGAGAGAGTGCTGAGGCTTGTAACCTGTAAACTGCTATTACTGCAGGAAGCAAATGAAGGGGCTGTGTACCAACATCAGTCAAGCTTGAGGGACAGTCATTTGCTTGGAAAAAGTTTTGTTCCCTCCAATGAATCTTCAAAACTATTTGGTTGTTCAAAAACTATAAATGACAAGCAACAAATCTGAGTATTGAACTCTCTCTTACATGAACACCATTTCGTAGACTGTGTTTGAACACAGTCTACACCATATAGTAGACTGGTATAATAGATACTCCCAGAAGGAGCAATTCCCTCATTATTGTTGGATCTAAATCCCGGAACTTCCTCCCCACCAACACTGTGGGAACGCCTTCATCAGGACTGCAGCGGTTCAAGAAGAGAGCTCACCACAAATCAGGGTTGAGCCTTAAAGGCTCACCGTGAAAGAGACACTCTGAAAAATTAGGCTATACATAATTTAAACAGATCACGGCACTATGTTCATGTGTAGTAATAATTTCTATTGAGTTTCCCTTATCTGAAATGCGTGGGACCAGAAGAGTTTGAGATTTTGGAACACCATTTAAAAAATACACTCATTCACTCAGACTAAAAGATACATGCATTCACATTACAATACAGATATTTGCATTTGCATTAATTAACTGAAGTAGACATATATTGGAAAATCTACTCTCAATAATGCACGACTTGCATCCGATACATCCTGTTCTCCGATCGGGATTTTTGAACTCTATTACCTCATGGGACCACAGATGAAAAGAAGTTTTGGATCATTTTGGATTTTGGGTATTCGGATAAGGGGTACTGTATCTGTACTAATGAATGAATGCATAGTGCAGACATGACCTCACATTTGATTATTTTGGCACTAGTTTATTTACAGTATTTTTAAATATAATGTTATTGCAATACTGCCACAGAACAACAAATTTCATGTCATGTCCATGACAAATTCTGATCTTGTCCTTATATTGAAAGTTCACAACATAAAGATGCAACCTTAATATATTTTAACCATGTTTTGCACCCCTATCTTATCGCCAAAACTCACAGGCCGTCAAACCTGGTGGGATTGTTGTCTTGGTTGGCCTGGGAACGAACACATCAAATGTTCCTGTATTACATGCAACCGTTAGAGAGGTGGATATCCGTGGGAGCTTTAAATATACAAACACGTAAGTACTTGATACCTCTGTTATGTAAACAAAATACCAACCTTTTTTATAACTGTACTAGGCTTTAGAACAATGGTTCTCAACCTTTTTCTTTCCACTCCCATCCCACTTTAAGTCATCCCTAGGCCATCGGTGCTCTGGGATTAGTAAGGGATTGCTGAAGGTGGGACGGGAGTGGGAAGGGAAGGTTGAGAACCACCGCTCCAGACCCAATTGTTACTGAAATATTTTGCTTGAGAAAAATTGTCACTGGCCCATTTCCTCTGGAGTTCTGATACAGTGCACATAACGAGCCCATGAAGGATGATAAAAACTTTCTTTCCACCCACATACCTTAAGCAATCTCTTATTAATCACAGAGCACCTATGGCATAGAGAAAAAGGCTGAGAGCCACTACTTTAGAACATGTTGCTCTAAAGCTGAGAGAGCTTGGTATTCTCAGGAGTGAACTTGAATGCAACAGTTCATGTTTAAAATGTTCCAACATGATCTGTACCAAATCATAAATCATAGTGATTAATACAGGAGAAGGCAGTGCTCTTCAGCATGAGGCAATCTCTAGCAGTGCAGGGCTCTGTCAGTAATGCAGGACATTTTTATCCTGATGTAAGGCTCAATTTTGAGTTAATTTTCTCTCTGCAGATGAGCCTGATGTTCAATAGGTCAACAGTTAACAAGGATACAGAACAGTCCGATAGCCTGTGTGTTGTTGTGGATAAGAACTTGAAGATTGTGGAGTGCCATGCAAAATACTCGCCAATAATGCTTGCTTGTACATTAATCGACGTAAACCTTTCAGTTCATAGCTGGGAGAAGCAATGTGTATCACCATGTGGTTTAGTTACCCATCAGAAGGGCTTTACTGGACAATGAAGGTAGAAAAATCTCCGTATCCAAGGATATTGCCAGTGCCCTGGTTGAGATTTTTGAGTCGCCATTAAATACACTGGACAACAAATTTTTCTAAAGGTTTGCATCCCGAAACAAAATGAAGGATTGTGGTAGACAACTTCAAGCTAAATGCAAAGATATTTTCATATTTTCTGTATCAGGCAGGAAGTTGGAGAAACATTAAATTAACTTTTATTGAATTTAGCACGTTTAGTCGCATAATGAAGCTCTCAGGTTGACTGCACTTGTTGCACTACAAATGTGAGGTGCTCAGGGTTGATCATGGTCACCAATTTTACAACTGAAGTAGAGCTCATAGGCTTTCTTAATCAGTGTTGCACTACAAATGTGAGGAGCTCAGGGTTGGTCATGGTCACCAATTTTACAACTGAAGTAGAGCTCATAGGCTTTCTTAATCAGTGTTGCACTACAAATGTGAGGAGCTCAGGGTTGGTCATGGTCACCAATTTTACAACTGAAGTAGAGCTCATAGGCTTTCTTAATCAGTGCAGTGTCATTGAGCCTTAAGCATGTACTCACCTCAAATGTAACAGAATGTATCGCAAGTGTTGCAAAATTGATGAGCTATTTCTGCTGGATTGAACCTTCCTGAAGACAATAACCCCAACCCTATTGTAAAGTACACTCACTCTGCCTGAAGACCACGTGCATCAACATGTATTCATTTGAGATCAATATAATGCACACCATCTATATGTGTGAGCTGTTTTTGTAGCCTGTCTGCATCTAGCCTGACAAAGTAAACATGCCCAGGCCTAAGAGAACATTTGTGTAGCACCTGCACTGAGTGCATGCCCAGGCATGCTTGGACTGACCAAAACAGTGGGCAATATACTAGTAGACTTAAAATTTGACAGGAAATCACAAAAATCAGTTCTAACTTTTAAAAAAAATGGTAAAGTTGATTTTCATGATCAACAACCCAAAAGTGTTCAAGAAACAAAATTTTCGTTGTCCAGTGATATTGGCCGACCTCAGTAAGAGGCTGTACAGGGGTTCCAATGGCTAATCGATTTGGGTCCTGCATTTGTGCAGAAGTCCAATAACTTGTAGAAGGTTCAGCTGAACATTTACCATCAAGATCGCATCATTAGGCAGCCTGGATACACATTCAAGTATATAGAGTGGGATTTGAACCTCTCACCTTCAACAACCAGAGGCAGGAATGAAACTCCAGTGAGTGATACCAGCACCAGTGCTGGTGTGATGAATGCTGTTGTTAACTCTCTCTTCTGGTTAACTTAGATGGCCAACTGCAATCGCCCTGATAGCTTCCAAGAAGGTAGATGTGAAACCTCTCATCACACATCGCTTCCCACTGGAACAGGCCCCAGAAGCATTTGAGGTCGTAAAGAAAGGTGCCGGGATCAAAGTCCTTGTGAACTGTGAACAGCAACAACAACAGTGCCCATCACTTTGTCTGCAACAGTGCCAACAACAACAAAACCAGTGTCAAACAAAGCAGTGCCCCCAGCACAGCTTCTTCTGATTCCGGCTGTCGCACCTTTACATTCACGACCACTGCACGAGTTGCATTTCAGATCAGGATCCAGTTCTCTGCAATAAACACTGAGTCTAACTGCTCCACAACTCTCTCTCCCTTCCTATGTCTTGACTGTCACATTTGGTGGACAAAATGGTTGTGCGTTATTTCCCGATTTAATTTTAGGGCTTAAAAGAATGCAAAAAATGACCATTCCAGTTTTGAACCCCTCTTCGTTCCATTAATAAAACACGGAAGTCTGCAGACACCGTGATCGAAGTAAAAACATAACGCTGAAGAAATTCAGCAAGGTCAAACAGTGTCCTTTCTCGAGCAAAGTTGATGAAGGGCTCAAGCCCAAAATGGTTATGTATCTTTGCTACATAAAGTACACTGGCCTGCTGAGTTTCTCCACCATCATTCCGTTAACAGTGCGATGCCTTTGGCAAGTCCTTTGCTTCCAGTAAAGTCGAACAAAATCCAAACAGATAGAAGATAGAGGCAACGATGTTTAAAAATTAACTGGTCAATTTGACCAAGCCCAGTGTTCATGGATGGGTGCACCAATAGCTAACAAGTGTCACCCTCCAAGTCGAGACCAAGATGTTCTAATCTTCCCAAAGACACTGATTTTCACAATATATTCGAAGAACTGTATGTAGCAATGATGAGAGTTAATTGTCATTACCTAGGTACAGATCTGTACAGTTACACCAAAATTATTTTCTTGCTGGAGCAAACTGGACGAAAAGAACAGAAGAGTCGCCCGGTTGGAGGTTTTCCTGAACATGAGCCCAATGGAATTCGTTATAGCATTACAAAATAAAGGTGATATCCATCGGTTTGCTGACGTCCTGCAGAAAATGTTTCCAATGGGAATTCATTGGGTTCATGTTCAGGAAAACCTCCAAACAGATGACATTAACGTCGACTTCTCTGGTGTCTGTTAACCCCCTCCATCTTCTTTTGCTGTCTCCTTTTCTCTAGTGCTGTCTCTCTCTCTCTCTCTCTCTCTCTCTCTCTCCTCAACTTTTTTCAAAAGGTTTTCTTGAAGCTGAACGTAGTTCCTCAGCCGGCTGCTGGCTTGCGCCAAGATCTGTAACAACATCCACCTTGATCTAATCGTGTGAAACAGGAGGGCATTAGCATGGCCTGAAGCTTGAGTGAACCAACAGAAGCTGGAGAGCGTCAGCAGGGTCAGACAGCATCAATGGTGAGAAATGGTCAAATATTTTGTGTCAGCCTTTCTGGTTGAATCCGAATGAAATGTCCCAACTGAAACACTGACTGATTGTTTCTTACCGTGGCTGCAGCCGCTTTCAGCTTCTCCTTGTTCACACAAGATTGCTGGATCTGTTTTACTTAAATTTCTTGCCCTGAATCCACAGGTTCCGTACCGTACCAACTTTCTGAATGGGGACTTTGTCAAATGCCTTTGAAATCTAAATCTACCGCCCTACCTTCATCAATTTCTTTTGTTACCTCTTCAAAAAAACTCAATTAGGCTCGTGAGGCACAGCCTTCCCCTCACAAAGTCATGCTGACTATCCCTGAGAAGACTGCACTTCTCCAAATTCTCAGAAATCCTGTCCTGAAGAATCCTCTCCAATAGTTTGCACACCACCAACGTAAAAGTCAATGACATAAAATTCCCTGGATTCTCTCCATTGCCCTTCTTAAACAAAAGGACCACATTTGGCATTCTCAATCCGCCGACACCTCCCCTGTGGCCAATGAGTCTGACGTCAGCTTAGCAGGATGCCTGAGGGGTTCTCTTTGTTTGGCAGAGGTTCCCAGCCATCACCTCTCCTATCGAGGCACAGCTACCGCCAAAATTGGGAAAATAAATCTGAAGGGACACTGATGTGACTGGGCAGCTGGAGCTTCTTTCACTCACAGGAATCTTTTGACTGGACTTGGTTTTCTCTGGAAAACCTACTGAGACGTTGTGCATTTGGCCCTGGTTGGAACCGATCCAGATTTTAGCAAAGGGTGGGGGGTAAAATGAGTCAATAAGGAGTTTTGGGGAAGATCGACAAGCTGAGAATCTGAAGGAGCTTGTTATAGAGTCATAGATAATGGAGCTCTGCAGGCCCCTTGACTTTACATATCCATTCTGACCAAGCTAGTTCCATTTGCCTGTGTTTGAACATAGAGCCCTGTACAGGCCTTTCGGAACTAATAACCTACTCCAACAATTGCCTAGAATTTCCCCATTGCATAAACCTTTTTTCTTCATTTCTCTTAGTCTCTTAAAAGATCCTACTGTACCTATCTCCACCACCATTCCATGCACCCACCACTCTCTGTTTGAAAGATGTACCTCTTGCATCTCCTCTGTACCTACTCCCAAGCACCGATAAACTATGCCCCCTCGTATTAGCCATTTCAGTCCTGGGAAAAGGTCTCTGGCCATCCACATGATCAATGCCTCTCATCATCTTGTACACCTCTATCAGGTCACCTCTCATTCTCCATCGGTCCAAGAAGAAAAATAAAACACATTCACTCAACCTTTCTTACAAGGCATGCTCTCCAATCCAGGCAACATTGTTGTAAATCTCTTCTGCACCCTCTCAATTACAGCCACATCCTTCCTGTAGCGAGGTGACCAGAACAATATTCCAAGTGGGGGTCAACATTACCTCACAGCTCTTAAAACTCAATCCCATGGTCAGTGAAAGCCGACACATCATATGCATTCTTAACAGCACTTGTCAAATGCCTTTGAAATCCATATACACCACACGACATGGATCTCTGTCCACACTGCACAGACTCCTGCTATTAGCATTATATCTTGCCTTCAGATCTCCTCCCTTGCTTCCCACAGTAGCCTTGGGTAAATTTCATCCAGCCCTGGTGACTTATCTAATTTTACGCTTTTCAAAGCTCCAACACATCCTCTTACTTAATGTTAATATCCTCAAGCATTTTAGTCCACTTTGTCATCCTCATAATTGCCAAGGTCCTTATCTCTGGTGAATAGTGAAGCAAAGTATTCATTGATGACCTTCACTTCCTCCTCTGACTCCATGCACACATTTCCCCTATCACCCCCTCATCCTCTTGTTCTTGACATACTTGTAAAATGCCTTGGAGTATTCCTTAATCCTTCTCATGGCCCCTTCTAGCTTTTCCAAGTTCTCTCTTAAGTTCTTTCCTGCAATCATTATTCTCTTCAGTTCCGTCAATTCCTACCTTCTTAAACCTCTCATAACCTTTGCTTTTCTTCAGAACTAGGTTTACTACATCCCTTAGACACCACAGTTCTTTCATCTTACCATCGTTTCCCTGCCTCAATGTGCAGTATGCCATGCCAACCTTCCCTGAACATTTACCACATTTCTGCCACACATTTCTCCCAATTTACGCTCCCAAGCCTCTTCTTAATAGCATCATATTTTCCACAACCCCAGTTTCCTATCCATGTGATTTTTATCCTGCAAAATTCTCATTATTTTGCTTGGAATAGCATTGTTGCATTAAGGTTCAAAGGTTGCTTTTATTGACAAAAATGTAATATATATAATATACTTTAACTTTCATCTGCCATAAGGCAAACAAAGTCACCGTGAGCATTGCCCTGCGCTCCTAACCACAGGAGAAAGAGAAGTAAGAGAGGGTCCGTGGATTCTCCTCCATAGCTCCCATGGCCTC
The DNA here is from genome assembly GCF_036971445.1 of Narcine bancroftii. Taxonomy (NCBI): domain Eukaryota; kingdom Metazoa; phylum Chordata; class Chondrichthyes; order Torpediniformes; family Narcinidae; genus Narcine; species Narcine bancroftii. Next base: position 10,957,332 of record NC_091479.1, on the reverse strand, counting down.
CATTGGCAACTCCAGATCCGAACCTCCCACACAATCAGGAAACCTTTCGCGCCCAAAGTCCATCGGGAGCCCCTCTTGCACTCAGCACCCTCCTGAATCCCGGTTCCAATACCCTAACTCTATTATGACATGTTCATAAAAGAATCTTGTATTTGAAGCCACTTCCTTTCTTTTTAAAATATTTTTATTGGTATTTAATATATAAGCAATTGAATGATACATGCATACAACATGCAGTACTCTTTAAAAAAAATATAGATAAAAGATTTTGAATATGAATGTAATTCAAAGGACCAAGGCACATTGGTAATAGTGTCATAAAATATAACCTCGAAAAAATGAAAAGGAAACCCAACCCAAAAGAAAGGTAAATAAAAGAAAAATAAAGTTAAAAGTTCTTTTTAAACATTTATTTATTAGTTTAAAACCACACAATAAAACACAATTAAAAATAATTCAAAACAATAAATATATGTGGTATATTAAAGAATTATTAAATATTAAAGAATGTAAAAATGTGGTAAATTAAATAATTCAAAATAATAAATACATGTGGTATATTAAAGAAAAAAGATAAGAACTCCCCCTCCCCCTCAAATACCACCCCCTCCTCCTAAAATACCACCCCCTTCCCTATATACCACTCCCTCCCTCCTCTATCCCCCTACGAAAGGAAGAAAGAAAAAAAGGAATAAGAACGGGACAAGAGACCCTCAACAGGGGAGCCTATTACTTTAAAGTCTCTTATAATATCCTGAGATCTTAAGGAGGAGGGAACATCAGATCATTTAAACATTAACACCCATATTTTGTTAATAAGGGCTCATATCTTCCAAAATATATATTTGTCTCTTCAGATACAAGTCATTCTCTCAAGTGGTAGTTAAAATTTCTTCTCGAATAAATTTAAAAAAATTTCTTTATGGGAAAAGGTTGACAATTGTCTTTTCTTTTCGTTCTGTAAGAATTTTTATCAAGTTGTATTATTCACGGTTGAGCAAGGCCATTATCTGTTATATTATCCAGTTTGAAAGAAGGAAAAAAGCCTAACTAAAGGAAAAAAAAAGACCCCCCCCCCCACCCCATAGCTCAAAACCCCTCCCACTAAACAAGGCTAAGAAATGATAGGTGGAAATCAAGTGACATCGACCTGGACCTCGACAGCCCGGCACCAAAGCACTTTGACGACCCGACTCTAGATTTTGGTAATCGTCCATAAATGAGCCCCACTTTCAAAGGTACTTAAGTACTTCTATCATTTCTTGTTGAGGTCGAGCATGCATCTTATTGTTCTCGAATGCTAAACGACGAAGAGAGGAACACCTTTTACTTTTACAACTTCCTCAGATATTCCGAAAATCCTTTTCCATGCAGGGGATTTCAACATTATCAATCAGCAACAGGTTTAGTGAAGTGTTTGTTCAGTGCCACGACTGCCTGGAAAGCTGGAAACTTTGTGGGACACCAGTAACATTCAAGAAGCTTTCAGATAAAATTTGTGAGTATGCTGGGATTGGGGGAATATGGATCACATGTTGGCAGCAGAGATTTCCTTCGGTTTGACATCGTGCTCAATGTCCTATTTCCCTTGTGCTGTTCTATATCCTTCCTCTGGATCTCTCAACCCTCTTGCTTCCAAATTAATTACAAAGTGGAGACAGTATGATTAAAAGACAAATCCATTAAAACCCCAGAATTATAGCAACTGGCAGCCTCGAGCAACCGTCAAAAAAAAAAATAAAGGGAAATAAATTTAATACCATATGTACTCATGTAATAGGCGATCCTGTGTAAAGATTTGACCCCCCCCCCCCTTATTTTTGGCCCCAACAGCCCGCCCATCTGAGCTCCCGACCCTTCCCCGGAAGTGCTGCACATGCGTCCAGACCTCCGCCTTCACTACCATTTGGGACCCTCAAACAGTCAATCCAAGAGAAGCATCAACTGCACTCGTGTCTCCGCAGGAGTCCTCCACTGCATCCGGTGCTCCTGTTGTGACCTTCTCTGCATCGGAGAGATTGGACACAGACTGGGAGATCCCTTCACTCTCTCCGCATGAGTGACAGGGATCTCCCAGTGGCCAATCATTTCAATTCCGTGCTACATTTCCATGCCTGCCCACGGTCACCTGTAAATTGGAGGAGGAACACCTAATTTTCCACCTGGGCTCTCTCCAACCGGATGGCATTAACATAGACTTCGGTTTCTGCCAGCCCACTCCCCGTTCTCCTCCTCTTCTCCATCCCTCTGTCTTCATTCCTCCAGCTCTCCACCCCCTTTACCTCTCCATTCACAGAGCCATCCCCCCCCTCCCCCCTGTTTGCTGGTATGCCTCCCTCCTTCATCCACCTATTACCTCCTGCCTACTAGGCCTGTGCTCATCCCCCTTCCCCACCCCCCCCCAACCATTTTGTTCGGGCGCCTGCCTACATCTTGCTCAAAGCTTGATGAAGGGCTCAAGCCCAAAACGTTGGTTGTGTATCTTAGTCTTTGAAAGTTCACTGTTTGACCTGCTGAGCGTTGTCTTTTAACTTTAATCACGGTGTCCGCAGACTTTAGTATTTTACTCCGATAAAATAACGATCCATTTAAATTCAAGAAGTTATTAGGACCTAAATATTCCCTGAATATGATGTTGCTTCCTTTCTTTTGCAACTTCATTAAAATATGATACAGCAAACACACCAATCATTTATATTCTCTGGTAACCTATTTAATAAATATGAAATGAACACTTGCAAACCGTATAAGTGGTAAACATGCATCACTTGATATGTTTACAGTTGCTCAAGGATATTGGCAGAGCTCTACAGCAAACAGGCACGTATTCAGGACCCTACGCTTGCAAAGGAAACTTCCATAAAGCATACAGTATGTACAAAGCCATCACACTCCTTTCTTTACCTCCATAATTATTGCTTTACAATAATAGAACAGTCATGAATAAACAATCTTTGTATCACAAAGCAAGTTTCAGACGGAAAATACTTCAATGCCCCAAATGGATGTTAGGACGATTTATTCAATTGTGCTTCCCTAGTGAGAAATAGGCCAACAGCCCCTGTGTTTCCATCCAATGAGCAGGGGGACAAAAAAAATCTAATTCTTTCCATTCTAAATTAGCCATTCTCAACAGGCGCCACAGCACATCCAAGGTTTTTATGTAGTCGGACTGAAATCTTGAAATTTTTTTTTGTTTTTATGTAGTTGGAAGTAGTAAGGAACTAAACTTGACTGCTTCACAGGGAAGGGGGGCCCATAAATTTGAGCAGAGCTCTAAGGGGGCCATAGTCAGAAAAAAATGAAGATTGAGGATGGCTGTTCTATACCATCTCTCCACTGAGGGTGCAAGTTCTCATCCCAGTTCAAACACTCCTCCAATATTGCAGAGCAGAATTATAAACCAAAAGTTATTGTTGGGAAATCAGTCAGCCAGTAAACCAATGGACAGGCGGAGGAATTTTGTACAAGTGTATAAACCTTTTGATCTACTTACTCCTGCTGCTAAACACCCCCTCCCCCGTGTTCATTAGTAATCCTATCATTTACAGAGGTAAAGGTTCCATTATTGTCAAGTAATACTACATTTTTAGAATGTAACATACTCGAAATTCTTTAACTTTGTCTACTGTGGGGAAGACAGAGAGTCACCACTTTGTCCAGAGCCCCTCACAGAAAATGAGGGCCCAGCGAGGAACAAACTCACAACCCCTGGTTTACAAGTCCAGTGCTCTAACCACTGGGCTATCAGAACCCCTGAAGGGCACTTCCTCCCTGTATCTACTGCTCAGCAAGGCCCTTGGCATATTTCACATGCAGGAATTACATGATGAACATATTGGCAATGTACAGGTGGATTTCAGTGAATAATGCAAGGTAAATAAATTGTTCCTTGTGGCAAGATCAAGATTCCCCTGTTAATCCCCAAATTTTGCAACTTCAGCCATTCTAGTAGGAGAAAAGTCGCTCATATTTGTTTCCAATCATTGCTTGCAAACCTTCCCCAAGGATTTCCATCTTGGGCTCTCTTTCAATGGTACAGTCCTGGCTAAGTTCACAAATAAAACCTTTTTTTTCTTCTTAAATCAGGTACATCATTAAATTCTGGAGTTCTACAAATGAGATTGTCACATTGGTGAGTGAGCTTGGAACTGCATGCCAAACCTAGGAATGAACAGAGAAAATCATTCATCACAGGTAGGGGAAACACACCTGCTTCATCTGCTATCAGTGCTTGTTTCAGATTTCTCCTTCCTGCACAGAAAACGAAGAGGTAGGAATTTCTCTTAACATTTCATAGTCTTGTGAAAGACCAAAAGGATGTAGAAATGTCTGTAGACTTCGCAAGCTTGTGGGAGATTTCCATACAATTACACAAAGCAACAGAGTTACATTAAACCTTCCAGTATGTGTATGGAATCTCACTCTCTCCCTCCACCTTCTCCCATCTCTCTTTCTCTCTCACCTACTTTCTTTTCTCCTTCTCAACCCACCTCAGGTGAGGAAAAGCACACAGATTTGGAATCTTGAGGGAACAAAGAGGAGCGGAGGAGCTCTGTAGTCTGGGTAGCGTCCACGGAGAGAAATAGTCAACATTTTGGGTTGTGTCTTGACAACGGGTCCCAGCCCAAAGCGCTAACTGACTATCCCTCTCCATGGATCCTTCCTGACCCTCTGAATCCCTCCCGCTTCTCTTGTTTCACTCATCAGCTGCAGCTCACGTTTGTGTCAGGAGTTCAAGACCCAATTCTCAGTCCAAACTGCTTGCAAAGCAGCAGCACTCCTGGACTGTCGTACAACAGAAAAGACCTTACATTCAGATGGAAGCTAAAACATCCTTTGACCTTTTACAGAGGAGAGCTGGGGAGTTCCCTCTTGTGTTCGGTTGCCTCAACAAACAGCACAGATTACAAGAGACAACACATTTTTACTTTGTGAAAACAATTTGGCAATTATGGTAAACAGCTTCAAGCTGAACACAAAGATTTGCTGTATCATGTAGGAGGTTGGAGAAACATTAAATTAACTTTGATCGAACTTAGTCTTAAGCTTATAAACACCGTGAATTTAACAGAATGTTTGTTGCGACATTGATGAGACATTTCTACAATATTGAATTTTCCAGAAGACAATAAATGCTATTGTTAACTACAGTCACTGCATTATTGTCTGAAGAACACGTGCAACAACATGTGTTCAATCTATATATACCAATGTAATGCACAGCCTCTGTAGATGTGAGCTGCTTTTAGAGCCTGTCTCCATCTCTCCTGACAAAGCATGGTGCCCAGACCTAAGACAAGCACCGCACTTAGCGCATCCCCAGGGATGACCAAAACACTTGCTTTGTGGAGAATATTCTAGTAGACAAAATATGCCAGGAAAAACTTACAAAAATAGGTTATATCTAAAAAAAAATTGTATGTGATAGTAAAATGTTAAAGTGATTTTCATGATCTATGCCTCTAAATCCATAAAATACACCCAAAAGTGTTCAGGAAGCAAAAGCTTCTTTGTCAAGGTTTATCACACTGGCCGTTGTTGTGTAGAAATCTCCCACATGACCACATACCCATAAATGCTTCAACAAATGCATAGCACTTTTAGACATCCTAAGGTAGTGAAATCTATTATAAAATTAAAAATTCTTTCTGAATCTGCTTGAATACAAGATAGGTTCCAAACAGAGGGTTACTAAAAAAAACTCATCAGGTCAGGCAGCCATCTGTGGAGAGGGAAAAACAGAGCTGAATATTCAGGTCCAAGATGCTTTGTCAGAACCCTAATGAAGCATCGACTGTTTTCCTCTCTCCACGACCTCACCTGCTGAGCGTTTACAGCATCCGCTGATTTTATATCAGATTTCAGCACCTGCGGGTCTTTGATTTTCAAAAAGATCGGATTTACTTAGATGTAAATTTGCATGCTCTCATCCTGATACAGCAACTCTTAGCTGTGTGTTGATTAAGCAATACTACAATCAAAAAGTTGACATGCGAGGATTAAATTTGTGCACTGAACAGGTTTTTAGAACTACATTTCTTCTTCCCTGAACTGTGACTACACTGTTTTGTTTATTTGTCTATTTACTTATTTGTAATTACTGCGCATTAGCATGAATTGACTTGCCTGGATAGCACACAAAATAAAGCTCTTCAGTGCACATGGAAATGAATAATTCAATTCTAAAAATTGTAAATTTAGACATACAGCATAGTGACAGGCAGAGCCTGACTCACAAGCCCGTGCCCCCCAGATACACCAATTAACCTACATTTTTTTGAAGGGTGGGACGAAACCACAGCACCCGGAGGAAACCAATGCAGACACAGGGAGAATGAACAAACTCCTTACAGACGCCACCAGATTCGATCCCAGGTCACCAGCGCTGTAATACCGTTGCGCTGACTGTTTCACTAACCATGCTGCGCGAATTCTAATCAGAACAGGGGTACAACTTACCTCTCAGTTCAGTGGAATGCCAGCGTTAGGTGTAAACGACAAAGTCCTTACCCTTGAAACTATCTTTTGTCTCCTGGAATGAAAAGATTTGGAAATAAACAAGGCAGTCTCAAAGTCTCCTAATGTTAGTCTGGAGAATTAGATGCATTTGGTTTTGAGTTTAGAAACAAAGCGTCTACCACAAGTCTATAAGACCATAAGATATAGGAGCAGAAGTAGGCCATTCGGCCCTTTGAGTCAGCTCTGCCATGACCTGAGCCATTCTCCCACTCAGCCTCACTTCCTTCCCTTCCCTTCTCTTTCCCCCCATAAACTTTGATACCCTGATTATCCCGATACCTATCAATCTCTACCTTAAATACATCCAGAGACCCTTTGGACTCCAGCCATTTTTAATCTTTCATAATATATACTCCGGACTGGGTCCATGGGTAAACTACAGTACAAACACCAGTGTGAACCATTTGGGTGTAAAGCCAGCCCTGGAAAACAGGGACACAGAGTATATGAATTTGTTGATGGTCCCTAAAACTGGGACACAGAGTCCAAAGGGTTAAAGCAGAGGGACTCAGTAACTTTGCAGAACCTCTAGAGATCTCTGCCCTGGACTCTAGTGGAGGCTGGGTCATTGGGTGTAATTTATTTTTTTTTAATCAAGGAATTGGAGTGCTATTCAGAAGAGGAGATGGGGGCTGAGGAAGATCAGCCTTGTTCACCATCAATAGTGGGGTATGTTAAAAGCGCTAAGTGACCTCTTTCTGCTCCTGTTTCCTTATGGGAATCACATGTAATGTCTTTCAGCTGGCATGATGGCGAAAATTATACAAAGTGAGTTGCATTTACAATCCCGGCACAGAAACAAATCCTGAAAGTAAAATCTCAGCAATCGGAAATAATCATGTGGCACTTTCCAGACTGTTTGTAGTTCTGAATGAGGAAAAGGAGTGAGACACAGCCCAGAGGCATGAGACACACTGGGCTGAAGTAGGACATAAAGACAAGGATGTGATGGCTTTTCTTTGAGGCATCAAAAGAACACTTTACACAGGAATTCAGAGGACCTTTGGCTGGGCACCACTGTATGGCCAGTTTTTACTGCATGTGACTAGTTGTCCTTGAGGAAGTGGTGGTGAAGCCACATTCTTGAACCACTGCAGTCCTTCTGATAAAAGATCTCCTTATGTGCTTGTACAGATGTGTGGTGGAAAGAGTTCTGACTGGCTGCATCACAGCCTGGTATAGGAACGCCAATGACCCTAAAATTAAAGCCCTGCTTAAGTTAGTGGACAGAGCCCAGGACATCATGGGTAAAACTTTCCCCACCATCAGGGAATGCTGCCATCAGAGAGCAGCAGCAAACCAGCAAAGATTCACACCACCCTGCACATGCTGTTACAATTGGGTAAGAGGTATAGATACCACAAGAAGCAGGTATAGGTGCACAGTTAGCGCAACGGTATTACCGCACCAGCGATCAGGACTCAGGTTCGATTCCTGCACTGTCTGTAAGGGGTTTGTACATTCTCCCCATGTCTGCGTGGGCTTTCCCCGGGGTGCTCAGGTTTCCTCCAACCATTCAAAAATGTACTGGGGGTTGCAGGTCAATTAGGGCTGCAAGGGCGCGTGGACTGAAAGGGCCTGTAACTGTGCTGCATGTCTAAATTATATAAAAAATTTAAATTAAATTTTAAATACACCACCAGGTTCAGGAACAGCTCCACCATCAGACCCCTCAACCACAAACTCAATCAGGGACTCATTTCAGGACTCGTACTTTTGTACTTTATTGATTTTTTTTCTCTCTGTATTGCAATTTGTTTGCATTTCTTTATTTATTGACACGCGTGCATTGAGTCAGTTTTTATTTTGCACTGCCAATAAGAGGTCATTCTGTCTCACCTACAAGAAAACAAATCTCAGGGTTGTATGTGATGCCATGTACTTACTCTGACAATAAATCTGATCTGAAGGAATAGCGGGCTTCAGAACTAATGGTGCTGAGGAGAAGGCGATTCACTGGTAGTGCAGTTGCCTTCTCTTTCAGATGGAAAGTTCTTGGTGCTACAGATCGTACGCACTGCAGCCACTGGCAATTCTCTGTGCAGTGACCAACATGTGTTCGATTGAGTCAGTGCTTTGTTCAGTCTTGTACTCACACAAAGCATCCTGGTGGCCTATTCCTTTCAACCAGCCATGTGACATCACGACCATGCTTGAAGGACGACAAGGATGGGGTGGGTGTCACTCTGGGAACAAAGGTGGCGTTTGAGAGAATAATATTCCTGCGATCAACTCACCTTTAAAATGATGGTGTCTCCACAATCATTAGTGAAGTAATGGTTAATTATCCCATGTTTCATTTCATCCTTGTGATCTTCCTCGCCATTCAGGATAAAGAATGCCCTCAGTTTCTCTGGGATGAAGGTATCCATAACTATTACAAGTACTCCAAGCACAAAACACAGCAATGCTAGATTAAAGAGAAGAAGGAATAGATTGGAGACATACAAGACTGTAGGTACTGAAAACTGGAGCCAAAACAAAACACTATCTACCGGCATCAGTGGGAGAAAAGGCCCAATTTTTGACCTTAGCCTCCCACCCATCTAAACTCTCGAAGCCCCGACCACAAACCCTTGCCTACCCACCCATCCAAGTTCCAAACGCGGACTTACCACCTAATCCCGGCTACCCGCCCGCCATCTGAGTTCCCAACACCTCAAGCGATGCAAAAGTAGTGTGCGTGCAATAGTCGACCCACTAAATTTGACCCAAGAAGTAGACCACATAACTCAACTATTACACGTGTAAATAGGATAGTTGACATTTCTGGTCTTGAAGAAGGAATTGGTCATTTGGTTGATTCTGACTTAGAATGTAAAACACTAATAGAACATACCCCTTCCCCAACTGAATGAAGGATTAAAACTAAAGACATGTAAACTTCCTGGACCATCAAGTTCGCAATCATTTAAACAATAGCTGGGAGCACCATTGTGGACCTACCCAGGTAATCCATCTGACCCCAGCTGCTTTCTCCCCTTCCTTCTCCCTCCTTGGGGACAGGGAAGTGAATGCATGCACAAGGACTCTAGTCTCCACCTCGTTGTGGTTCAGCTGGTTGGGGCATCCTTTCACTTTAGGAATTAAGGAACGCTGTTTGGGTGATGTCTCTGGTACACACTGGGTGGATCCAGGCACAGATGATTCAGACAAATTTATTCGGGCACAGATGCCTCTCTTAAGTTCAACCCTTTACTGACAGAAGCTCGGTGCTCACCTGTTGCCAGGGTCAGCCAGAAAGAAACACTCAGATGAGTCTTCAAGGTCACTGAACCAAACTGAATGAGGCACGGAGGGACATTGCGAGTAGTGCCAAAAGAGATTACCCCAAAGAGCATGAACGTGGATGTAACCAAGGACATGTACCCTCCATACACAATTGTCGACATGGAGAAGAGAACATTGGAGATGATCCAGGCACAAAACGCCACCCTAATGCGGGAAGAACAAGGCCCAAATTGAGATTTCCAGACAAGGTTTTCAAAATTCTGTCCCACTGTGGCAAAAATCTTGCTGTTAGAAATTATTTAGAAGAAATTAAGAGCCAACTCACTGCTACCAGACATTGAGGAGCTGAGACTGGTGGGGTCGCCCCTCAAACAACGGTTGGAGGAGAAACTACAAAAGGGCCAGAGGAGAGGCAACTACTTTCAGCAAATCTGAAATGATCTTTGTGTTCAGATTGAAGTGTTCTTCATCATAATCCCCAATTTCTTTCAAGAGGCAATCCTTTTGAAAACAAATGGTTTTCCTTCACGTACCGATGGCCACGAGCAGTTGCCAATTACCCACCAACTTGCACGCCTTTGGGGTGTGAGAGGACACCAGAGTACCAGGAGGAAATCTGGTCATTGGTGAAGGTGGGGGGGGGGGGGGGATGCAAACTCCACACAGACAGCAGCCAAGGATAAGGAGGACACTCGTACTATGGGGCTGAGCAGTGGCAGGTCAGTAATAACAACTTGGCCCTTTCACAGAGGGAAATTTGCCAAATGGACCTGATTTGGCTTCGATGCGCTACAAATGGAGTTTGGACCAAATCAGAGATGAACAATAATGTCAGCATTGATAGAAATATTTGTTTTCAGTCACTGACGGAAACAATATGGTTTGGTAGGTTTTAACAATATTCCCAAGTGGAGATTTTCTACTCTTTGCCCGTGCATGTTATTTTGGATGGGATTTGAACTCATTGAGCATTTTGGTTCTCTGCCCTAATCCATCTGTTATCATAAAGAAAAGCGCCAACATTGATTCTAAGTGCTTTGGAGAACCACATTGTGCAAACAAACCCTCCTGTTCTTTAAGAAGAGCCCCACCTGCTTGAAATGTAACAACATATCTTGCTTACCACATCATTGCTGTTGTATAATGTCCGGAAAACCTGTACTGTCCATTAACAAGACAGGGGGATCTCGATGTAAACTTTTCAGAAATGTACAGGATTGGATTTGGAAGCCCCCGTTCAAATCCTTTGTAGCAGTCCTCGTCATAACTTAACTCCATCTTCCAGCGGAAATTTTCATTATAGTTGATGGTTTCGTTCAGCTGACTCACGGGAAGACCTGAGTGCGCATTAAATCAGGTCACGCACAACGGTGAGGGAAAAGCAACAATAATACACCAAGAAATCTGCCTAGAAAACACCAAGATAGAATTTGAAACTCTAATCCCCTTTCCATATGAATTTTGGAGAATTTGTTAGCTTTCTCTGTTCAACCAGCTTTGGGCCGCACGAGAGGCTGCAGCCGCCGCTCCCTGGAGGGAAACGCAAACTGCGGGAGGAATTCGGCGGGTGCATTAGAGTTCAGGCAGAATCAGTGGCGGAGAGGAGTGTCGATGAAGTGTGCCACATTATCTCATTCAGTGAGCTGCAATAATATTCATCATTCCAGTATCATTTTCATTCCCACTGACACCAGCTCAGCTCTACAGACCTATTCAAGCTCCTTTCTGAATTGCACAAAACCTCTTCTTGCATGCTGGTCCCTTGACATAATGAGTGAATTGTTGCCGATTCACACGATCCATAGAGCATTACAGCACAGAAACAGGCCTCTTCGGCCCTTCTAGTCTGTGCCGAACCTTTTTTTTTGCCTAGTCCAACTGACCCGTCATGCAGCCAGACAGGATGCTCTCGATGAAGCTCCTGTTGAAGGTTGACATGATGGTGGTTGCTAGCATTACTAGATTCAGTCATCTCAGGAAGTGCAGTCGCTGTAGCGCCCTCCTAACAAGGGCAGAAATGCAGTGTCTCCACCACAGGTCACCAGTTAAGTGGACGCCAGGGAACTTAGTGCTCTGCACTCTCTCTCTCTTAAAGAGTTATTGATGGGTAGTGGAATGTGGTTGTTCCTGGTCCACCTGAAGTCCACAATCATTTGTGTGTACATTCTCCCCTTGTCGACGTGGGTTTTCTCCGGGGGGCTCCAGTTTCCTCCCACCCTTCAAAAATGTACCGTTTGTAAATTAATGGGGTGTAAATTGGGCAGCACGGACCCACAAGGCCGAATTGGCCTGTTACCGTGCTGTATGTATAATTTAAATTTCCTTTACCTTGTCCACATTAAGACTCAGATTGTTACCACTTGCACCATAACGAGATTTTCCACCTCTTCTCCATAGTGCTCCAGGCCATTAACCTTCAGTAGATATTTTAAGAAATGGCACAAAATCTGTTGATTTATATTCGGGGGGTGACCTACCTTTTAGAGTTACATTGATTCCTGACAGTCCAATATGGAGACCCACCCTGGCTGTTATTGTCTCCTTGGTGAAGGCCTTGTAGCTTGTGTTCACCGTGACATATCCTTCTTCCCAGTCACTGGTAAAGCTGACCACTGCAGAATGAGTAACATGGAATGAGCTGCCGGAGCAAGTCGCAAATGCAGACTCATTTGTAAAGTTTAAAAGACATTTAGGCAGGTACACGGATGGGAGAGGCTTAGTGGGACGTGGGCCAAATACATACAAAGGGGAGCAGTTTGGGTAAACAACGTGGTCAGCATGGACAAGCAGGGCTGAATGACCTGTTTCTGTGCCAGAAAACTCTATGACTAAGAGTCCAAGAGTTGGCATTCACTTTGTTCTCTACCCCAGGCTATGCCCCAGAAGTGTATTTACAATCCTCCATTAATAAGGCTCCAGTTCTGTGGTGCAGAAACCGTATCTGGTCAAGTGATGCAACTTTAAACACACTTCATAAAGCAAATTCCACTCTATTTCCATTGCATGTGTAATGGACCTTGTGGCAATTCTTAAACACACTGGATCAGTGCATAGGGCCGATAAACAAGACAAAAGATTGGTGGTATTGTGGACAGCGAGGAAGATTACCGTAGCTTAAAAAGAGATATAGGAAAGCTCGAGGAGTGGGCTGAGAAATGGCTGATGGAATTTAATACGGATAAGTGTGAAGTGTTGCATTTTGGAAAGGCAAAATCTAAATAGGTCATATACATTGAATGGTAGACAACTGAGGAGTGCAGAGCAACAAAGGGATTTAGGAGTTATGGTAAATAGTACCCTCAAAGTTGATACTCAGGTAGAAGGTGTGGTGAAGGCAGCATTTGGAATGTTGGCCTTCATCTATCGGAGTATTGAATTCAAGAGTAGGGAGGTTATGATGAAATTGTACAAGGCATTGGTGAGGCCAAGTTTGGAGTACTGTGTGCAGTTTTGGTCACCGAATTATAGGAAGGATATAAACAAAATAGAGAGAGTGTAGAGAAGGTTCACGAGAATGTTGACAGGATGTCAGGGTCTGAGTTACAGAGAAAGGTTGAGCAGCCTGGGGCTTTTTTCTCTGGAGCGTAGAAGATTGAGGGGGGATTTGATGGAGGTGTTCAAGATTTTAAAAGGGACAGAGAGAGTCAACGTGGATAGGCTTTTTCAATTAAGAGTGGGGGATATTCAAGCTAGAGGCCATGGTTTGAGATTGCAGGGGGAAAATTATAAGGGGAACATGAGGGGAAAATTCTTCACGCAAAGGGTGGTTGGGATGTGGAATAAGCTTCCGGCAGAGGTGGTTGAAGCAAGGACGTTATTTACATTTAAGGAAAGACTAGATAATTACATGGAGGGGAGAGGATTGGAGGGGTATGGACCAGGTGCTGGTCAGTGGGACTAGGATGGGGATTTGTTCCGGCATGGACTAGTAGGGCCAAACTGGCCTGTTCTGTGCTGTATATGGTTATATGGTTAAAAGCTTTAGCTCTATATTTAGCAAATGCAAATTTTTTTTTTTAAACAGATTAGTTACAATTGTTCAAAAGGAAAATATATTTTCTGCTCAATGTTTTGCCTTGTAGTAGACTTCAACAGGGATTTATCTGAAGACTAAACTTGGCAATTGGAGTCAGATGACAGGCAGTTGGATTTTAAAAGCTCAGATCAGCAGGAACCTGATTGGGCAATAGAGATCAGGTTATCTTGTGGCACAAGGTGGCATTGATTCACTTCAACTCAGCAGTAAAGGGTAGATGGCATTATTGACTGGAGTACATGCAGTAGTGAGTAGAAAGGTTTTTTTTTCTACAGCCTAATCTGAGGTTTCCCACTCCTCTGGACTTGTAGTTCTCTATTAAGCCAACTCTCATTCTTATTTGCTCTAAACCTTGGGGACGTTGGGTCCATGACTCGGTGTGGCCACCTCTGTTGTGACCTTATTGCCATGTCCTCTGGGGCAGAAGCAGCAGCATTTACACACCCAGAGGGTACACAACAGGTCATTTATCCCAACCCAGCCTTGCTGTCCAAGTTAGTCTCTACCCCTCCCTCTAACTCCCTTCCAAGGGTCACCTAAATGTCAGAATTGATCCTCTGGTGGTTCGTTCCAGCCTCTCAGTAGAAATATTGCCACCCCAGGTCCCTCTTTGATCACTCTTGTAAACCTTACAAGATATTTTCCAAACTAGGCAACATCCTGGTAGCTTCCACATCCTTCCTAGAATGAGGTAACTAGAGCTGAACACAATATTCCAAATGTGGTCCCACCAGAGATTTGTAGAATTGGGACATAATTTCTCAACTCTTGAACTCAATCCTCTGAATAATGAACCTCAACATCCCTTTGGCCTTCTTAACTATCCAATTAAACTGTGCAGAAACCTTGAGAGATGTATGGATTTGGACCCCAAGGTCTTTCCACTCCTCCACACTGTTAAGTAACTGACCATTAACTTTCTGGTTTGACCTTCCAAATTGCATCACCTCACACTTATCTAGTTTGAACATGTTTCTGTCCAACTCTGCATCCTTTCTATACCCTGTTGTAACCTGTCAAACTCCAGATAAGAACTTCTATTCAAGTGCTGAGATCAGGGTAGGCAATAAATCTTTGGGACTCCCTTTCCTAGGGGCTACAGTTATATTGTAGTTGAGAAGATTCAAGACTGCAGTCAACACAATGTTGAACAATAAAGGAATCAAGAGATTTAAAAGCCCCTGAGCTACTGATAAACTCACTGCCACTTCTCCTGCAGACAAGCCCACGTTAATTATGCAGCCATGTTTTCAGGAGTCAAGGTATTTATGGCTTTAAGTCGCAAGATCAGTTCAAATGGAGGGGCAAGCTTGAGGAGCCATTTCCATTTTCTGCTCCCATTTAAGTTACACAGCAGCTTGGGATGGGTTTTGAATAGTTGGCCAGGGAGTGTGAAGTGAAAGTAGTAGAAAGATTTAAGGAGGAATTTCAGAAACAAGGGCCCAGACAGCTGGTGCCACAGAGGGAATCTTCAAGGTGCCAGATCAAGAGGACACAGACATTGTCTGTCTTTTAAAACTCCTGAACTTTCACTATGGGTGTTCAATCTCTTTACACTTCCATCCCCATACAGAAGGTCTCAATGCCCTTCATTTCTTTGTTGACAAGAGACCTAACCAGTCCCCCTCCATCACCATTATTCACCGCCTGCCAAAACTTGTTATGGTTATGTATCTTTGCTATATCTGGCCTGCTGAGTTTCTCCAGCATTGCGTTTATACTTTTAGCATGGAAATAGTTTGCCACAGGGAGATCATGGAGTTTAAAAAAAAAGGAAATATAACAATTAATTACACTGGACCATGAGGATTTTGCTTCCTGGACACTTCTGGGTGTATTGTATGATTCTGGGCTGCTGGTCATGAAAATCACCTTAAGATTTTCCTACCATGTGCCTTGTTTAGATATCACCTATTTTTGTGATTTCTGGTCATATTTTAAGACTGTTAGTATATTACCCACAAAGCAAATGGTTTTGTCCAGTCCATGCATGCCTGAGCATGCACTCAGAGCCGGTGTTATGCAAATATTATCTTAGGCCTAGTTGAGTCAAGATAAATGCAGACAAGCTATTAAAGCAGCTCACATATGCAGCTGCTGTGCATTACCTTGATTATAGATTGAACGCATGTTGATGCACGTGATCTTCAGGCAATAGCACAATGAGTGTACTTAACAATAGCATTTATTATCTACAGGAAGATTCAACGCAGCAGAAACGTCTCAATGTTGCAACAGCTGCGATACATTCCATTTGAAAACCACTGTTTTAATCGTTCCTCATGGACTCGTTATGTGCAGGGTTTCCTAACTCTGGTGAGTACACGCTTAAGGCTCAAATTCGCAGCATGACTGCACTTGTTAAGAAAGCCCATGAGTAAAATTGGTGACCAAGACCAACCCTTGGCTCCTCACATTTGTGATGTAACATGTGCACTCAACCTGAGAGCTTGGATCAGAGGTACTTAATTTAATGTTAAATTAATTTAATGTTTCTCCCACTTCTAACATGATACAGCAAATATGAAATTATCTTTGTGTTCAGCTTGAATTTGGCAATCATGACCACAGAGGGAATCTTCAAGGTGCCAGATCAAGAGGACACAGACATCAGCATTTTTTCTTTAAGGAAGCAAACCTTTAGGAAACATTCTGTTGTCCGATGTTACTTCTCCTGACCCTCCCATTGCTGATTATTTCTAGGAGGGTCTTCATTTGCAGCACATAAGGTTCTCAACCTTTTTCTTCCCACTCACATCCCCCTTTAAGTCATCCCTGTGTCATCGGTGCTCTGTGATTCGTAAGGGATGGCTTAAGGTGGGATGTGAGTGGGAAGGGAAGGTTGAGAACCACTGCTCCAGGCGCAATTGTTACTGAAATATTTGGCTTGAGAAAATGATCATTGGTCCATCTCCTTTGGAGTTAGGAAACCCTGCACATAACAAGTCCATGAGGGACGATTAAAACAGTGGTTTTCAAACTTTTTCTTTCCACCTTAAGCCATCCCTTACGAATCACAGAGCACCGATATCATAGGAAATACTTAAAAGTGGTAAGTGAGTGGAAAGAAGTTTGAGAACCACTGTGCCAGCTAAACTTTGCAAAAGGAAGGTTTTTTTAAAAAAGGGAGACGTTCTACATACCGACAATGATAACTCCAATGAAGAGACTTACAAGAACTCGACAGAACGAATAAATTCTCTGCATAAATAAAAGAGAAAAAAATGTTTTGGAAGGGAGCCAAGTTTTATTCAGTCAAAACAAGAACACCTATTGATCGAAATAAACACCCTTTTCACTAATTTGGATGTTTTTTAAATAGTCACATGGTGTTTTCACTGCTTTTGGACGGATAAAATAATTTATTGTTCTTGATGCCAGAATCTACATGCATCTCCGACCCAAACTTGCATGTACTTAAGGTAGTAAACTTTTATTAAAAATCGGATAACCAGCGACCTCTTCAATTTTTAAGATTTGCAGCATAAAACTAAAGGAAACTGCATTGATGTCGCTTTTTGGGGTGATTTTGTGTGTGTGTGAGAGAGAGGAAGGGTGAGAGGGGGAGGGGTGAGTGAGAGAGTGGGTGAGTGAGAGAGTGGGTGAGTGAGAGAGTGGGTGAGTGAGAGAGTGGGTGAGTGAGAGAGTGGGTGAGTGAGAGAGTGGGTGAGTGAGAGAGTGGGTGAGTGAGAGAGTGGGTGAGTGAGAGAGTGGGTGAGTGAGAGAGTGGGTGAGTGAGAGAGTGGGTGAGTGAGAGAGTGGGTGAGTGAGAGAGTGGGTGAGTGAGAGAGTGGGTGAGTGAGAGAGTGGGTGAGTGAGAGAGTGGGTGAGTGAGAGAGTGGGTGAGTGAGAGAGTGGGTGAGTGAGAGAGTGGGTGAGTGAGAGAGTGGGTGAGTGAGAGAGTGGGTGAGTGAGAGAGTGGGTGAGTGAGAGAGTGGGTGAGTGAGAGAGTGGGTGAGTGAGAGAGTGGGTGAGTGAGAGAGTGGGTGAGTGAGAGAGTGGGTGAGTGAGAGAGTGGGTGAGTGAGAGAGTGGGTGAGTGAGAGAGTGGGTGAGTGAGAGAGTGGGTGAGTGAGAGAGTGGGTGAGTGAGAGAGTGGGTGAGTGAGAGAGTGGGTGAGTGAGAGAGTGGGTGAGTGAGAGAGTGGGTGAGTGAGAGAGTGGGTGAGTGAGAGAGTGGGTGAGTGAGAGAGTGGGTGAGTGAGAGAGTGGGTGAGTGAGAGAGTGGGTGAGTGAGAGAGTGGGTGAGTGAGAGAGTGGGTGAGTGAGAGAGTGGGTGAGTGAGAGAGTGGGTGAGTGAGAGAGTGGGTGAGTGAGAGAGTGGGTGAGTGAGAGAGTGGGTGAGTGAGAGAGTGGGTGAGTGAGAGAGTGGGTGAGTGAGAGAGTGGGTGAGTGAGAGAGTGGGTGAGTGAGAGAGTGGGTGAGTGAGAGAGTGGGTGAGTGAGAGAGTGGGTGAGTGAGAGAGTGGGTGAGTGAGAGAGTGGGTGAGTGAGAGAGTGGGTGAGTGAGAGAGTGGGTGAGTGAGAGAGTGGGTGAGTGAGAGAGTGGGTGAGTGAGAGAGTGGGTGAGTGAGAGAGTGGGTGAGTGAGAGAGTGGGTGAGTGAGAGAGTGGGTGAGTGAGAGAGTGGGTGAGTGAGAGAGTGGGTGAGTGAGAGAGTGGGTGAGTGAGAGAGTGGGTGAGTGAGAGAGTGGGTGAGTGAGAGAGTGGGTGAGTGAGAGAGTGGGTGAGTGAGAGAGTGGGTGAGTGAGAGAGTGGGTGAGTGAGAGAGTGGGTGAGTGAGAGAGTGGGTGAGTGAGAGAGTGGGTGAGTGAGAGAGTGGGTGAGTGAGAGAGTGGGTGAGTGAGAGAGTGGGTGAGTGAGAGAGTGGGTGAGTGAGAGAGTGGGTGAGTGAGAGAGTGGGTGAGTGAGAGAGTGGGTGAGTGAGAGAGTGGGTGAGTGAGAGAGTGGGTGAGTGAGAGAGTGGGTGAGTGAGAGAGTGGGTGAGTGAGAGAGTGGGTGAGTGAGAGAGTGGGTGAGTGAGAGAGTGGGTGAGTGAGAGAGTGGGTGAGTGAGAGAGTGGGTGAGTGAGAGAGTGGGTGAGTGAGAGAGTGGGTGAGTGAGAGAGTGGGTGAGTGAGAGAGTGGGTGAGTGAGAGAGTGGGTGAGTGAGAGAGTGGGTGAGTGAGAGAGTGGGTGAGCCAGGCGAGCTGGTGGTCCCTGGACGAGAGCGCACGGGGGAAGAGCCCTGCGTTGCGATGCCCGCTGGCGCTTCGGACAGCCGGGAGACGAGCGGCTGCCCCACTCACCCCTCTCCCTCTGATGCCAGGGAGAATGATGAGAAAAGACGTGGCCACGACCAAGAAGACGAGGATGACCACGATGACCGTGACGGCGAAAACGAACGCGGTCGGCCCGTGGATGTAGAAGGGAGTGATCCCGTCCGAAAGAGTCATGGTGGGCGCTTCTGAGGAGGGGAGGGGGAAGAGAAAAGATACCCGGTTATTTCCATGCGATTTCATGGGCGTCCGACAACAATTTGCCAGTCAACAGGGCGTCAGGGCTCTGGTCCCAGAACATCGACCTTTCTCTGCTCGCGTTGATGTTGTTCCTGCAGTGGGATTGTTTCCCATTCCTCCATCCTCCAAACTGGGCGTCCCCTCCTTTCCCCTCAGTATCTGCCTGGGGGTTGCTTTCTTATTTTTGCAAAGGTACATTAACGGGGGGGGGGGGGGGGAGAAACATCCTCGCATGGAGGGTGGTGGGGAGAAAAAAAATGATCAGAGCAAAACCATCTCCCCTGAACGTTATTTGAAAGGGATCCAACATTTTCTTTAATCGAAGCCCAGAGGGGAGGGGGTTTCCGCGAAAGAACCAACCCCCTTCCCAGTGCCCATCTGCATTTTACATTTCTGCATCTTCACCCCTTGCTTGTTTTTTTTAAAAAACGAGGGCTTTGCCACGAATTTTAAATCTATATTGAACCAGAGAACATAACAGCGCAGTAACGGGTCCCTTCGCCCCTTCGACTCTGTGCCGAAACGTTCTTTTTGCCTCGTCCCAATGACCTGCACTCAATCCACACCCGTCCGAATACTTCCTCAATTGAGCTCACTTCAGCTGGCAGCTCGTTCCACACCCCCACCCCCACCCTCCATGTGAGGATGTTTCCCCCCCACCCTCCATGCGAGGATGTTTCTCCCCACCACCCTCCATGCGAGGATGTTTCTCCCCACCACCCTCCATGCGAGGATGTTTCTCCCCACCACCCTCCATGCGAGGATGTTTCTCCCCACCACCCTCCATGCGAGGATGTTTCTCCCCACCACCCTCCATGCGAGGATGTTTCTCCCCACCACCCTCCATGCGAGGATGTTTCTCCCCACCACCCTCCATGCGAGGATGTTTCCCCCCACCACCCTCCATGTGAGGATGTTTCCCCCCACCACCCGCCATGTGAGGATGTTTCCCCCCACCACCCTCCATGTGAGGATGTTTCCCCCCACCACCCTCCATGTGAGGATGTTTCCCCCCACCACCCTCCATGTGAGGATGTTTCCCCCCACCACCCTCCATGTGAGGATGTTTCCCCCCACCACCCTCCATGTGAGGATGTTTCCCCCCACCACCCTCCATGTGAGGATGTTTCCCCCCACCACCCTCCATGTGAGGATGTTTCCCCCCACCACCCTCCATGTGAGGATGTTTCCCCCCACCACCCTCCATGTGAGGATGTTTCCCCCCACCACCCTCCATGTGAGGATGTTTCCCCCCACCACCCTCCATGTGAGGATGTTTCCCCCCACCACCCTCCATGTGAGGATGTTTCCCCCCACCACCCTCCATGTGAGGATGTTTCCCCCCACCACCCTCCATGTGAGGATGTTTCCCCCCACCACCCTCCATGTGAGGATGTTTCCCCACTCCCCACTCCCCCACTCCCCCACTCCCCCACTCCTGTTGAAAAGTCGAATGCATTCAAAATAGATTTTTCCTTCCCAAACATTTAAGAATTCCAGCAAGGTAGAGGTATGTGTTCCAATAGTCAACTCACCGAACGCGGGGCTGATTTGGAGCCACCGGGGTATAAATGGCGTTCCAAGGAAAGACACGGGATACTTGTTCGTCGCTGCGTCCCGATCTCGCCCAATTTATACCATTGCTGCTCTCCCCAATTTTGGCTCGGCTCCAGATGTTTGCGTCACGTACTCAGTAAAAGTGGGAATTCCTAGAACATCTCCCACACCTCTCCACGCAACGAGGACCCCTTCCTTCCCTGCGCTGTGAAAGAGGCAGATGACTTTCCCCACCTCAGGGCACCGGAGCCCGTCAATGCATTAACTCTGCGCTGCAGGTAAGTGGGCTGAGTGGCTTCAAAACTTTAGTGTGTGGTTGTCCGAGCCCGCAACGGGCAATCTGGGAGCCGAGATTCCGGGACAGTGAACTTTTTTCTATTTCATTGCATTCGAGTTATTTAACAGGCTAAGCAAATCAAAGTCCTTAAGGATTCAAAAGCCTGGGCTCCTGAACACATTTAATTTTAATTGGGTCAGTTTAAACTTGCAGTGATTTGTTGCATTGCACTTAGTCGAGTGGGTCAGTTATTTGAGGTCGATCTTCCAGCGCACGCCAGGTCCAGCGGCAACTTTTCCTGAATACTGCCGGCCAACGCGTTGTGAGTGGCGTGGACCCCGTTGGAACACGGTGGCGGGGCTGCCGGGCTTGGGACCCGCGCTCCCTTGGGTAACGTGGCCGTCCACTCTTTGGTCCGGGCTCGGCTGGACCACGGCATGTTTGCGAGATTTGCACCCCCCTGGCGTTTGGGGAAGAATTCATTATTGAAGTGTCGGGTGGAGATGCTGGAGTCAATCTGGAGGCACTCGACTGATCAGATGGAAGAAAAAGAATGGGCCAGGTTTCATGTCGGAACCCGTCATGCTCGATACTCCACACCAGAGTGTTTGGCGCCGTGGATTGTGTGTTTCTTGTCGATGGGCTCCGGAGAAGGACATTCTTACACTGGCTACAGGCGCCAGAGAAGGCCATTGTTCTGCTGGGCATCAGCTCCAGAGAAGGACACTGTTTTGATGGGTATAGACACCAGTGAAGGGGACTTCTCTGCTGGGTATCAGTTCCAGAGAAGGACACTGTTTTGATGGGTATAGACACCAGTGAAGGAGACTTCTCTGCTGGGTATCAGTTCCAGAGAAGGACACAGTTTTGATGGGTATAGACACCAGTGAAGGAGACTTCTCTGCTGGGTATCAGTTCCAGAGAAGGACACTGTTTTGATGGGTATAGACACCAGTGAAGGAGACGTCTCTGCTGGGTATCAGTTCCAGAGAAGGACACTGTTTTGATGGGTATAGACACCAGTGAAGGAGACTTCTCTGCTGGGTATCAGTTCCAGAGAAGGACACTGTTTTGATGGGTATAGACACCAGTGAAGGGGACTTCTCTGCTGGGTATCAGTTCCAGAGAAGGACACTGTTTTGATGGGTATAGACACCAGTGAAGGGGACTTCTCTGCTGGGTATCAGTTCCAGAGAAGGACACTGTTTTGATGGGTATAGACACCAGTGAAGGGGACTTCTCTGCTGGGCATCAGCTCCAGAGAAGGACACTGTTTTGATGGGTATAGACACCAGTGAAGGGGACTTCTCTGCTGGGTATCAGTTCCAGAGAAGGACACTGTTTTGATGGGTATAGACACCAGTGAAGGGGACTTCTCTGCTGGGTATCAGTTCCAGAGAAGGACACTGTTTTGATGGGTATAGACACCAGTGAAGGAGACTTCTCTGCTGGGTATCAGTTCCAGAGAAGGACACAGTTTTGATGGGTATAGACACCAGTGAAGGAGACTTCTCTGCTGGGTATCAGTTCCAGAGAAGGACACTGTTTTGATGGGTATAGACACCAGTGAAGGAGACGTCTCTGCTGGGTATCAGTTCCAGAGAAGGACACAGTTTTGGTGGGTATAGACACCAGTGAAGGGGACTTCTCTGCTGGGTATCAGTTCCAGAGAAGGACACTGTTTTGATGGGTATAGACACCAGTGAAGGAGACGTCTCTGCTGGGTATCAGTTCCAGAGAAGGACACTGTTTTGATGGGTATAGACACCAGTGAAGGAGACGTCTCTGCTGGGTATCAGTTCCAGAGAAGGACACTGTTTTGATGGGTATAGACACCAGTGAAGGAGACTTCTCTGCTGGGTATCAGTTCCAGAGAAGGACACTGTTTTGATGGGTATAGACACCAGTGAAGGAGACTTCTCTGCTGGGTATCAGTTCCAGAGAAGGACACTGTTTTGATGGGTATAGACACCAGTGAAGGAGACGTCTCTGCTGGGTATCAGTTCCAGAGAAGGACACTGTTTTGATGGGTATAGACACCGGTGAAGGAGACCTCTCTGCTGGGTATCAGTTCCAGAGAAGGACACAGTTTTGATGGGTATAGACACCGGTGAAGGAGACTTCTCTGATGGGTATCAGTTCCAGAGAAGGACACTGTTTTGATGGGTATAGACACCGGTGAAGGAGACGTCTCTGCTGGGTATCAGTTCCAGAGAAGGACACTGTTTTGATGGGTATAGACACCAGTGAAGGAGACTTCTCTGCTGGGTATCAGTTCCAGAGAAGGACACTGTTTTGATGGGTATAGACACCAGTGAAGGAGACTTCTCTGCTGGGTATCAGTTCCAGAGAAGGACACTGCTCTGCCCTTTATAGACTCCAGAGAAGGGCACTGCTCTGCTGGATATCAGTTCCAGAGAAGGACACTGTTCTGATGGGTATAGACTCCAGTGAAGGGGACTGCTCTGCTAGGTATCAGTTTCAGAGAAGACCTCTGTTTTGCTGGGTATAGACTCCAGAGAAAGACTCCATTCTGCTGTGTAATTTTTGTTAAATTGGTCAGTGCCATGCAGAGAGAGAAAAACACAATAACATGCAAAAGCATGAGTCCTTAAATGAGTCCCTGATTGAGTTTGTCATTGAGGAGTCTGATGGTGGAGGGGGAGCAGCTGTTCCTGAACCTGGGGGTGCGAGTCTTGTGGCACCGAGACCTCTTTCCTGGTGGCAGCAGCGAGAACAGAGCGTGTGCTGGGTGGTGTCGATCGCTGCTGTGCTGCTCTCTGACCATAGATGTTCTCAATGGTGGTGGAGTGTTTTTGCCTGTGATGTTCTGGGTTGTGGTCCCTTTTGCAGGGCTTTACGGTGTGCCCATGCCTAACTGTGATGCAGCCGATCAGTACACTTTCCACCACATGTCAAGAGAAATTTGCCAGCGATTCCCATGCCACACTCCCGAGGAGCATTAGCAAATAATACACATTAAAATTTGTTAAGACCTAATGTCCGGGAATTAAAGTATTTTTCTTTGTAACTCATTCTAAATAGTCTGGTTTTGCCTTTTTAAGCCCTTTGTAAGTTGTTTCCTTATCTGAATTCCAGCAGGCGATTTGTATTTGGAACTGAACAATCAGAAGCACCTTTGGCACACGTGAAAGGGTTGGATCTCAGAGAGAACATGGCACAGACTGTCAGCTGGAAACTGCTGAGGGCAGCATGGATTTTTCTCTTCCCTCTGGTGCTCATCAGTAAGTAGCATTCAGTGGTTCTTTGTCCAGGACAGAGAAATATCTGATATTAAAACCAACACGTCCCTACCATTGTACCAGTATTCAACAATATCCCCACTCCTCTGCTCATTACCAATTGTCCTACATTTGTTTTTTTCATTTCCATTAATTTTGCTTTGCAACAAAAATTGGTGTTGATTTGGTTCATTTTTGCATTCTACTTGGGAGTGTCCTCGAGTAAAACTTTTTTGGTTGGAGTAGTAATTCTCAACCTTTTCTTTCCACTCACATCCCACATAGTATTCCCTAAGCCAGAGGTGCTCTAAGATTAGTAAGGGATTGCTTAAGGTGGGATGTGGGTGGAAAGAAAAAATTTGAAAACCACTGTTTTAATCCAGAAAGCTCCAAAATCCGGCAAGTGGGGGGAGAGGTGGCAGCGCGAGTCGGGCCATCAGGAGATCGGGAGGGCGGGGGGGGAGACCAGCAGCACGAGTCGGGCGGCTGAGAGACCGGCAGCGAGGGCAGGGGAAACTGACAGTGCGAGTCAAGCGGCCAGGAGACTGGCAGCGCGAGTTGGGCGGGCGAGGGGGGGGAGACCAGCAGCATGAGTCGGGTGGCTGAGAGACCGGCAGCGAGGGCAGGGGAAACTGACAGTGCGAGTCAAGCGGCCAGGAGACTGGCAGCGCGAGTTGGGCGGGCGAGGGGGGGGAGACCAGCAGCGTGAGTCAGGCGGGCGAGGGGGGGAGACCGGCAGCGCAAGTCAGGAGGGTAAGAGACCAGCAGCGCCAGTCAGGCAGGTGAGGGAGGGATTGGCAGCGCGAGTCGGGGGGTGGGGGGGTTGTGGGGAGATGGCAGCATGACTGGAAGGGGGTGAGGGTGGATAGGTAGCATAATTCGGGTGGGCTTAATCTGGCTTTCCGAAATTCGGAACACACTGTCCCCCAAGGGTTCCAGAAAAAGAATCTTGTACCTGTATCTCATTGACTCTTTTGTGCATGGTTTCAGAACTCCAAATGAAATGGTTTTATCAAGCAAAATATTTCAGTAACAGTTGGGTCCAGAGCAGTGATTCTCAACCTTCCCTTCCCACCCACATCCCACTTTAAGCCATCCCTTACTAATCACAGAGCACCGATGGAAAAGGGATTACTTAAAGTGGGATGTGAATGGAAAGAAAAAGGTTGAGAACCACTGGGGTAGAGGTAAGAAATTTTTTGGAGAAAATATTAGAGGTAAAAGTTTCACAGGTTGCAATGTTATTTTTGTTGGGTAATATTAAAGTGGTTAGTCCCAAATTAAGATTAACTATGTGTCAAAATGAATTTTTATGATTAGCTTTAGCTTTTACTGGGAAGAGCATAGCCATTACTTGGAAATCAGATAAGGACTTAGTGATGGAGAGGTGACATGCTGAATTGCGTTCTTGTACTTGAGAAAATAACATAATCTACATAATAAGTATCAACTTTTTTTACAATATGGAGCCCATATTTACTCTATGTTGGTTTGAAATTTTTAAGGACTCTCTGGAAGCCCGTCCTGTTGGTAACCCCCAGTTCCATTATTGTTAGTTGTGAGACTTCCATTTCTTTTTGACATTCTCCTAACTTTTTTTCTTTTTCTTTCTTTTCTTTGATAATTTATTGGGGGTGGGAAGGGAGGGAGGGAGGGATGTGTGTGTAGATACACACACACACACATTTGCATTCTATATATATTCCATTTATAAATATAAATATTCCATTATATTTCCATATAGATTCCATTTGTCTGCATATACTAACCCTTTTATGCCTGTAATAATTCTATTAAACTTCTCTGAACCCTCTCTAATGCCAGCACATCTTTTGTCATTAAAACACAAGAGTCTCCACAAGTGAGCGCATCGATTTGACTGAGTCATGGTGAAAATGTAATCCTTTCCCCTCTTCATGCCTGGAGATTCTGGTGTGCTTATCTACCATATCTTCATGAACAGATTTGCATAATTTTTTTTCATGGCCTGTTAATCTAATTTGTTCACTCGTTGATTAATTCTCTTCTTACAGCTGCCCAAAATAATATCCATTGGGAAGTGCAGAGATATGATGGTTGGTACAACAATCTCGCCTATCATAGACGAGGCGCAGCAGGTAAGAGCCCTGCTTAAAAGTTTCCCCAATGGAAATATGTGGTTTATTTCCTCAGTTTTATGACTACAAATCATTTTGGTGAGTCACCGATATCACAACATTGAATCAGCTGAGTTTAATTGTGTACATCTCTCATTACAAAGCATGGACAAACATAAAACAATGCAGTTATTTCATGGGCAACTTGGTTCTTATCGCTTAAGAAGCTGATTCCTCTTTTATTGACATGCAGCATGGAACAACAGGCCGTTTCGTGCCAGCCAATTAACCTACACCCTCAGTATGTTTCGAATGGCGGGAGGAAACCGGAGCCCCCGGGGAGACCCACGGGGAGAATGTACAAACTCCTTACAGACAGCACAGAATTCAAACACCGGTCCTGATGGCTGGTGCCGTAAAGGTGCTGCGCTAAACACTATTACAACAGTGCTACAGATCATTCTTTTGAGCAACGACTGGTCTGTATCTTCACTTTCATCCAGTCATTGGGAAACTGCTAGGCTTAGGCAGAATGCCCACAGACAAATGAAATGAAAGCAGATTGATACTGGTTCGGGTGTTTGGTTTCTGCTCCCTGAGACATAGAACATCGAACTTTACAGAACATGATTTTGTGACCATCTGTATAAACCTACTCAACAATCTAAACCTTCCCAACCTCACGCCCATAACCTTCTATTTTTCTTTCATCTATGTGCCTGCCTGAGAGTCTTTTAAATGTCCAGGGATGTTCGGAGAGCAGCAGCAATCATCAAGGATCCACATCACCCAGCTCACGCTCTGTTCTCGCTTCTACCATCAGGGAAGAGGTCTCGGTGCCACCAGACTCGCACCACCAGGTTCAGGAACAGCTGCTACCCCTCCACCATCAGACTCCTCAACTTGAGACTTATTTACTTTTGCACATTGTTGATTTGTTTCTTTCTCTCAGTATTGCACAGTCAGTTTATTTACATTTCTTTATTTGTGTACATTGAGTCCATTTTCTTTTTGCACTGATGATCAGTGGCAAATCCACCTCACCTGCAGGAAAAAGAGAAAGGTTGTGAGTGATATCATGTATGTACTCTGACAATAAATCTGACCTGAAATCTGGTGCCAGCCTTTAGATCCCCTGGCAATGCATTCCAGGCACCCACTGGTGTGAAAACCTACCCCGGTCCTCTTACCTAAACTGTCCTCCCTTCACCTTGTACAGATGTCCTCTGATATTTACTACTGTCATCCCAGTAAAAAGATGCTTCTCATAATCTTGTCGACCTCTATTAAGTCTCCTCTCATCCTTCTTCACTCCAAAGAGAAAAACCCCATCTCTGTTAGTCTTGTCTCATAAGACACCTTCTCCAATCCTAGTGAATCTCCTCTGCCCCCTCTCCATAGCTTCCATATCCTCCCTGTAATGAGGTGACCAGACCGGAACACAATATTGTATGCCAAAGGCATGGGGCATTGGACTCACCCAGAGTGTCTGATGGCCTGCAGTTAATACATCATTTTTTAACAATTTTTTAATTTTTCACACTGTGAACCATATCAACCAAAATATATACAAACGTTTCTCATTAAATATACACAGTGATGTTTTCTCCCTTTTTTCCCCCTTTCCCTCCCTCCCCACTTCCCACCCCCCTCCAAAACCCATAAATATTCAAAATATACAATATAATAAAACCATAAAACAATATCTTCACACAAAGGAAAATAAACAAAAATGCATCATCAACTTTTACACACTGAATCTAGTCGTTTTGTCTTCTTATCATTTTAGGTGCTGGAGGTCCGAGGCAAACCCTCTCTGTTATGTTCTATGTATGGTTCCCAAATTTGTTCAAACATTGTGACTTTATTTTTTAAATTATGTTATTTTTTCCAGTGGAATACATTTATTCATTTCCATGTGCCATTGCTGTATTCTCAGGCTCTCTTCCATTTTCCAAATTGACATTATACATTATTTTGCTACTGTTAAGGCTATCATAATAAATCTTTTTTGCACTTTATCCAATTTGAGGCCTAGTTCCTTACTTCTTATGTTACTTAAAAGAAAGATCTCTGGATTATTTGGTATGTTATTTTTTGTGATTTTATTTAATATCTGATTTAGATCTTCCCAAAACATTTTCACTTTCGTACATGCCCAAGTTGCATGTACTGTTGTTCCCATTTCCTTCTTACAGCAAAAACATCTATCTGATAATGTTGGATCCCATTCTTTTAAACTTTTGGGGCGTGATATATAACCTGTGTAACTAATTATACTGCATCATGCGTAACCTTGTGTTTATTATATGCTTCAGAGTTCCAGAACATAATTTTTATCTTTATTTAAATCTTTTTCCCACTTTTGTTGGGTTTATAGCTTATTTCATCATTTTCCTTATCTTGCAGCTTAATGTACATGTTGGTTATAAATCTTTTAATTATCACTGTGTCTGCAGTCACATATTCAAAGCAGCTTCCTTCTGGTAATCTCAGTCTGTTTCCCGATTTATCCTTTAAATAAGCTTTTAGTTGATGATATGCAAACACTGTACCATGAGTTATTCCATATTTGTTCTTCAACTGTTCAAATGTTAATAAATTATTTCCCAAAAAACAGTTTTCTATTCTTTTGATTCCTTTTCTCTCCCATTCTCTAAAGGAAAGGTTGTCTATTGTAAAAGGGATTAGTGGATTTTGCGTCAAGAGTAATTTTGGTATTTGGTAATTTGTTTTTTTCCTTTCTAAGTTGATCTTCTTCCATGTGTTAAGTAAATGATGCAATACTGGTGAGTTGCACCAGCTTTTTATCCCACTTATAAAGTATATGTTCCAGTACCTTCTCCCCTATTTTATCTAGTTCTATCTTAGTTCTGGTTTTTCCCTTGTCTGGCAGTCAATATATCTCGATGTAAATTCAGGAACCCAGCAGCTTCTTCCCATTCTCTCCATTACTATATCAAACTAGGGCCCTTCAGTCTGAATCGCACGAAGTACTGAACGTGTTTCAGACAATTTAACCACTCACTGAAGCATGTTCTGTTGTTTACTTTTAGGGAAATGGCTGATGCCCAAGTACAATTATTAGGGTGTTTAGTTCATCAATAAAAATGACGGTGATCGTTTTCCGCAATAACCCTCTGCGGTTCTGTTTCATTTTCAGGTTCTACCTTCACACGCCTCATGCCTGCCAGATATGCTGATGGTGTTTACAAGGCTTTGACTGAGCCAGACGTACCAAACGCACGGACTATCAGTAACATAATAGCCAAGGGTTCATCGGGACTGCAGTCTGATGCACGCACTACTGTGCTGAGTGTTTTCTTTGGTAATGATTTTGAGCTGTGTCTGTAGCAACAAGAAAAATAAACACCTGTCTGTTAATATAGAACATAAAGATAATAAAAATATTGGAGTAGGAGAAGACCCTCTGGCCCGTTGAGCCTGGGCCACCCTTCAATGTGATCATGGCTGATGGGCTCATCTCCACCGACCTGCCTTTTCCCCATATTCCTTAATTCCCTTCTATCTAAATATCTACTCAACCTTGTCTTAAATATTTTTACTGAGATAGCCTCCACTGCTTCAATGGGCAGCCACAGATTCACCACCCTCTGGGAAAAGCAGTTCCTCCACATCTCCGTCCTAAGTCTACTCCCCTGAATCTTGTGACTACGTTCTGGTCTCCTCTACTAAAGTAAACAACTTACCTACCTCTGTCTTATCTATACCTTGCATCATTTTATGTTTCTAGAAGGTCACCTCTCATTCTTCTGAATTCCAGAGGGTCCAGTCCCAGACGACTCAATCCCTCCTCATAGGCTAACCCCACCATCTCAGCAATCAACCTGGTGAACCTCCTCTGCACCCCCTCCAAAGCTTTCCTTTACGCTGTTTCCTTCCTGTTTGTTGGTGCCACTGATACTGACAATATCTGGTTTTCCGTGCCTGAAGGATGCACACAGATGGAGTAGGGTTGGTGCTCGCAATGAAGGGCTTTACATGGGACGGGGGTAGGGACTGTTGATGAGGGGGTTCACATGGGACTGGGGGAGGTGCGGTGGTGAGAGGGTTACATGGGACTAATGGGATGTGTCTCAGTGAGGGAGTTTTCATGGGTCTCGGGGAGGTGTGGTGATTAAGGATTGGGATTTGGGGTAGGGGTTGGTGATGTGGGGATTTACGTGAGACTGGGGGAGATGCAATGGCAAGAGAATTACATGGGACTGGGGGAACTGGTGGTGAGGGGGCTTACTTGGGACTGAGGGGAGTGCTGGTGGTGAGGGGATTTACTTGGGACTGAGGGAATAGATGGGAGGGGGCAGGTAATGGGATGAGAGGATAGGAGAGGGCAGACTGGCCCCTGAATGGTGCATCTGGGTAACAGAATTATCTTGGCATGATTTTTCCCAATTAATTCATCATTACAAGATTAAGCTGCCATTATTGTCTTTTTTTTCCAAATGTGTGCAGGATATCACGTCATAAGTGAGGTTATGGATGCCAGGCAGCCAGCCTGTCCCCCTGAGTATCTTGATGTTCCCGTCCCAAGTGGTGATTCAGTCTTTGACCCCAACGGGACAGAAAGTGTGAGGTTAATGTATTGGCGCAAAGTTTGGGACAAATTTTCCGGACACAGCCCCAACAATCCAAGGATACAGGTAACAGGAACATGAGGAGAGAGAAAAATACCACCCTCAGCCCATGTAAATGTCCATGCCAGGTGTATGGGTGATTCCATGCTTCAATGACCATCTCTAGGTTCATGACCAAGATGTGCAGTTCCTCCAAACACGCTGTGTAATTGTCGAGATTTGTCGACCAATTTTTTTAGAAAATTTAGGGGGGTGGCTATTTTACACACACATTACTTTTTACCTCGTTAAGTACCTGTGTCGTTCGAGGTACCAGGAGTTCCGATGGGTGGGCGGTTGGGGTCCAGGCGAGAGTCGGGGCATCGGGAACTCGGATGGGTGGGCGGCTGGGGCCTAGACAAGAGACAGCGGTCAAGGCAACGGATGCTCCGGTGGGTGGTGTGGTCGGGGTCAAATATAGGTGGGGGGGTCAACTTTTACATTAAATATGGAAAATACCAGATTTGGGGGCCAAAGATAGGGGTGTAGAATTTTGCATGCTATCAACTAGTACATGCATATTATATAGTTACACATGTATCTGTGATGAACTTGATTGCTAAGTGCACTCTGTGCCCAATTAACGAACCCACGGTCTTTCATGATGTTACCAAGTCACCTGTATGGCTCCGAATCAGCTCTGTTCACAAAGCTGCCAGGAAAACCTTTTACTGGCAACAAAGCCACATCCTCCCCAGTGCTGACATTCATCAAAGCTGCCAGGGCTTATTAGAGCTTCTGAAAGTCAGAATATCTCTGGCATTGAGGAACTATAAATGATGAAACTAGTAAATCACATTAACAATTGGAAACATAATTGCAGGCACTAAAAATAAAATTCTTAACTGACCTCACTGTCACTCTTCTTCACAGATATTGACTCAATATTGAAACTAATGGGGACATCAATTCTTTGCCGGAAGCACAAAGAATTATCAGGGAGTTGTTTTGAGTCCTTTTGCCGTTGCCTTTCACAGATCAATGAAGTTTCTGCGTGGATCGATGGCAGCTCCATTTATGGAGTTTCTCACTCTTGGTCGGATGAGTTGCGAAGTTTCTCCGACGGTCGGCTGGCTTCGGGGCCTGATCCTGGACTTCCCAGGTCGAGCACAGGAAAGCTGATGATGTGGAACCATCCCGATCCCTCCCGTGGTGACACGGGCCTCAAAGGATTTTACGGTGAATTCGTAGCACCGAGCTCACTCGGCTCTGTCCTCTGCAATAGCGTGGATCTCCCAGTGGCCACCCATTTCATTGCTCCATCCCCCTTTCCCTTGCCGATATGTCTGTCCATGCTCTCGAGCACTGCCAGACTGAGACCATCTGTAAATTGGAGGAACAACACCTCATCTTCCAACTGGGCACCCTTCAAACTGGATGGCATTAACATTGACTTCTCTGGTTTTCATTAAAACCCCCTCCCACCCCCTGACTCCTTGAGCGCAGACATGATAAACTCTCACTTAATTCCTATATCATATCCAATTACCACCTTTTGTTGGTCTGATTCCTCCCCCATTGTTTGAATTCTGAGACCTTCTGCTATATCCTGCTTCAGCCTTTACAGATTTTTTCTTGAAGAAGGGCTCAGGCCCGAAATATCGGTGATATATCTTTCATGTTTTTTTTTTACATAGAACTTGAATGATTTTTCTGTTCTGAAGTGTCTCCCTACCTTCCAGGAGCGGCCATTCACACAGGAATGACCAAAGTTACAAATAGCCGGATCGCACCATGAGTTTAGACAGAATACCTGAAGTGCAGTATGTAAGAAGGCTGGACAACTATTGTTCACGGATCACCTGCAGTTCAGTTTAGGCCACAGATGACCTGTGAAAATAACTAGGGGTCGAGAAGGTAAAATGTAGGGATGGGAATTATCTTTTTACATAGTTTGTGTTCTGGGAAATTGGGAATAATTTCCTGGAGCGCAGCATTTGTGAAAAAAACCAAAAAACAGAAGTGTCTCCCATAAATGCTGAAAAGACCGGCTGAGTTCGTCCGGCATTTCGGTATGTTTACTACAACCACAGCCTGCGTTTTTCCCTTGCTTCAGTTTAACAGTGGTTCAACAATGAGATCTTGGTTTGGGAACGTTCTTTCTCAAAAATAGGCATGGCCACTGGAGCACCAAATTAGCCAGTGTTTGGACAGGACCAAGGTTTCATTTTTGCTTTTTGCCAATGTTCTGGACTTGGCTCATCTTCACTAGACAAAGTTCAATGTGGAGAGCAACGTTTTTTTTTGCTCCACTGAGAGGAAGATTAAATTTTAATTTTTCAACATGGTAGAAGCCACTTCCGACCATTGATATCCCAGTGCCCAATTACACCCAATTAACATGCAACCTTGTACATCTTGGAAGAAACCAGAGCACCCAAGAAAACCCCTCACAGATTATGGGAAGAATATACCTTACAGATCGCATTGGATTGGAACCTGGGTCACTGGAACTGTATTTAGCATCACACTAACCGCTATGCTATCCGTGCTAACCAAAGATGAAGTTAACATGTTCATGTCCATTCATAAGTAAGTTCCTGAGCAGGATTGGTGGGGGTTCACCCTCAGATGTAACCAATTCAACCACTCCCTGAGGTGGACAACTTCCACCGTCACACAGTAAAAAGAGGTTCCTTTTGAACTGAATTCCTCATTGGGTTTCTTGTAGTATTTGAGGCCTTTAATCTTGCTGTCGGAAACTCTTACTTCAAAATCGAGCATGTCACAAAATCTGTTGTTTTGTGGCGGCAATCGTGTGCAAATATTTATAGAAACTCACCTTTTTTATTGATGAGTATCATTATCGGGCTCCTTAACCCAGCATTTGGTTCATCCCGCAGGGTCAGCTCTGCCCTACCAGAAGTAGTCCACTTGGTGCTTTCATTCCATGCCCAACTCTGTGCCAGCGGGCCGGGGTTCTTACCCATTTAAAGGAGTAGATCTGGAACAGAGATGTGGAGGCACGGTTGGTGCAACGCCTTTACAGCGTCAGCGATCGGGACCGGGGTTTGAATCCCGCGCTGTCTTTAAGGAGTTTGTACGTCCTCCCCGTGTCTGTGTCCCTGGGGGCTCCGGATTCCTCCCACCGTTCAAAAACGTACCGGGGGTGGGGGTGTTGGTTAATGAGGTGTAAATTGGGCGGCACGGGCCAAAATAGCCTGTTACCGTGCTATATGTCTAAATTTTAAATAAATAAAAAAATTTTAACCTCCTTATAAAGTAAAATCCTATTGGTCTCAGAAATGCACAGCAGGTCAGTCTTATCATACATGACCGACCAGTGATGCACTCCAAGGCTTACCTTATCTACTCTGTGAAGCCTGGAATAATTTTGAGCTATTACATTGAGAGAAAGGACACCCGGTTCACCCTGTCCTAAATTCTAACAGGCGTCAAATTCTGTCGCAGACTCTGGAAATTCAGCGATCAATGAAAACCCATTCATCATGGCAGAGAACATTGTCTGGTTCCGGTACCACAATTACCTGGCCTCCCAGTTCAAAGCTCAGAACCCCCTTTGGTCGGATGAAGACATATTCCAGCAAGTCAGAAAGTGGGTTATTGCCACATTCCAGGTAAGAGGTGTCAAAAATAATATGGAGTGAGTGTCCAAACAGCTATGAATGCGAGAAGAAAGGCTAAATGATCATAGTCCCAGTTTGGAATAAGTTACAGTTGCATACCGTTAAAGGGCCAGCAGTTGGGACCGGGATGCGAATCCCGTGCTGTCTGTAAGGAGTTTGTACATTCTCCTTGAGTCTGTGTGGATTTTACCTGGGGGTGGGGGGGATCTGGTTTCCCATCCCTCGAAATGTACTGGAGGTTGTAGGTTAATTGAGGGATATGGACTTGAGGGCCAAAATTGTCTGTAACCGTGATGTACCTCTAAATTTTAAAAAAAATTAAACAGGCCCTTCAGCTCTTCTAGTCTGTGCAGAACCATTTTTCTGCCTGGTCCCACTGACCTGCACCCGGACCATAGCCCTCCATACCCCTCCCACCCATGTACCTGTCTAAACTTTTCTTCAATGTCATAATCGAACCTGTGTTCACCATTCAGCTGGCAGTTCATTCCACACTCCCACTGTTCTCGCATGACATTCCCCCTAATATTCCTTTTAAGCTTTCAACTTTCCCATTTCAACCTTAACCCATGTCCTCTGGCTTTTACTTCGTCTAACCTCAGTGGAAAAAGTTTACCTGCATTTACTCAATCTACATCCATCATAATTTTGTACACCTCTGTTAAATCTCCCCTCATTCTTGGGGAATAAAATCCTAACTCAGTTCCTCAAGTCGTGGCAACATCTCTGTCAATCTCCTCTGCATTCTTCCAATCTTACTGATATTCCAAAAGTTAGGTGGCCAAAACAGTACACGATACTCCAAATTCGGCCTCACCCATGTCTTATATAATTCATCCTAACTCCTGTACTCAGTACTTTGATTTATGAAGGCAATGGTGCCAAAAAGTCTCTTATCTGCATCTGGGGTCAGATCGTCCCTGCAGGAGGGCACATGCATTTAAAATAACTTCTGGTTTTGTACAAAGGCACTAGTTGATTTAACAAACGGGTAATTAGTTTTGCCAAATTGAGTGATCTAATCAGATGGTCAGCAGTGTCCCCATTAATTTGTATGAGACCTACTAACGCAAGTATTTCCTCAATACTGAAGATGGGCTTTGTTGGACTTTTGCTCTTGTGGTTGGAAATGGGTATTCTTCTGGGGAATGAAACAAGGTACAGCTATCAAAGCCATTGCAAGTGACCATTGGTGATGCATTGAGTTGACTGGTTTACATTATTGGAAATGTCTGCACCTCAGTCTGACAAATATTTATTTCATATTTTATATTTCCCTGCAACCTGGAAGTAGGCCATGGAGCCCATCAAATCTATGTTGGCTCTCAGCAGTCGCATCCCCCTACAAACATCTTGGCAGGCTATTGCCTCTGGCATCCCTTCAGCTTTCCCCATTTCTCCTCCCACTCCGCTACACCAGGGATAACGCTTAGTAGCCAATTCACCCACCAACCCACAAGTCGAAGGAAACTGGAGTGCCCAGCACAGGGAGAACCTGCAAACTTCATGCAGACAGCAGCAAGATTGAACCCAGGCCACTAGGAGCAGCAAGGCTGCAGCTCCACTAGCCGCACCACTGCTCCAGCTCCCATGGGATTCATTTGCAAGATTTGGGCTGGCAATCCAGCCAATCAAGGCCAACTATTCTTGCACTCGAACTGAGTGTCCTCCCAGCTCATTATAGAGGGAGGTTCAGCCAGGTTATTGCAGGTCTCAGAATCGTGTGTAGGCCCAGATTATGTACAGACAGTAAATTTCTTCCCTAAAGGAGAGAAGAGTAGGTTATAGCAATGCTGTACTGTAATCAAAATAGAAAATTCTGAAAACTCTTAGCAGGTCAGGCAGCATCCATGGAGAGAGAGGGTTAAAGCTTCATCAGAGCAAAACAGGTTAGCGTAAATTTTAAATTTTATAAATTTAGACATACAGCCCACAGGCCTGTGCCACGTTCTGAGTAAAGAAGTTCTCCCCCCCACCTCCTATGTTTATACACTAATATGGACACTAAGAGGTCTTGTCTCTCTCCAAGACAATTAGGACCATAGAAAGCTACAGCACAGAAAACAGGTCATTCAGCCCCTCGTCTGTCCCGACCATTATCTCCCTAGTCCCACTGACCTGCTCCCATTCCATAACCCACCAGGCCTTTCCCATCCATGTACCTATCCAATTTATTCTTAAAACACACGATCGAGCCTGCATTCACAACAACTGGCAGCTCATTCCACACTCCCACCACCCTCTGAAGAACTTCCTCCTATTGCTCCCCGCAAGCCTTTCCCCTTTCATCTTAAAATTATGGCCCCTCATATTTATCTCCCCCAATCGAAGTGGAAAAAGTCTATTCACAACCATTCTGTCTATACCTCTCAAAACCTTGTAAAACACAATCAAATCT
Source organism: Narcine bancroftii (assembly GCF_036971445.1). Lineage (NCBI taxonomy): Eukaryota > Metazoa > Chordata > Chondrichthyes > Torpediniformes > Narcinidae > Narcine > Narcine bancroftii. The sequence continues at coordinate 10,920,259 of NC_091479.1, read as the reverse complement.
CCTCATTCTTCTTCGCTCCAATAAGTGAATTTTAATTCCTGATCTGTTTTTGTGAGATTTGATCTCGCGTCTCTGAGTTATGTGCTTAAAATATCAACCACTTTCCTGATTATACATCCTGCTCAAGACTAAACTGCTGAGCAATGCCTCTACAAGGATCAAATTTCACCCCTGGGAAAAACAATTATGTGAAAATCTTCATGGTGGGAGCGTGTTTCCATTACATTTGTTTGACATAATTGTAATAAGCCACTATATTTCAGATGCATATCTCAGCTGTTGGTATATTGACCTAAAGGATGGGAACAATTTGTGGACGAGCTGTGGATAGTGAAGAAGTGTTTCAAAGTTTGCAGAGGGATTTAGGCCAGTAGAAGAGTGGGCTGAAAGATGGCAGATGGAGTTTAATGCAGATAAGTGTGAGGTGTTACATTTTGGTAGGGCGAATCAAAATAAGACAGCCATTGCAGAGGGCAGTAGAACAGAGGGATCTAGGAATAATGGCACATTGTTCCCTGAAGGTGAAGTCACATGTGGATAGGGTGGTGGATATGGTATATTGGCCTTTATAAATCAGAGCATTGAGTCTAGCAGCTGGGATGTTATGTTAAAATTGGTGTGCCCAAACTTGGAGTATTGTGTACAGTTTTAGTCACCCAAGTATAGGAAAGATATCAACAATTTGGAGAGAGTGTAAAGATTTACTAGAATGTTGCTAGGGTTACAGGGTCTAAGTTATAGGGAAAGGTTAAATAAGTTGGGTCTTTAGAAGGTTTCTAGTAGAAGGTTGAGAGGGCATTTGATTGAGGAATTTAAAATTATTAGTGGTATAGATAGAGTTGATGTGGAGAAGCTTTTTCCTTTAAGAAAGAGGGAGGTACAAACGGGAGTACATGAGCTGAGAGGGGGGAAAAAAATTAAAAATGAGGTGATATGTAATTCCACCACTAAGCCACCAGGGGTCATCCCGGTGACCTTGTCTAGAAAGCTGTCCAGAGCTACAGTCTCGCCTTCCAGGTTCGTCTTGGAGAGAGACAAGACCTCTTAGTGTACATATTAGTGTATAAACATAGGAGGGGGGGAGGGGGGAAGAACTTCTTTACGCAGAAAGTGGTGGATGTGTGGAACGACCTACAGGTTGAGTGCAGGTCAGTGGGGTTAGGTGAGAGAAAGTGTTCGGCATGGACTAGCAGGGCCAAGTTGGCCTGTTTCTAAGGTGTAATTGTTATATGGTTATATCCTTTGAAGAAGACTGCAGAGCCCACCTCACTGACAAAAGACAAAGGAGGAAAAACCCAACACCCAACCCAAACAACCAATTTTCCGCTGCAACCGTGTCTGCCTGTCCCGCATCGGACTTGTCAGCCACAAACGAGCCTGCAGCTGACATGGACATTTACCCCTCCATAAATCTTCGTCTGCGAAGCCAAGCCAAAGAAGAAGAAGATATATGATAAAGCACAGTAAAGGACCGTTCTGGCCCATGAACCTGTGTCATCCAAATACATCAATTAACCTTCAACCCCCATACCTTTTGGGGTGGGAGGTAACCGGAGGAAATCCTCGGGGAGAACGTACAAACTCAATACAGACAGCATGAGATTCGAGCCCGGGTCGCTGGTGCTGCAGTCACAGTGTTGACCGCAAGATCGCAGCCCCTTTTCCATTTGGTTTCATTTTATACCCCTTCAGTTTGGGATCCTGAGTTGCAATCCACTGGGAACGAGGATCCAAACTTTGACCTATTATTCATTTATGACCTATTTATTAAGAAAGCTAAATCCACATGTACCCTTTCACCTAAGGCTCTGATCCACCACCATCCCAACCTCTCGAGCTTGTTTCCGAATCTCTCCCTCCCTCATGCCATCACTTTGCTCCTGGTCCCTGCACCCTTCTCCAGCCCTACTGCTTGAGGTCATAAATTTTCTTGTGCCAGCTCTGCCTTCACCCAAGTAAACCAAATTTCTCTGTCTCTCCATCCCTCTTTGCTCCTTTAAAAGATGCTTTCTCTTTTTGAAAATGACCATAGGTAAAGATTGTAAGTCACCTGCCCTAAAATCTTCCTGGTTAACTCCTAGAAATTGTCTTGTGGTAAAGACTCCAATGCAATTGAAATTGTGGTTGGCGATCAGAATCAGAATTTATTGCCACGAACAAGTCATGAAATTCGGTGTTTTATAGTGCAAACATTCATATAAACCACTTTTACAACAATAATTTTTTTTTTAAAGTGCAGAAAAAGTAAGGCAGTGTCTTTGGTCATTGATCATTCAGAAATCTGATAGCAGAGGGGTAGAAGCTGTCCTTGTGCCTCTGAGTGCTTGCTGTCAGGCTCCTGTACCTTTTCCCCCAATGGTAGCAGAGGGAAGAGGGCATAGCCTGGGTGGATGGGTGGGTGGAGTCTTTGAGGATAGAGGCTGCTTTTTTAAGACACCGGCTCATGAAGACATCCTCGATGGAGTGAAGTCTGGTGCCCGTAATCATTGCTCCTCATTGACCGTCCTTATTTTACTCTGCAGAACATTGCACTCTATGAGTGGTTACCCAAACACCTGGGAAAATCTATTTCCAAATATCAAGGTAATCTACACAAGAATGGCACAATTCAAAAGATTTTAAAGCTCCAATGTTGGGCTCTTCTAACCAGATGTTGGGTTCCACAGGTTACAAGAAGTTTATCGACCCTGGTATCTCACCTGAGTTTCAGGTGGCCGCATTAAAATCGGTTGCTACCATGGTACCACCTGGAGTGTACATGAGGTAAGAGAGAGACTCTTGTCAGTGCTGTCACTAGGGTTGGTGGCACCAGTGTGGTAACTCATGGTGTCACCCGGCACCCCCCACCCTCCCCCAATGTAACTGAACGGAAGTCCTTTTTTTTAATGTTTCTCCTTTTTCTTTAATTACTACTTCATTCTCCAAAAAGTTATTGCTAATAGGTTCACAAATACTAATGACCACAATATTGTCGCTCAGTTCACTGCTGCACTTACTCTATCTAGAAAAATAAAAACACACAGAAATGCTGGAGGAGCTCAGCAGGTCTCGCAGCGCCCATAGGAGGTAAAGATATGTAATTAATAGTTTAGGCCCGAGCCCTCTTGCAAGGTATTCTACCAATACCCATCATAAATTTGTACACCTCCATGAAATCTCCTCTCATTCTTCTTCACTCCAGAGAACAAATTCCTAACCTGTTTAACCTTTCCCTGTAACCCAGTTGATCAAGTCCCAGAAATGTCCTCTTAAGTCCCCTCTGCACTCTTTCAATCTTATTGATGTCCTTAAAAAGGCTGTTGAAAGATGGAACTCCGACATTTTCAACAGGCACTGCAGGGTTGTGGGTGGCTTTGGCTACTGGGTCAGAATGAATAGACGGGCCAAATGGCATCCTCTTGCACTGTAGCTTTGCTGATCTAATTTCCACTCTGTCTTGGCTCACTGCAGGAACAGGACTTGTGGATTCCGACGCGTCCGTAACATCTTCAACCGGGAGTCTCCAGCTCTTCGTCTCTGCAACAACTTCTGGAACAGACAGGTAAAGAGTCTGGACAGCTGGGTTGCAAATGGTGGCCTGTGTGGACAACTTGCCCACTCCTTTCAGTCGTCTTTGTTGTCCCTTATTCGCAAATAAATGGGGCGGCATGGTTGGTGGAGCAGTTGGCACCATATTCTCCTCAAAATCATATGGGCTTCCTCTGGGAGGTCCGGTTTCCTCCCATGTTCCAAACAGAAATAGGGGGTTAGTAGGTTAATTAATCACATGGGTATATCTGAAAAGTGCATGCTTGTGGGCTAGAAGGGAAGCTGCATCCTTAAATTGAATTTTAGGGCTTTCCTTACAAGTTTCCCCTTCACTTCGAGTCTGTGCAACTCGTAGGTACCGGCTCTGTTCTCAATTATTAGTAGCCGATTCCATCCATTTAAACCCATGCCACCCAAATTAACCTGCAACCCCCTGTATGAAAACCAGGCTACCGGGGGAAGACTCGCGCAAACGCTAGGAGAATGCACAAGCTCCTTGCAGACAGCATCCGACAAACCAGGGTGGCTGCTGCTGCCCTGTTTGCTTCTTGATTCTGTTCTTTTCTCGTGATGCTCTTCTGAAGACTTGCTTTAAAATTCAAAACCTCAGTAAAGCATAAGGGACAAGCTCTGCGATCCATCTTGTTGAGCTGGGTCTGCTGCGGCTTTCAAAAAGGAATGAAATACTTAGCTGAATGGAAAAAAGTATATATCAATTGTTAGGAGGAAATGCATAGACTCAATGAGCTGGAAGATCTCCTGCATGGTTCTAAACTCTGGAGATTCCAAAGCAGGTGAAGATCCACACCTTGATGAAGGGCTCCGGCCCGAAACATCGGTGATATATCTTTACCTCCTGTGGACGCTGCGAGATGGGTTGAGATCCTCCAGCATTTCTGTGTTTTTACTACAATCACAGCGTCTGCCGACTTGCATGTTTCGCAAAGATTATCCTTAGCCTTACTGAAACCTCAAAACACAACACTCCAGCGTAAGTTGAAGCAATTTGGTTAAACAGGAAAACTGATAGACAGATCCAAAGTGGATAAAGGGTCCTGAAGAAAACGCACAACTCTGGAAGGACATTTGCTCCATTATGGATCAAATCCGTTTCCCCAAATCCTAAAGAAAACAGTTGACCTGTTTTATTTTTATTTTTCAGAAGCCAAACCTACAAACTGCTGCTGCCTTTGAGGAGTTAATTTTTGGGATGGCTTCTCAAGTTGCTGAGAGAGAGGACCACATTATAGTGGAAGATCTGAGAGGTAACCCTGTTTGCTTCCCATTTCGGCAAAGCAATGATGTGCTACATTAGTTGGGTCCATCATCTCCTCATTGCCCATGCAAGGCCATTCTTCAGAATCAATCAGATCCCTGGGATGGCAGAGCTCATGGAGTCTGTCGAGTGGTGCCACACAGGAACAGGCCCATCAGCACAACTTTGGCCAAGTTTGAGCTGAAACCGTTTTCCTGCATTTGTATCGTCTCTGGTCCCACCTCTACCGCCGGGAGCTCATTCCACAGTCTCACCATCCTCTGTGCCCCTCGGGTCCATCTTTCCCCTTTCTCCTTGGTTTTGGACTCCCGTGCCCTGGGATAAAGACTGTGGCCCTTCACCTTATCTAAGCCCCTCATGACTTTATAAATCTATACGTTTATCCTACCTTCCAGGGTAAAAAGCCCCAACCTCACTGTCACACAAGGCCAGATGGAGCTAACTAAACACATTCACTTGTCCTTCAGTTCCACCGTGACATACGAACATTAGAAATAGGAGCAGAGGTCGGCCAACTGGCCAGTTAAGCCTGCTCCGCCGTTCAGCCTGATGTGGTTGCGGACTCGGCTACATTTACCCGCCTGTAACCCGTGATTTTTAATTTCCCCTACTATGTGGAAATTGATTTGTTGGTGCCTTGAATATATTTAACGACAGCCTCTATTGGGCAGAGAATTCCACAGATTCACTGTACTCTGGGAGAAGCAGCTTCCCTACATATCTGTCTTGAATCTAATCCCCAAATCTTGAGGATGTCCCCAACTGGCCTTGTTTTGATTAATTAGAACAATGAATTAATTTTCTCAATGAAGCTAAGTGTGAAGATACTGGACTGACGTAGAGACCCAGGTAATGAATGAGAAAATCTGTCATCCTTACCAGTTGACATTTGTGTGACTCCAGATCCACCGGTGTCAATTAGCACAATGGGGATGGGCAATAAATGGTGACGTCCTCATCCTATAAAAGAATAAATCACGTTTGAGCCATATATTAATTGACAAAAATAAATGATTCAGGACTTGATTGAAACATGGGTGGCTAGTTAATGGATAAATTGTTCTATCACACCCAGATTACATGTTCGGCCCATTGAAGTTCTCTCGGTCCGACCTAGTGGCTCTCACCATTCAAAAGGGGCGAGATAATGGTCTTCCAACGTACAACACAGCAAGAGAAGCCTATCAGCTCCCAGCAGTTGGCAACTGGGTCGACATCAATTCCAACCTGATGAACCAGACCCAGGTCAGTTACTCTTTACGCTGATTTTCTCCAACTGAAAATGATCTTCGAGATGTGAGATTCCTTCTTTTCAACTTTCTAATAGCTTGTTTACATTTTTTTATTTGTTTATGTGTTTAGTACAGTTTTTTTTTGCCCTATCAGTAAAGAAAGAGGGTTGTATGTGATATCCTATATGTTCTCCGACAATAAATCTGAACTTTATGTTTGCTTTTATATCATTATGCTCCTGGGTTGTTTACTATATTAAAAACACTATCGAAATGAAAATTGTTGTTGAATTTGTCCCTAATGCATGTTACTTCTAGAAATTCCTTCAACAACTTTCTATAGCACTTTGCTACAGTTTTAAACCCAAGCCATATTTGTAAAAAAAAATTGGTGGGAGGAAGGGTTGGCTGGGCAAGAGGGTGAACCCACCTCAATAATTATTCATCATCTGCTGGAGGAACTCAGCGGGCCGACCAGCATCAGACGGTGAGGAAGAATGATCAACGAGCTAGTCCTGTATCTCTCTGTGCCTCTATAAGCTTTGCCAGTTCACTGCACCTTGTGTCAAAGCTCACGAGAGGATGAGTTCAGATTTATGGTCAGAGCACATACACGACATCACATATAACCCTGAGATTCTTCTTCCTGCGGCCGTGCAGCAGAATCACCACTTATTGGCAGTGCAAAAAAAAACTACTCCGTGTACACATGGAAAGAAATAGAAAAATTTAAACAGAACAGAGAAAGAAAATCAATAAAATGCAAAAGTAACAGTCCCTGTTTGAGTTTGACGTTGAGGAGTCTGATGGTGGAGGGGTAACAGTTGTTCCTGAACCTGGTGGTGTGAGTTTTGTGGTACCTCTTTCCTGATGGCAACGGTGAGAACAGAGCGCGTGCTGGGTGGTGTGGATCCTTGATGATTGCTGCTGCTCTCCGACAGCGTTCCTGATGGTGGGGAGGGTTTTGCCTGTGATGTCCTGGGCTGTGTCCACTACCTTTTTGCAGCGCTTTACGCTCCAAGGTATTGGTGACCTGATACCAGACTGTGATGCAGCTGGTCGGCACTCTTTCCACCACACACCTGTCGAAATTTGCCATGGTTTGGAAGTTATTTGGGACTTTATGTTCTGTGGTATTTTCATCGCCAGTCTGAGTGACCTTGACTTTCCATGGCTTCACAGATCTTTAATGAATTGGCTGAACAATATGGAGGAGACATATCCAAACTGGAGTTGTGGCCCGGAGTCCTACTGGAGGGCAGAGGTGGGGCGGAGGACCTCTTGTCTAAAATCATGATTGAGCAGTTCCAGCGCATACGAGATGGAGACAGATTCTGGTTTGAGAATCAGCAGAATGGGTGCGAGTTCACTGGTGGTCTCATTTTATTTTTTTGAATAAGAGCTGGGTAGACCTGTCTTCTTGGGCCTTCTCCCACTGCCAGAGTGCAGCATACTATCAATTCAGAAGCATCCCCTTCTATAGCCTAATAGTGTGAACGTAGAAGTTTGGAATTTCAGGTAATGAGTTCATTCTCTCCTTTCATACCACTTACCATTTTCCCCCTTCCATTTGTGGCCCCCTTTCCCTCCCCATCTCCACCCAATTACCCTTACATTCTCATCACCCCCCCTCCTCCTCTTTTGTTCAGTGCCCCTCCACCCCCATCTCCCCACTGGATTCTTCCACTCCCACCTTCTTCAGTTCCATCTGGTCTCTCCCACCATTCTCACCTTCCCTTCTTCTCTAGATTTCAGCTTTTGCCTTCTAACCACCTGCTCCTCCTTGTATGATGACCCCTGTATGCCTGGCCCCTTTGTTTTTCTTGCCTCCTCCTTCCTTTGCCCGGTATCTCCCAACATACCCCCTCTGTCCGTCATGCTTCACCTCTCCCTCGTTCACCGTTCACATAAGGGACCCCTGCCTCATCCTTCCCACCCTGTCCTCTAGACCAGCCATTCTCAACAAAGGTTATATTTCTTCCACCCCACCCCCACCACCCCCCCCCCACCCTTCAGGGGTAACAGCATTTAAGGTGGGCCATGGACTGAAAATATATTTTATGTAGTTTTTTTAAACATACTGCACGGTAACAGGCCCTTTCGGCACACGAGTTCGTGCCACCCAACTACATCCAATTGACCTCGAACCTCTGGTATGTCTTGAAGGGTGGGAGAAAACCAGAGCCGCCCCCCCCCCCCCCACCGGGGAAAACCCACGTAAGACACGGGGAGAACGTACAAACTCCTTATGGACAGTGCGGGACTGAATCCCTGGTCCTGGTGCTGGCGCGGTAACAACATGGCGCCAACCGCTATGCTAACTGTGTTAAGTTGTCAGGAGTGAAGTACGAGAGAAGCCAAAACTTGACTGGTTCACAGGGAAAGTAAGCTTTGAGCAGGGTTCTAGGTGGAGGTGGGGAAACATGGTTGAGAATGGCTGAGTTAAAGGATACAAAGGCAGCTTGCTCATGGACTCAATAGCGGTTATAATGCAGAAGGAGACCATTCAACTCATCCTATTCAATTCTAGTTGTGAAATTGCACCAAACCTGATCCCATTTCAGCATTGCATTTTTACCCTCCAGGGGCTCATTGATGACACTTCTATTTAAATGCGGTGGGGGAATCCTGGACGCATAATCCTTTCAAAATCCAGTGGTTTGTGCAGAGAATGGGATTGAAATCGACATTTCTATTGTGTGTTTAAAAACCAAGGTGAGGCTCAGGTTTCTGGTGCAACTGCTCGAGAGCAGGTCTTGAAATCTTGGAAATTTTGACAGCGTGGAGCTTGGTTAGACTTTGACCATTGTAAGTACACTGTGTACGCGCAAGGCTTTTTTTTATTTTGGCAGCTGAACCAACCTTGTAAGAGATGCTTGAGAGGCACGAGAGAGGAGAACCTGGAGCGGGTCCATTTTATGTCAAGGTGCTGTCTGCTCTCTGCTGCCTCCCCCGCGATTCCATTCAGCTCTTGATCATGCACCCCAAGCCTCTTCACCTCCTCCGTCAGGCTTGATGCGAAACCTTTGGCTTGTGTTATCACTTGTGCTTCAGGCACAGTTCACAGGCAGGGTCAATGACCCATAACGGACCATCCACGATTCCCATAGGTGCTGGATACCGGGGATTTTACTGTAGTTCATAGTGAGAGAACAATATTTTCTTGCCATCCTACCACTGGGAAGTTTCCTTGTGTATGTGCCCAAGGTGTTCTGTGCTGCGGGATCCATCTTGCGTGCTGGGACCGGGATGCTTTTGATATGGATTAACGAGTTAGACATGAAGTTTGTCAATAAGCTTGCAGGTGACGTGAGAATTGTTGGTGCTTTGGTATGAAGGCTGTCTAAACCTACAGCAGTATGTGGATCAGTTGGAAATTTCGGCAGAGCTTTGGCAGATGGAATTTTATCCTGGCAAATGTGAGACGATGCACATTGGGAAGTTAAATGGAGATCAGAGGTGGTAGGGCACCAAGAAATGTTGATGAACATGGAAAGCCCATGGATCAAATTACCTGGAAGTGTCAACACCCCTGGCTAGGGTAGTGATGGTGTGTGAGTTGCTTGTCTTCATTTAAATAGGGCATAAAATGTAAGCTGAAAATTGAAAGTTGTCTATTGTGAGATCATTTTACTTTTGTTAAGATGCAGGGATGGTAAATTGTTATTTTTGCATTCGATTTTAGATTATTCACAGCTGAAGAAATCAATAAAATCCAGGGTATTACATTTTTTGACGTCCTGGCGAAAGCCTTAAATACAAATGAAAATGAACTTCAGAAGGACGTCTTTGTCTTGAAAGCAGGTGAGTGAATCTTGGGCAAGGGCCTTTGATTTTGGGTCATCTTTATGGTGCATTGATGCCTTAGGAGAGGAGAGAAAGTTGCCCAAGGTTTTCATGAAGGCATCAACCCTTTGTTTTCTTTCCCTCGTTTCTGCGGAGTCATAGTTCCATAAAAAAATAAAACCCCACAGACGTTCTGGAAGAACTCACCCTGTCAGACAGCATCCGTGGAAAGAGAAACCAGTTAAAGTTTTGGGTCTGTGACCTTTCCTCGGAACCAGAAAAAACTCAGGAAGGGTCGCTGATCTGAAACGTTGACTCTCTCCACAGATGGCATGGTTGGCGTGGCAGTTAGCGCAAAGCTTAACAGTGCCAGCGATCGAGACTGGTGTTCAAATCCCGTGATATCTGTAAGGAGTTTCCACGTTCTCCCCATTTCTGCGTGGGCTTTCCCTGGAGGGGGTGCTCTGGTTTTCTCCCACCATTCCAAATGTACCAGGGGTGTAGGTTAATGGGGTGTAAATTTAAATTTAAGATGCTGTCTGACTGGCTGAGACTTCCAGCATTTCTGTTTTTGAAACCTTCCCTTCCCGCTCACACCCCACTTGAAGCCATCCCTTACTAATCACAGAGCACCAATGGCATGGGGATTACTTAAAGTGGTATGTGAGTGGAAGGATAAAGGTTGAGAACCACTAGTTTAAGGTGTCCTGTACGAGAACTCTCAGGTCCCTTTGCACGTCGGAATTTTGAATAATAACCTGCTCGCCTATTTCTTCCCCCAAGGTGCATGACCCAAGCAGTTTCTAACACTGTATTGCATCTGCCAACTCTTCACATTCTCCTAATCTATCCACGCCTCTCTGTAGCCTTCCTGTGTCTTTAGCACCATCTTCCCTGCCACCTGCAAACTTAGCCACAAATAATCCGAATCGTTTAAATATATATAAAGGTGAAAAGAGGCCCCAACCCCAACCCCTGCAGAATACCTCTAGTCAACCGGAATAGGATACCTTTATTCCCACTCTCTGTTCCCTGCCAACCAGCCATGCTGGTATCCTTCCTGTAATTCCATGGGCCTGCTGAGTTCCTCCAGCATTATCTATTTTGACTAGTTTGATTGAAGAGATAGGGAGGCAGGGAAAAGTGGTGAAGCTTTCGGAATGGGATGGCGGAATTTAGGTCCATGACAAGTAGTGGCATGTAAGAGCTAGAGGGGCACCTCATGCTTGCAAGGAGGAATGTATGGAGGTGGGGATGGATGATGCTGAGGAAGGGAGCTGAACACAAGGACAAAACGTTAATATCAGGGAGGTGCCTATAGATAGGTGGCAGAGGTTGATGGGTGAAGGAGGCACCGGCAGCGATTGCAAAACAAATAAATCTGCTGAAAATGGACTATTATTCAAAATTCTGAGGTGCAAAGGGACCTGGGAGTTCTCATACAGGACACCTTAAACCAGTGGTTCACAACCTTTTTCCTTCCACTAATCCCCACGCCATCGGTGCTCTGTGATTAGTAAGGGATGGCTTCAAGTTGGGTGTGAGCGGGAAGGGAAGGTTGAGAATCACTTCTCTGGACCCAATTGAGACTGAAATATTTGGCCTGAGAAAAATTGTCTCTGGCCCATTTCCTTTGGAGCTGTGAAACCCTGCACATAACGAGTCAATGAGGGACGATTAAAACAGAGGTTTTCAAACTTTTTCTTTCCACTCACATCCCACCTGTGACATAGGGAATACTTAAAGTGGTATATGAGCGGAAAGAAAAAGGTTGAGGACCATTGTCCTAAAGGTTGACCTCCAGGTTGAGTGGATATTGAAGATGAATTCGATGTTGGGATTCATTTCCAGAGGGAATAGTATACAAGCGCATGGATGTGATAAAGCTCTGGTGAGACCTCACTTGGAGAACTGTGTGCAGTTTTGAGTGACATATTTGAGAAAATACCTGCTGGCGTTGAAGAGGGTTCAGAGAAGATTTACTAGAATGAGACCTGGAATGAAAGGGTTAGTGTATGAGAAATGATTGTTGACTCTTCAACTGTATTGGTTAGAGTATAGGAGGATGAGGGGTGTGATAGATTGTGTATAGATATGTTTTAAACGAGATAAATTGGGGCAAAGTTTTAGTGTAGGTCACATACAAACATTTCAGAACAGATCTCATTTAAAATACTGGAGCTCTGCTCAAGCCAGGCAGGCCGGCTCCAAGAGCCTTTGTAAAAACTTTGAAGAGTGCCCAAGAGACTTCACTAATGGATTGTTGTTTTGAAAAGAAAAGAACTCGTCGGAGCTGCAGGCTGTCTGAGTGCAGTTTGCTGTTCTAAGAGGGTCATGTGGTTTTGCAAGCAGAGAGAGTCAAACGGGCTTTTCTCTGCGAGGGAGAGAGAGAATTCCGTACAGCAGCAGCAGCTGGTGTTGACATTTCCCCAACAAATTGTTCCTGACCTCCCTCTATACAGGTGGTCCTCAACTTACCGAGGGGTTATGTTCTGTTGAAAAGGAATACCGCGTCTTCCATTTTTTATAATTAAATTTTGAATACCTTTATTCTACACTGAAATAAAAACATTAATGTACACAGATGAAGGCACACTGGGCATGAAGAATGTTTGAAGCGTTGAACTAAAATTAATTGCAGGATGGTGAAAACGCTAAAGCAACAGGGTCATCAATGTCAGTCGTTCGCGTGATCACTACAGAGGCGGCAAACGTGGTTGAGTCAGCATCACGAGGGGGTCTGCTGTATGATACCCTCTCACGATGCTGCCATCACCCAGCATCGCGAGAGAGCTGCACGCGGGAGCAGATCAGAATTTGAAATTGAAAGTTGGGCCGTCGTAAGTAGGGGAGCGCCTGCAATTCTAATTCTGCTCACCTACTGTTTTCCGACAGGTGACCAATGCCAACAGCCAGCGCAGTTGACCGTGAACGACCTGGAACCTTGCACCGGCCCAATCGCCATCGACTATTTTGAGGGCAGCGGAGGACCTTATGGGATTATTATTGTGACACTCTGCTCCTTACCACTAGGTCCGTGAAAATCTTTCCTCTCCAGGCTCAGCAGAGGCTGTTCTCAGATTGATTGAATCTGTCGAAAATGTGGCCAGATTCAGAAGGGTTTAGACATCATTCAGACAGGAAGATCTCCATTTTTTCATGTTGAAGAGCTTCTCTGGAAATGGCAAACTCCTACCCATGTGTAATTGTGGTTTCAAGGTGGCCCAAGGATCAGATTGTTGAACAGTTCCAATTATTTAATTAATACCCCATTCCCCTCCCTGTTCTGCAAATGATTTTACCCTCTCAATGTGAGGCTTTAGCATTTGATCCAAGTGTCCAGTTAAAAGCAGAATATGACTTTTTCGGCCTCCTTGTAAATATTTCCTCAGCTGCAATCAGCTCTTTTCAGTTGCATTAAATTTTCTTGCTTTTAATATTGTTGGATCTCAATGAAGGTTATTCAGAAGTTCAGCATTCAAAGCTTGTCTTGAGACATTCAAATGCAGCCAGAATGAACATGGCCACTCTTGCTTGTCACTGTAGAACAAAGTATTAAATTTAGACATACAGCATGGTAACAGGTCATTGCAGCTCACGACTCCATATTGCCCAATATACACCCAATTAGCCAACAATCCCCGGTACGTTTTGAACATTGGGAGGCCCCGGGGAAAACCTATGCAGACACAGGATTCGAACCCCAGTCCTGATTGCTGGCACTGTAAAGGCATTGAACCAACCATGCCATCCATCCTAGTACTCATGAACGATGTCACTCTCTTTAATCAGCTCCGACTCTGTTCTCTAAGATTGAGCAAATGCCTTTGATCACTTTAAGCAAAAAGCCCCTGGATCAGCAAAGTGTTTACGCTCAGATGAATCAAGTTGGCATGAGCAAGATTGCCCATGCTTACACTGGTCATAGTTGAACATCTCAAGACAAATTTCGAGTGCCACAAGTTCTGAATAAGACCCAACAATATTAAAACCAAGCAAACTTAATGCAACTGAAGGTTTAAGAGATCTGATTGCGGCTGAAGATTATTTACATGGAGCCTGAATAAGTGCACTGCTAGTCCATTCCTTCAGTCAACGGACAAACTCACCACTGTGGGCCTAAGTAAGAACAACCGCACAAGACACCCTGGGACTTTTTGGGAAATGCCATCCATTCCTCATCAATTGGTGTGAGGCAGATGCTCCACAAACCATGCCACTGGGTCGCTCTCAGCTGTTTACATTCTCGCGTTAAGACCAACGCAAAAGGGTGTATCGCTACCAGACCGGCAAATCCATCAGCTGAACCTTCCCCAGGTCTAATCCAAATATTCCCCATAAAAGGATGCAGGAGATCTTCAATATCCTAATGCAAGCAAGGACAGATAATTATTCACGAATTAAAGAGACCATCTCTTCTCTTTGTCTCTCCCCACATTCAAGGTGCTTCTCAGAACTTCTCCAACTCTGCTTGGGCAAGTTAATTATGTTTCACTCTTTGTGGGATCTTAGGAATTAGCTGGTGCAGCAATTGTATTAGCTATTGAACGTCTTCTAGATGTATAATATACACTTTAAATGCATGTTTTGTTTCCTTTCTATTTTGACATGACATAGGACGGTCCTTCCGATGCATTGCTGAGAAAAGAATTGTGTGATAAACTGTGTTTATCAAAAAAAGGACTAATGATTTCCCCCCCCCCCCCCCCCCCACCCCAGTGTGCCTGGTTCCAGCTTACGCAGTCGCCTTTTATCGTAAAACACAGTTCAAGAAACTTCAAAAAACGAACAGGCATGAGTCTATCAGAAAGAAGGCTGAACCTGGAGCAGGAATCAGAGGTAACCCGATCCTTGTTTTCATAGGAGGGAAAAATGCTGATATCTAAAGATCTCAGTAACCGCTGCTGTGTGCCTTCATTCACCTGAGCACCTTGTCAGCCTCCGTTCAATCAAAACAATGGGAGTCCAGTGACTGTCGGAGTTCCTTTTAAGTATAAATTTTCAAGTAGACCATCTTGACCATGCTTAAAATTGCAGGAGAAAAATGTGTTTAAATAAAACTAACTGATGACAACAGCACTGTTCTGTATATCGCCGGTTAGAATATAGAACATCCCAGTAAATCTTCTCTGTTCTCTTTCATTCTTATTGATATCTTTCCTGTAGTTTGGTGACCAAAACTGCACACAATTCTCCAAATTTGGCCTCACCAATGTCTTAAACAACTTTAACAACTTCTGTACTCGGTACTTTGATTTATGAAGGCTAGTGTGCCAAAAGCTCTCTTTACAACCCTATCCACCTGTAACAACACTTTCAAGGAACTGTGTATCTGTATTCCCAGATCCCTCTGTTCTACCACACTCCTCAGTCCCCGACCATTTACCGTTTACGTCTTTTCTTGGTTTGTCCTTCCAAAATGCAACACCTCACACTTGTCCGCATTAAACGGCATCTGGCATTTTTCAGCCCATGAAGGGCTCAGGCCCGAAATGTCAGTTGTATGCTGTTCCCTTCCCTCCCACGGATGCTGTTCCTCAAGCATGTCTGTGTTTTTTTTTCTTTCATGTAATCATAGTGTCTGCAGACTTCCAGGTCTCACTCCATTTGCAATCCTTACCTGGCCAGGCCCAAATGTGGCTCTGGCTTCCACCAATGCAACTGTCCCGGCACACCACTCAGTCGACGAGGGGCAGTGAATGATGGGCAGTTAAATGCTGGTGTTGCCAATGGTGGCCTCCTCTTGAAAAGTGCACGAAATAAATTTCCAAGAGCCCTTCGGTGCCGAAGCCAGCACAGATGTCGGCTGATTTTTTTTTTAACCCCACCATCTGTTCCAATCTGTAGCCTCCGAATGGCAGGGACCCAACGAGTCGCTTCGACAAGTGGCCCTTTGTCTCGACCCTAATGATCGCATCAGGGTCCTGGACAACAAGCATTCCCCAACCCGCATCATTAATCTCACCAAGGACATGCACGTTGTCATATCAAGCAATGACCAGAGGGTTTTGTTACTGAAAGTGCCCAAGGAGTACGATCTGGTGAGTGGACCTCCTGTCTTTTTTTGTTCATTAGTCTATTATATGAGTGTGTGGTGCATCTGCTCTGTCCTTTAGCATATCCTCGCTACATGAGTGCTTATCCAACTTCCCTGGATGAAGTCTCTGCTATTCACCACATCACTCACTTTATAGTTTGCGGAGGTTTGGTATGACATTGGAAACCCTGGCAAATTTTGACAGATGGGGACTGCATCACGGTCTGCTGTGGGGACACTTATACCCCTGAGTGTAAAGCCCTGCAAAATGTAGTGGGCACACATCACACCATCGAGAACATCAACAGGGAACACTGCCGTTGGAGAGCAGCAGCGATCATCAGGGATCCACACCCCCCCCCAACCCCCGGCACACGCTCTGTTCTCGCTGCTGCCATCAGGAAAGTGTCGGGGCCACAAGACTCGCACCGCCAGGTTCAGGAACAGCTGCACCCCGTCCACCATCAGACTCTTCAATCAGGGGCTCGTTTAAAGACTCGTACTTTTGCATTTTATTGATTTTTTTTCATCTCTGTATTGCAGTGCTTTTTACATTTCTTTATTTGTTTACATGTATGTTGTGTACAGTTTTTTTGCACCACCAATAAGTGGTAATTATTTTAATTTTTTTAATTTATTTTCCTTTTTTTTTTGCTGGTTGCTTGAATTCCAGATACCATGGGTTTTACTGTATATAAATATCTGCACCTTTCCCACTCCCCATCACCAGCCTGTTATAACTGCTGAGTCTTGCATGCATCTGTGAACAAGAGGGAAAGTTGTCTGATGGTGTGAGACACTAAGAGTCCTACACAATGCAGTAAAAGTCCAAAAATCCGGATGCCTGAAGTCTGGACCTTCTCAAAGACTCTCAAACTTTTAAAATTTAGCAAGCTTTTGCAGCTAGCCGCAGATGCACAGCAACAAAATTCTTCAATAAACTATCAAAATTTGCCTGTTAATCTATTATTTATTCTCCTTAAACTTGAATTTTAAAATTGCTACCCAAGAATCCAGAAAATATGAAAATCTATTCCGACGCAATCCCCGAACAGTCCGGATTTTCGGACTTTTATTGTATAAATATCTGCACTTTACCCACTCCCCATCACTGTAAACCTGAAACATAATAGGCTGAATATGCATGAGATTGTCTGATCTCGGAAGCTAAGCAGGCTCAGCCCTGGTCAAGTCGCCACTTGGAGCGGAGACCACCAAGAAACACCAGGTGCTGTAGGTTTCTGTGAGGGGCGCTGGACCAGAGTGGCGACTCTGCCTGCCTTACAGTAGGCAAAAGTTAAAGAATTTCATGTATTTTACATTCTAAATGTAGTATTACATGACAATAATGGAACCTTTACCTTTTACCTCTGCGATTGCATCTGTGAACACCAGGGAAGGCTGTCTGATAGTGAGAGATGCGGAGAGTCTGACACGATAGTGTTACCAGCAACTGAGTGCAACTGTTTGCGGCTTTTTTGTTTTAGGTGCTGTTGTTCGACACCGAGGAGGACCATCGTGAATTCATTGAACAACTGAGGGCCCATCTCGAGAGCAATGGGGCTCACCTGCTCCTGAACGAAACAAGTCAGAGAGCAATCTTCAAAGAGGCGGTCACCAAACAGCAGCGGAGCCAGATCTTGGATACATTTTTTCGGCGAGTATTTGCACAGGTATGGTGGAAGGAATAAAATGCCTTTATTTGGAGTCACAATCATCTGGACTCACACTGGAGATGCTTCCAAGAGACGATCAGGAATGCAATAATCTCATCCACAGATTTCCTTTCTATGCTTGAGAGACGAGGCAGTGACGGCCAACTGGATGACAAGATATTCCTCCTGCTGTTTGATTTGAGGTTTCGGACTGGGGGGTGGGTGGAGGGGAGTTCTTTTAAAATATTTTCATTGAGTTTAATAAATAAACCCCGATTATACATAGTCTTCTAGTTAACAGCATAGAATACACAGATAAATTATAAATCAGACATAGGTCCATAATGTTTACCTCCTACAAAAATCCAACTCGATAATTATATGAAGTTAACAGTTGATCTGTTTCACATATTATAACAAAATTAGTATTGAATATGAAATAGTTTAGATAGAATTATAATCCCGTTGTATAAGAAAAAAAGGTATTTTTAAGCTCTGATCTATAATAACTCAATTTTATCTAATAATCTCGACTAAGGAGAAAAATATATAGAAGAAAAACCCCCCAAGAAAACAGCCCCCCCCCCCCACTAATCAAACCCCTCCCTCTAAACAAGGTCAAGAGATAAATAATGAAGATATGGACCTTCAGATACCAAACAGGGAGTCTCTGGAACATTCCATACACCTCAAATCTTCAATTGATGACAATAATCCATGAATGGGCCCCACATCCTGTCAAATTCAAATGTTACACCTTTAATATTGTATCTAATTGTTTTCTCCAGATTTAAATATGAAATAATATCATGGAACCATTGGATACAAGTAGTGAAGAGTTATTTTGCCATTTCAATAGAATTGCTCGTCTAGCTATCAGTGAGGTAAAAAGCTAACATTTTCTTTTAGGCTGACAAGGATATCTTAAGTTCAATGGAAAAGAACTTGCCTGCATTTTGCTTACAACATGATGAAGGGCTCAGGCCCAAAATGTTGGTTATGTATCTTTTATCTTTGCCATGTAAAGAACACTGTATGATTTGTTGACTCTCTCCAGCATTTTTGTGTAATCTCCAGTAAAAGGTTCTCCCGAATTCCCCCAATAATAGCCGCTCATTCCCTCCTATTCTCCCGGACTCTGCACGTGGAAACACGCTAGGGTCAACTTCCACATAGCCTCGCCCTAGAAACCTGAGCCAACATCTGAGGCTGGCACTGCTGTGCAGAGATAACGGGCTTTCTGATGAGATATTAAACAGAGGGCGCATCACAAGATATGTGAGCAGACGGAAGCCCATTGGCCTATCAAGTCCTCTCCACCATTTTAATCATGATCTGATCCATCCTCCCCCTCAACCCCACTCCCTGGCCTTCTCGCCATATCTCTTGATGCCCTGACTAATCAAATACCTGTCAACCTGCCTTAATACACCCAATGACCTCGCTTCCACAGCTGCCTGTGGCAATAAGTTCCAGAGGCTCACAACCCTTTGACTAAAGAAATTTATCCGCATCTGTGTTAAATTGAAATGCCTCTAAGAGATTCTCCCCCCCCCCCCGCATCCTTCTGTACTCCAATAAGAACAGTCTACAAGCCGACAATTGGTCCTCATACATTAACCCTTTCATTCCTGTTATCATTCTAGTAAACCTTCTCTGAACCCTCTCCAACGCCCAGCACGTCTTTTCTCAAATACGGAACCCAAAACTGTACACCGTCTACAAGTGAGATCTCACCAGTCCTTTATAGAGTCACATCCATGCTCTTGTATGCTAACCCTCTAGAAATTAATCCCAACATTGCATTTGCTTCTTCACCACTTGGAGGTTAACCTGTAGGGTACCCAGCATGAGGACTCCCGAGTCGCTTTGCACCTTGGAATTTTGAATTTTCTCCCCATCTCTATAACAGTCTATTTCAAAGTGCACGATCGTACACTTTTCAACGTTGTATTTCACCTGTCTCCTCTTTGCCTCTTCTCCTCATCTATCTAAATCTCTCTGCAGCCTTTCTATATCCTCAGCACCACCCACCCCACCACCTATTTTGGTATTGTCTGCAAATTTAGCCACAAAGCCATCTATACTATAATCCAAATCATCTACCCACTGAGTTGGATATAAGAGATCCCACCCCACTCCCCCGCCTTAAGAAGCAGATTCTTTATGGAACCCTGACCCATAATAATATAACATCCTTAAAATAAATTGTTAACGCACCTTGGACTTTTCTGTCTGAAAATTGTCTGGAGGGTTTCCAGCAAGGCCAAGTGGACCCCACGTCACGTTGGAGCATGGCGGGACAAATTGGAGGCTGGGAAAGGAGGTATATGAATTCCTTCATTTACTCCATAGATTCTAGAGATTGACAGATCAGATGCTGGGGATTTCAACATGGAGATATCGAGGAAGGCAAAGGAGTCTCTGAACTGCGAGCTGACACGGGTGGAGTTTGCGGACGCCCTGGGGTTAAAGGACGACTCCCTGTTTGTTGAGCAGATGTTCTCACTAGCGGACAAAGATGGAAACGGTTACCTATCTTTCCGAGAATTCTTCGATATTTTGATCATATTCATGAAAGGTAAAAAGAAACCTCTGTGTAATCTTTTGGATCCAGTTGAGATCGACAGCAGTACTTTCTGACAAACATTTTTAACACCGGACAACAATTTTTTTTTTCCAAAAGGTTTGCTTCCTGAAAAATAAATTGAGGATTATTAGAGACCACTTCGAGCTGAACACAAAGATAATTTCAGATTTGCTGTATCACACAGAAAGTTGGAGAAACATTATTTTATGGAATTTACCATTAAGCATATACTAGCCAGAAATGTATCACAGTTGTTGTGGCATTGACGAGACATTTCTGCTGCAATGTTAAGTGACTTTTGGATAGCTACATGCAGCTTAGGAAAATAGAAGGCTGTGGGAAAGCCTAGTAATTTCTAAGGTAGGCGCATGTTTGGCACAACTTTGTGCTGTAAGGTTTCTATGTGATGAATCTTCCTGAAGACAATAAATGTTATTGTTAACTACACTCTCTATGCTTAGGCCTGAAGAACGTGCGCATCAACGTACGTTCAATCTATATCAACAAAATGCACAGCATCTGTATATGTGAGCTGCTTTTAAATCTATCCTGACGAAGCATGCCCAGGCGTAAGACAACGTTTGCATACAACCTGTACTGAGTACATGGCCAGGCATGCATGGACTGACCAAAACAGTTTGTTTTGTGGACAATATACTAGTAGACTTAAAATATAACACATAGGTTATATCTTTTTCAAAAAATGGCAAATAATAGGAACTTTTTAAGGTGATTTTCATGATCAGCAATCCAAAATCCACAAAATACACCCCAGAGTGTTCAAGAAGCAAAATCTTCCTTGTCCAGTGAAATGGGACCCATGAACGATAGTTGATTTAACACATTGTTCATTGCACGAAAGGTAATTTATTTAGAATTAGTCTGTAAAGATTCAGGTTTATACTTGGTTTAATTGATTCTCATGACGTTAGGGCAGGAGTGCTTACATAATTAAGTGTCTTGGAAGGAATCCACTTGATGGACGGCACTGCTTTGAAGGCCTCGTGTGCAAGGGTGCGCTTTGGGGCACCATGCGTGACCGCATTGAAATTGATCAAATTAAGAGCTGATTGACGTGAGTGAGTATTAACTCAGGGAGCCGTGTACGACAGCTTTCCATCCTGAGTGGTCACTGCCCTTATGTTTCATCCTGTCCACGCACAGGATGTGTTATCATGTGTAAATGTCACATGAATTGAAAGCATTTAAAAGAAACCTTGTTTGTGATGCAAGCCAGTTTAATACAAAGCAGCATGAAGATGAGTTTTTATGAGTATCGATGAAAGAGACTTATAACATTATTCCGTGAAACACGATCCACTCCCATAACTAACATGGAAGCAGTCCAATGTGCATTGGCATCAAACAAAAACCATTTGTTTGGAAGATCTAAAAGTTATTGTTCATTTCTTGCCATGATGGTGATTGTGAAGCCTTATCCCCTTCTCAAATTGTGGTGGTGATTCCCATCAAAAGGTTTTACAATAAAAGTACTCTCTGAAGCTAAGTTCTTATTAATTCATAAAATG
The DNA here is from genome assembly GCF_036971445.1 of Narcine bancroftii. Lineage (NCBI taxonomy): Eukaryota > Metazoa > Chordata > Chondrichthyes > Torpediniformes > Narcinidae > Narcine > Narcine bancroftii. The sequence goes on along the minus strand of NC_091479.1, from coordinate 10,898,626 downwards.
AGTGTTCTTCAGATAATATTAAAAACATGCCAGTTAACTGATACTTCATTAAATGGGTTACTTTTCAAGGAACTTCAAAACTGCAGATGCCGGTCATCTGAAATAAAACCAGAAAATACACTTAGCAGGTCAGGCAGTATCCAGAGGAAAGAGAAATTAAGTTTCAGGTCCAAGATTCTTCGTCTGCACTGGGGAAAAAAGGGAAAGCATGCTCGCTTTCAGTCAGAGAGAAGGTAGGGGGAAGGGTGGAAGGGACAAAGGGAATATCTGCGATCGGGTGAGACCAAATGGGTTCATCCAGCAGATCATGTGTAGGGTGTGGGACGTGCCCAGCAAGCCACGTTATACTAATGGCGGGGGGGTCAGAATAAAAAGGGCCAGGTGGATGACTGGCAGAAGTGGCCACTTCTGATTCAGACAGAAAGAAGGAGCAAGTTGTCTGCAGTCCTGGTTCCAGAAGGCCGTAATGTTCTTTGTGGGTTTTTCTCACAGGGTCTCCTGAAGAGAAGTCGAAGCTGATGTTCCAGATGTATGACGTTGATGGAAATGGATTCCTATCAAAAGAGGAATTTTCTGTGTTACTGAGGTAAACTCTGATAAATGTCATATATATATCTCTTGAAGAAGGGCTCAGGCCGAAACATTGGGTATAGACAGTATATGCCAACATATAATCCGACCCCCTGAATTTCTACCTAAAATGTAGGTTTTGAGCTGCACTTGCTCTTTAAGACTACCCCAAGTCCTACTACCCCAATAGTCCTTTACCAACCATCCCACTGACCAGTGGAGCGATGTTGTCACAATAAAAGTTTAAATTTTAAAATAAATCCTTTAACGGGCTGTTTAAAGCATGTACGGAGACAATGGCAGTCAGATTGGGCGGAAAGACCCCGCAGGGGAGCGCTGAGACTTCGCTGTTAAGGTTCAGCTTTTATACTTGGCATATAGGATGACCGCTGGTTTTGGGATGACATTTTTAAGATTCAAATACTGTCTTACATGCTGACGTATACGGTATATTTACCTCCTGTGAACGCTGCGAGGCTTGCTGAGCTCCTTCAATGTTTTTGGTTGTGTCTAGTACCTTGTAGACTTGTACCTTGCAGCTGCCTCCGCCTCCCCGTCAGCCCGCCATCCTTCAACCCTCCTTGGTTCACCAATTCCCCCACAGGTCCTTGCTCAACCCCCTTCTACCCTGTCCTCATATCCACTCTGCGCTCTCAGACTTGATGAATGGTTCCCACAATTCTCTCTTTCTCACCGATGCTTCTTGACCCGCCGAGTTCCTCCGGCTGAATGGTTTTTTTTTGCAATTGAGTCTCTTGTTCAAATTCAAATTTATTATTATAGTTCCGTTGTATAAGTACAACTGGACAAAACATGCAAAACGCACATATATACTTAGCACACTTAATATGGAAAAAAAATAAGGAAATAGTAGAGTCTCGGAGGGATTGAATGAGCATTTCGTCAGTCATTCATCAGTCTCACTGCCCATGGGAAGAAGCTGTTCCTCAGCCTGGTGGTTCTGGCTCTAATACTCCTGTATCTCTTCCCCGATGGGAGCAGCTGAAAGATTCTGCGCGCAGGGTGGAAGGGGTCCTCAACGATTTTGCGTGCCTTCTTCAGACAACAGTCCCAGTCCATGAGGGAGAGTGATTCTCTCTGCCACTCTTATGGTTCAGTGGATTGACATCTGATCGAATGCTCTATAGCAACTGTACCCCACTGTGACACAACCGGGCAGGACCCTCTCAATGGAGCTCCTGTGGAAAGTTGAATGGATGGTGGTGGGTAGTTTCTGAACCATTAACCTGACTGCTTCAGTGAACATGGGCATCATGCATTTTATCCTTCCAGATCCTTCATTGAAATCTCCCACAACTGCTTATCAAAATTACAAGCAGACGAGATCATGGATTCACTGTTCAAGGAAGCAGGGTTCCAGGACAAAGACGAGCTCACCTGGGAGGATTTCCATTATCTCTTCCGCGATCACGGAGATGAACTGCAATTTGCTCAGCTCAATGTTAAAGGTCAGCAATCTCTTTCATGCATAACTGGGCAGAGGAAGAAACTGGGAGTTGTTGGTAGGCCTGAAGGCAATTGCTTCAAGGTTCCCAACAATGAGCTAGAGGGCACTTCCCCTTTCCCACATTCACTGTGTAGACAGAGATGGTGAAAAGAGTAGGGCAGAGTGACTGACAACAGGCAAGTTTCTTCACACTTCCTGTGCTGAGACCTTGCCCACCTTTTCTGCGAACATGACTGTCAAGAATCGAGGGCAGGAGTCGGCCACCTGGCACCTCAAGCCCATTCTGTCTCAATACATGATCAAGGAGAAGCGGGAGGGACTCAGCGGGTCAGCCAGTATCTGGAGTGAGAAATGGCCAGTCAACATTTCAGATCCATTCCAGTGGTTTTTAAACTACCCACTAAACCCATATTCCACCTTAAGCAATCCCTATGCCATAGGTGCTCTGTGATTAGTAAGGGATTGCTTAAGGTGGGATGTGGGTGGAAAGAAAAAGTTTGAAAATCATACCTCGTTGACTCGTTATGTGCACGGTTTCAGAACTCCAAAGGAAATGGGCCAGTGACAATTTTTCTCAAGCAAAACAATTGGGTCCAGAGCAGTGATTCTCAACCTTCCCTTCCCACTCATATCCCACCTTAAGCAATCCCTTACTAACCACAGAGCACTTAGGGGGGGCAGCTTGAGAACCACTGGTTTAGACGAATGCCGTTACAGCTTCAGTGACTGGAACCGGGGTTCGAATCCATCTCTGTCTGTAAGGAGTTGGTGCGTACTCTGTGGCTGCAGGGGTTTCCTCCCACGGGGTGGGGATTGGGTGCAATTGGGCGGCTCATGGATCAAAGGGCCCTGTTACCATCCTGTATGTCTAAATTTAAATATAAAATTTAAAGATGATACCAAGGGGGATAAAGAGGAGGGACGGTAGGGAAGAGTTAAGAGGTGAAGGGATATTGAAGGGAAAGGTGAAGGGAGTGAGGGAGAATGGTGAGGACAGAAATAGATAAATAAGAGATGGATCTAGATGGGGGAGGGGGGGTGAGCTAAAATTAGAAAAGTTGATTGTTATTTGATTTCCCGTGTTGAAGTATCTTGTGGTGAGCTCTGAACCAAGTTGTGACTCTATTTGTCAACCACAAAAATGTCATTATCAACTTCTATTTCAGGTTTGGATTTCCGAGATAAAACCAACAAGTTCCAGCGAGTCTCCTTTGTGAAAAACCCATACAAGTGAGTCGAAGTATCTCAGCTGAAGGACCCCATCAGACTTTAAAGATGGGACCTTGTTAAAGGGTCAATAATCTTCTGCATTGGTATCTATTAGAAGGGATTTGGCATGTGTTTTGAAATAACTATTGGATGGAAGTAAAAGCAGGCGATGATTATTAACTGTAAAAGCACACAACTGGAGAAACTTTATGCAGCTATCCCACTAAGACCCATATATTGGAGGAACAACATTTTCCATCTGGGCACTCTCCAACCAGATGACATTAACATCGACTTCCGGGTTCTCCGCCCTACTCTCCATTCTCCCTCCCTTCCCTTTCTCTCAGCTCTCCACCCTCTTCTCCGAAACATATCTGTTTAACGAGGGAAAGTTGCACTGGCAAGGCTTGTATCTGCTGAAAGATGAGGCATTCGGTTGAAGTGTTAAAGATCCAAAGGTGTTTTGATGGCATAGATGTGAGGATGTTTACCACTTGTGGCAGAATTGAGAAGAAGGGGACATTGTTTGACAATAAGTTGAGACAGAGAAGAGAGTAATTGTTTCACTCAGAAGGTTATGATAAATATGACAGATTGAAGTTAAGAAACAAATTAGTTATAATCTCATTAAAGAGAGGAACAGTGTGATAGGGATGAATTGTTGACTCCACGTTCGGCATTCCCTTGAGGGTACATCATTTGCACAAATTTCAACTGCTCAAAGATCCTTCAGTCTCTTCTCAAGAGGAAGGATCTGCTGGCCCCAAAATAGCTACACATTCAGTAACTCAGTAGGTCAGGAGGCATTCACAGAATGAGAAACCGCAATGAGAATGCTTCAACTCATCGGCACTCGGAACTGGACGAGTGAAGTAACATCAACATTTTAAGTCGGATAAGTGGATAGAGAGAACAGCTTTGGATCTTTAACGCTTCTGCCTCATCTTTCAGCAGATATAAGCCTTGCCAGTGCAACTTTCCCTCAGGTATGTACCGGTCATGTTAAACCTTCCCTGATCTTCTTCAGAAGAAAGGACCACTTGTGCCTACACGTTCCCCTTAGCAGGGTGCAGGAGCACATTTTCACTGGGTGAAGCGTTGGGATTGAAGACTTGGAAAATGCATTTGAGACTAAGGCCACAGACCCTTTTAAAAGGAATCACTTAGGGTTTTCCCCCCACCCCCACCCCCCCACTGTTTGAATTTGGGATTTAAGTGACAAATCGTCAGGTTTACGGGTAAAAACCAGAAATGTTGAACAAAGGCAGAAAGCTCATTCAGAGAGTCAACAGAGACACGATGAACTGAATGGTCTCCATCCGTGCTATAAATTCATAGAACATTACAGCATAGCCCACGATGTGTCAACCCACTCAACAAACTGACCTTCCCTGCCTCTCACTCTTTTAAAAAAATTAATCAGAGGGGAGTATTTCAAAGAGCCAATCCTAACAGTTCATGGACACTTTCTCCACTGGGTTTGGTGTACATCCAAGTCTCACTCGAGATCTTTGCTGGCCCGGCTGGTGTGGACGTACTGTAATGTTGTAAGTCTAGATCAGACATTAAAGCCCAAGGCCCTATCTGAGTTTTTAAAGAAGAGGGATGTTCTGGACAATATTTGAAAGGTAGAAACACATGTAATAGTAAAGGTCAAATCACTATTTTCCATATATTGGGTGTAAAAGTCGAACCCCTCCCCCACTCTATTTTTAGCCCCACCCGCCCATGCACCGGACCTCCCGACGCCCTGATCATGGACTCTCAACTACAGCCGCCCGGACAAGCTCTCGGTGGCCCGAACGTGGACTTACCGCCCAATCCCGGCCAGCCGCCCGCCCATCCAAGGTCTCGACCCAGACTTGCCTGCCGCCCATCCGAACTCCCGATGCCCCAAACGTGGCACCACCCAGTCCCAGCCGCCCACCCACCTTTCGGAGCTCTCGACTTCTTGAATGATGCATGGACTTATCGCGGTCAAATGTAGCATGCGTGCAATGATCAAGCCCTTAAATTTTACCCTAAAAATGGATCCTCAAAATTCCACTATTACAGTATTTATGGGGGGGTTTTGGTGCCCAAGTTCTCAATGTTACATGAAACTCTTGAGTGAACCTTCACACTATTCAAATCACATTACCTTTGCTCTATTCTAAATGATCTGTAACTCTGTATATTGTCGCTGTACTATACTTGTGTTGACGAGCTGGATTTCCTGCATAATGAACCTTCTCACTGTTTACCTGACAATCAACTTAAATTGACTTAGGATGTCATGAAAAATAAAAAGGCAGTGTTTTCTTTTATTCACAGCTCGGTCGACGCTGATTCTGGCCATTGACCCTCAATTAACCTACAAACCCTGAATGTTTTGGAGGGCGGGAGGAGACCGGAGCGCCCAGGGAAAACCCACACAGGTCACAGGGAGACAGTACAAACTCCTTACAGACAGCGCCAGATTCAAACCCAGGCCACTGGCACTGGAATAGCGTTGCGCTAACCAAATCCTTCTTTCAGTAGTAATCAGTCCATTTGGTGGTAACATAGCAATGGGAGTGAGAATCAAATTTCTTTCAACCAGACAGTCGTGGGGTTCAGGACGTCTCTGCCTGAAAGAGTGAGAGAGGCAGAAAATGCCATCACACTTAAAAATTTCCCAGATAATTACCTGATATACTCTAACATGCAGAGCTATGAATCAGCATCTCGGACACACAGGGTCCAGTCTTCTCCTACAGTTCAGAAACTCTCTGTGATTCGGAAGCACTTACGATCCAGCTCTGACAGCCAGCCACAATTTTTATTCAGGCAAACCTCTTCTGCACAAGGCAGTAATTCCCACCTGTGTTGGAACCAATTGCGTGCGTATCTGGAGTGGAATCCTATTGGAGAATTGGCCCTGGGAAAGAAAAGTTTCCTGAGCACACGATCCTAATATCACGAAAGGGGGACAGGAGCCTGAAGACACACAAAAGCAGCTTCTTTCCCCCCCCCCCCCCACCCCACCATCAGATTTCTGAATAGACAGCGAATCTATAGACACTGCCTCACTTTTTCTCTTATTGCACCAGTTACTGAGTTATTTATTTATTTAAATATTGTATTTACGGGCTTGTAATTTATTGCAGTTTTGCTCCTTGTCCCGCGCTATATTTTACGTCTCGTGTTCATGATAATAAACCTGATTCTGCAAATCACTGTCGAGAAACCCAATTCCGTTCGGCTCTGGTGATCGATCTGAGGTGACCAAGCTTCTGCTTTCCCTCCTTCTACGACCGAGGCTTGTGGGTTGTGCCGAATTATAAGGCCTGTCCTTTCAGTCATGAATGAAACCGACGCCCTCGTGGCAAATGAATAACGTTCTTGTTCTCCTCCTGCTGTAGGAGCAACCAGGAGACCTCAGTGGAACAGGTTGGACAGGAATTCCGAAACCGAGACCGATATTACAAAAAGTAAGGCCTCGCCCTCTGTGCTGTCGGTGAAATATATGTCAATAAGTGAAATTTCTAGCGTTGTTTTTGACATAGTCAACCCCTGTAAAATACTACGGAAGATCAAATTTAGCAGTTTTCTGCATAGCAAGGAAACTGCCACCATCCCTCGCTCAGCCACGTTAATTCCACACCAGTCCCATTTTTATTCTCCCCTTGTATCCAGCAACCCCTTCCCAGATTCCGCCCCTCACCCAAACACGGGTGTTTAATTCATAGTCACCGGTTAACTACCCACCCACACATCTTGAGGATAAGGGTGGAAACTGGAGTGCCTGGGAAACCCCATGTGGTTCTGGGGGGAAAACGTGCCAACTCCACACAGGCAGTACTAAAGGTCTGAATATTCTGATGACTGGTAAGCCCATCCCCTGCCTCTAGCAAGTTCACTGTTTCTATCCCTCACTTTCTCTCCCACCCATCTCCACTTCCCTTTTGCTTGTACCAGTCCCTCAACTCTCCCAGCCTCCTCTCTCCAACACCCCATCATCCTCTGTATCCCTTACTCCCTTTCCCCCCCTCCCTTTATATATTTGTCATACCTCCCTGGAGAAGCAGCCAGCATCCCACTCCCATTCACACTCTCCACACTCCCTTCCCCCTTGGAAGAAGATTCACATGAGTGAGATCACATGAGTGAGATTCAAGGAGAATCTCTTTTCCACTGTGGTCAAATGAGCCCTGAATTAGTTTAAATTCTAGAACATAAAAGATAGAGCATTATAGCACAGTACAGGCCCTTCAGCCTTCGATGTTGTACCAACCTAAATATTCCTACCAAAAAAAGGTACTAAATCCGTCCTACCTCGTAACCCTTTACTTTTCTTTCATCCATGTGTCTGTCTCTTAAATGCCCCTAATGTTTCAGCCTCCACCACCACCCTTGACAAGGCATTCGAGGCACCCACAACTCTTTTTTTTTATAAAAAGTACCTCCGATGTCTCCCCTAAACTTTCCTCCATTCACTTTGTAGATATGTCACCTGGTGTTTGCTATTCCTGCCCTGGGAAATAGGATCTGGCTGTCCATCTTATCTATGCCTCTCTGAATCTTGTGGACCTCTATTAAGTCCCCTCTCCTCCTTGTGCGCTCCAAAGAGAAATGTCCCAGCTCTGCTAACCTTTCCTCATAGGACTTGTTTTACGTTGCCTTTGCTCCGTGCCAACTGATTTCTCTTTGTAACTGCATTTTTGGACTGCATCTTACTTATTGTATGATGTCTGTGATATCTATTGTCTGCTTGCAAAACTACCTCTATCATGGCACTTTCAAAACGTGTGACAATAAACTTGAATTTGACGTCTCCCCTTCTAATTTAGTCTCGATAAAGGGCTCTGACCCGAAACTGACTGAACATTTCTCTCCGTGGATGTTGCCTGACCTGCTGAGACCCTCCAGATTCAAGATTCACTCAGCATTCCAGCTTGCATTTCTCAATTCTAATTACATTCTTTCTTCTTTGGCTTGGCTTCGCGGACGAAGATTTATGGAGGGGGTAAAAAGTCCACGTCAGCTGCAGACTCGTTTGTGGCTGACAAGTCCGATGCGGGACAGGCAGACACGATTGCAGCGGTTGCAGGGGAAAATTGGTTGGTTGGGGATGGGTGTTGGGTTTTTCCTCCTTTGCCTTTTGTCAGTGAGGTAGGCTCTGCGGTCTTCTTCAAAGGAGGTTGCTGCCCGCCAAACTGTGAGGCGCCAAGATGCACGGTTTGAGGCGATATCAGCCCACTGGCGGTGGTCAATGGGGCAGGCACCAAGAGATTTCTTTAGGCAGTCCTTGTACCTTTTCTTTGGTGCACCTCTGTCACGGTGGCCAGTGGAGAGCTCGCCATATAACACGATCTTGGGAAGGCGATGGTCCTCCATTCTGGAGACGTGACCCATCCAGCGCAGCTGGATCTTCAGCAGCGTGGACTCGATGCTGTCGACCTCTGCCATCTCGAGTACTTCGACGTTACATTCAATGCCTGAACATTGGCCCCCAGAGATATATGGCCCATTTGCATTCAATAGCTGAGTTCTTTCTCCCAAAATTATATTGTTTAAATGATCTTCACATCTACCATGTCACAAAGTAACTTGCACAGCGAGACGGATACTTCTCCAAAGATTCATTCTGCTGTGTGCAGAGGACAATTAGAGTCTACGATTACAATGCAAAGAAAGATCAGAAGGGTTAAAGTGAAATATTAGTAGTATATAAAGTGTAGGGAGAGCAGACTGATTATACATTGTAAGGGAAGACGTTGGAGGAGCTCACGGGATATTGCCATAATTTATTTTGCCGCCACAAAGTTGAAGAGCCTGATCAAATGTCCTCCCTGGTCTGATTTGCGTAGAATATCCACCAGGATCTTCACAGCTAATGGAGCCAGGTTCAGGAGTGCAGGGAAAGCGAGAGGCAGATGGGGGGAGAAGGAGGGTAGGAATAACCCAGTGGTTCTCAACCTTTTTATTTCCACTCACGTCCCCCTTTAAGTCATCCCAAGGCCATCAGAGCTCTGTGATTCGTCAGGGATGGCTCAAGGCGGGATGCGGGCGGGAAGGGAAGGTTGAGAACCACTGCTCTCGACCCAAGTGTTACTGAAATATTTTGCTTGAGAAAAACTGTCATTGGCCCATTTCCTTTGGATCTCGGAAACCGTGCACATATTTCAGTTACAATTGGGTCGAGAGCAGTGGTTCTCAACCTTCCCTTCCCACCCACATCCCACCTTAAGCCATCCCTGACTAATCCCAGAGCACCGATGGCAGAGGGATGACTTAAAGTAGGGTGTGAGTGGGGAAAAAAGGGTTGGGAACTCTGGAATAAACATAATTTGGCATTTCAAATCTCTCTTCCCCCATCCGCCCCACCAACAGGTCTCCTTACCACCACCCTAAACCCTTCACAGAGGCAAAGCGGGAGAAATACAACCGGAGCAAAGTGCAGCAGAAAATTCAACAGTTCAAGCGCTTTATCGAGAATTATCGGCGGCACATCATCTGTGTTCTGATCTTTTATGGAATCGCAGCCGGTGTTTTTGTGGAACGAGCCTACCGTAAGTCATGGGACAGACTCGCCCAACAGCTCAAGGCGATGATCTGCAGAATTGTAAATATGGTAGTAATGTTTTAAAACCCATTGCTAATATAAAGTGATCTTAGTCACGTTGAACAGCATTTTTTTTTTAAAGGGCAGAATTAGGTCAGGTGCAGTTGTGGTTCAGTATCTGCTTCCAGCTCTAGAAAATACTGGTGACACAGTAATGCAATGTTTAAGTCCGCTGCCTCGTCAATGTATCAGTCAGGTCTTGGGTGCTTAAAATTTCAATTTCAATTTAGACCCACAGTCCGTGCCACCTAATTAACCTATACTGCTGGTGCTTTTTCAAGGATGGGAGGAAACCGGGACTCCCGGGGAAATCTCCACGGGGAGAAGGTGCAAACTCCTTACGGACCGCGTGGGATTCGAACCCCAGTGTCCGGCGCTGTCACACCGTGGTGCTACTGTGCCGCCCAATGCAACCCTTCCAGCCCACGAGCCTCTGCAGCCCAATTAACCTGCAACTCCCCCCACCTTACGCTTTCAACAGTGGGAGGAAACTGGAGCGCCCGGAGGAAACTCACACAGGTACAGGGAGAAGGTACACACTCCACACAGATAGCGCTGGATTCAAATCCGGGTCACTGGTGCTATTATAGTGTCATGCTAACTGTGCCCATGGGGTGGGGGGGTTCCTCTGGGTGCTTCAGTTTTGTCCTACCTCCCAAAGATCCGTGGGTTGGTTCATTGGTCACTAGTGCGTAGGCCATGGGGAGAGCTGAAAGATTTGATGGGTTAGGGTATGGTTAGAGTCCATGATGGTGCATGCAGATCTCCGTGGGCTGAACATCCAATGACTCCTTGACAGTGTGGCACTTTTTAAAGCATTTTACAGTGTGAATGGTTAAAACAGTCTAATTTGTGGTTAATTCTGTTTGACATGAAAAGGCCTACTGGACAGTACACCTTGCAGGAACGCAGAAAATCACTGACAAAACGTTGGGATTTCAATGTGAAACCATACCCCCGCAGAACACCAAGAGTTGTCACCAATTTCCAACCACAAAACCTCAGCTTCTGTACCTTCCTTTTTGACGTTAGATACCAGGAAGAATGAAAGCTAGTTCCACATAGTTCACAGCTCTTGATGGAGTCCCTCTGTGTTGATGGGCGGACTCCTTGTGGGGAAAAATGCTCTCAGTGCACTCAAAGCTCCCCAGCAAACCACTGAAGGTGAAGTAATAGTCCCTCTGAACCGTTGAAGCCCACAGGAGGCAGCTGCCTGAGTCAGATGTCTGGCTTTGAATCCCACGCCAGGGAATACGAACACACAGATCCAGCCTGCACTTACTCAGAGTGCTGCCATTAGCGACCGTTCCCTTCGGCCGAGTCGATGAGGCGGCCTTTTTAGTCGGAAGGACGAGATGTTATGCTGAGGGAAACGGAGGAGTTCATGACCTGAAGAGTCGTCTCCGTTCCAAGGGTGGGAATTTGTTGTGTGAAAGCCCTTGACACCTTTTGAATTGGTCATTGAGACTGCTTTGTTTTTCATGCTCTCGAGGCAAGTTCATCCAGTACAATAGGTGGTGCAATAATCAAACAAGAGTGCAATTTGCAGCAAGTCCCAAAGTGCAAGGTTTAGTATTACAAGAACAAAGTGCAGGATATAGGGAAAAGTACAGTGAAACACAAAAGTCTACAGATACCATGGTTGAAATACCTTTTCGTTTGGGCTCAAGCCCAGAACATTGGTTATGTATCTTTATCTTTGCCGCATAAAGCCCACTGTTCGACCAGCTGAGTTTCTCCAGCGTTGTGTTTTTACTAACCGTTAAACAGTACAGGGTATCATCTTTTACCAATAAGAAGTCAGTTCAAGAGTCTGATAAGATCAGGAATAATCTACCCTTGAATCTTGTGGTTCCTGTTCTCAAGCCGTTCCAAAGGGCGGAAAAGTGTAGCTATTGAGGCACCACTGGCCCCGGTTCAAATCCGACGCGCACTGTAAGGAGTTTTGCTTGTTCTTCCTGTGTCTGCGTGGGTTTCCTGCGGGTGCTCCGATTTCCTCCCGCCGTTCAAAACACATGGCTGTTGTGGGTTAATTGGAGTCTGTGGGCAACGCGGGCCGGTTACTGTGCTGGTCGAAATAAAGTTCAGGTTTATAGTCAGAGTAGGTATTACATACAGCCCTGAGGTTCTTTAGATTATTACGAGTGCAAAGGACCCCAAAAGCCAGCAGCAATAGATATTCACCAAGACACTTAAACAAAAGTTGTTTTTAATTATCTTCCGTATTTCAAATAAGATCTGTTTTAAAATGTGTGTATGTACGTAATCTACTCTAATTTTACCAAATTCTCCCAATATTTATCTACAAGATCTTCTGCTACCATTTTGTATTAAAACCAGGAATCGACACCACCTCTTCCCTTTCTCATTGTACTGAGATTTGCTTTTACTTTTCTGCTCAGATTACGCCGTTGAGGCGGAGACGACCGGGATCCCCCAAACCACCTATGTTGGCATCATTGTGTCCCGTGGATCAGCCGCCAGCATCTCCTTCATGTACGCCTACATCCTCCTGACAATGTGCCGCAACCTCATCACGTTCCTGCGAGAAACTTTCCTCAACCAGTACATCCCTTTCGACGCAGCTGTGGACTTTCATCGCTGGATTGCAATGACAGCGGTTGTCCTCTCAAGTTAGTACACTCCTATTGCAAGTATCACCACTCCGGGGCCGTCCTCCATCGTGACAAGCCTGTAATATGATGCAAAGTGTGACAGAACTTAATTTACCTGTATACGGAGCTAGAGTAACAACGTAAGAAATGAGAGCAGGAGTCGGCCATCTGGCCCGTCATGGTCCATCTGACGACCTGACCGTTCCCCATAATATTCCTCTATCATGCAAAAATCTATCTCTGTCTTAAATGCCATCTATATTTGAATTTTGTGCACCAATTCTTAGGATAAAATTTAGGGCATCGACTAATACAGGTATACTAATTTTGATCGCGGTAAGTACCTATGTCGTTTGGGATGGAAGGAAGGCTGGGCAGCCGGGACCGGGTGGTAAGTCCACTGTTGGGGCATTGTGAGTTTGGATGGGTGGGCAGCCAAGGCCTAGGTGAGAGTCTGTGGGTGGGTGGTTGTGAGTTCTGGTGGGTGGGTGGTTGTGAGTTCTGGTGGGTGGGTGGCCTGGGCCAAAAATGGGTGTGGTGGGGGGTTGATGGAGAATCAACCTTTACATGTAATATATGGAAAATACCAGATTTTTGGGCCAAAGTAGTGGGGTTGAATTTTAACTATATATATATATATATATATATATATATATGTGTGTGTGTATAAAACCATATAACAATTACAGCACAGAAACAGGCCAATTTGGCCTTTCTAGTCCGCACTGATCCAAGTACCCTCCTCTAATTCCACTTACCACCACTCTGCCCATATCCCTCCATCTCCATATCCCTCCATCTCCCTCCCATCCATATACTTATTCAACTCTTTCTTAAATGACAAAATTGACCCTGCCTCCACCACCTTTCCTGGAAGCCCATTCCACACAGTAACCACTCTCTGAGTAAAGAAGTTCCCCCTCATGTAACTCCTAAATCTTTGCCCGTCAACTCTCAACTCATGACCTCTTGTATCCATCTCTCCTACTCTCAATGGGAAAAGCCTTTCCACATCATCTCTATCTACCCCTCTCATTATCTTAAACACCTCTATCAAATCCCCTCTCAGCCTTCTACGTTCCAAGGAATAAAGACCTAATTTGCTCAATCTCTCCTTGTATTCCAGATGCTGAAACCCAGGCAACATTTTTATAAATCTTCTCTGCACTCTCTCTATCTTGTTAATATCCTTCCTATAAATCGGTGACCAGAACTGCACACAGTACTCTAAATTTGGCCTCACTAATGCCTTGTACAGATTCATCATTACTTCCCAACTCCTATATTCTATGCACTGATTTATATAGACAAGCATACTAAAGGCCTCTTCACCACCCTATCCACATGTGCCCCTACCTTCAGGGAACCATGCACCGTTATTCCTAGATCTTTCTGCTCCACTGCATTCTTCAACGCCCTCCCATTTACTACATGTCTTGCTTTGATTATTCTTTCCAAAATGAAGCACCTCACACTTATCAGCATTAAACTCCATCTGCCATCTCTCTGCCCACTCCTCTAAGCAGTTTAAATCCCTCTGCAATCTTTGAAAACCCTCTTCATCATCCACAATTCCCCCTATTTTAGTATCATCTGCATATTTACTAATCCAATTTACCACCCCATCCTCCAGATCATTAATGTATATGACAAACAGTAACGGTCCCAATACAGAACCCTGATGTACACCGCTTGTCACCGGCCTCCATCCTGACAAACTATTATGACTGACACCTTCCTTCCAGCCACTGTTGAATCCATTTAACTATTTCCAAATTAATACCCAAGGACTTAGCCTTCCTAACTAACCTCCTATGCGGGACCTTATCGAAGGCCTTACTGAAGTCGAGATATATATATATATATATATATATATATCTTCTTCTTTGGCTTGGCTTCGCGGATGAAGATTTATGGAGGGGTAATTGTCCACGTCAGCTGCAAGCTCGTTTGTGGCTGACAAGTCCAATGTGGGACAGGCAGACGTGGTTGCAGGGGAAAATTGGTTGGTTGGGTGTTGGGTTTTTCCTCCTTTGTCTTTTGTCAGTGAGGTGGGCTCTGCGGTCTTCTTCAAAGGAGGTTGCTGCCCGCCGAACTGTGAGGCGCCAAGATGCACGGTTTGAGGCGAAATCAGCCCACTGGCAGTGGTCAATGTGGCAGGCACCAAGAGATTTCTTTAGGCAGTCCTTGTACCTCTTCTTTGGTGCACCTCTTTGTGTGTGTGTATATATATATATATATATATATCGAAGCAGCATCTACTGCCTTCTTGGGCAGAGAATCCCACAGATGAATAAATTTAAATTGAGACATACAGCACAGTAACAGGCCACTTCACCCCACGAGTCCATGCCGCCCAATTAAACTACACCCCCTGTTCATTTTTGAATGGTGGGAGGAAACCAGAGCTCCCGGGGAAAACCCATATAGAGATGGGGAGGATGTACAAACCCCTTGCAGACAGTGCAAGATTCAAATCCCGGTCCTTTTCGCTGATGTTGTAAAGGCGTTGTGCCAACCGTGCCTCCCACTCTCTGTGAAAACCAGATCCTCCACATCTCTGTTCTAAATCTACTCCCCTGAATTCTGAGGATATGTCCCCTAGTCCTAGCCTCACCTACCAATGGAAACCACTTTCCTGCCTCTATCTGAGGCATATTTTTATCTACTTTTAATACATTGCCTGTCATTTTTCTAAATTTCATCAACTATAGTCCCAGGAGACTCAATCTCTTGCGCTCCAGTGGACCCTAACTGCAAGGGCATTCAGTTCCAGTTCACCACCGGAGAGTTATTCATGGAGCATAATTCATCAAATGACAGAGGACAGAAGATCTTGACTATGCATTTTTTTTTTAGAAATGCAGCACATTAAATTAGGCCCACAAGTCTGTACTGCCCAATTTACACCCCGGGTATGGTGGGAGGAAACTGGAAACTCCCCCCGACGAAATCCCACGCAGACACGGGGGAGAATTTACAAAGTGCGGGATTTGAACCCCGATCGCTGGTGCTGTAAAGGTGTTGCACTAACCGTTATGCCAGCCATGCCACTATCAGACAAACCGTGCCATTAGACAAAGGTTGACTATAAGATTACAGAAAGAACGAGGATTAGATTTTCTTTGGGGCAAAGAAGACTAAAAGGAGTTCTAATTGAGATGTAAAAAAGCCATGAGAGGATAAGGCAGACTAACTAGAGGATGCACTTCACGGATCGGCAAAGTTCCTCATTAGGAGGTGCATATTTTGGTTAATTGGTAGAAGGAGAGGGGAGGGGGTGTTTTGAGAAAGAATTATTTCACTCAATGATCAGTGGGAACCTGGGCTTCACTGCCTGCAAAGGCATGAGGGGTGGAAACCTTCACTCACCTGAACAGGTAACAAAACGTGCAGGGCCACAGATCAGGACCTGGGAAGAGGATTAACCATGCGACGCTTTTGCCAAGCGTGGATGTGGTGGGCCTTTGCCTGCACCTGACATTTCTGTCCGACTAAGATTCTGTCTCCGATTGGTGGAATTAAGCTGTTCGTGATGACCAAGGTGAAGGAGCAAGTGAAACAGTTTCCTCTTCGGTCGTTGAGGATAGATTCACAAACACTGGAAACTTTGCCCCTTGCAAAGCTCCGGAGACTGGTCATTAGTTGTAAAACACGGGAAAATGGGCCTCTGGTAATGACCATAGCAAGTGCATTGAAAGATAATCCTTTTCTTTTCTTTCAGTCTTTCACAGTGCTGGGCATGGAGTGAATGTTTACACATTCTGTGTCAGTTCCCTCAGCAGTCTTGTCTGCCTCTTCCCCAGTGTGTTCATCGATGATGGGTAAGTTATTGGCCCTGGCAGGAGTGGCACTCACTAAATACCACCACTCAAACAGTGAGTGCTCCCTCAGCCCACTGTCCCCACACTGCTTCAATGGGCAGCAAATTCCACAGATTCACCACCCCCTGGGAAAAGCAGTTCCTCCTCATCTCTGTCCTAAATCTACTCCTCTGAATCTTGAGGGTACGTTCCCTAGTTCTGGTCTCCCCCAATTAATGGAAACAACTTACCTACCTCGATCTTATCTATGCCTTTCATAATTTTATTTGTTTCTATAAAATTCCCTCTCTGTCTTTTAAATTCCAGCGAGAACAGTCCCAGATGGTTCAATCTCTCCTCATAGGCCAATCCCCTCATTTCTGGAATCAACCTGGTGAACCTTCTCTGCACCTCCTCCAAAGCCAGTCCATCCTTCCTCAAGTAAGGAGACCAGAACTGCACCCAGTCCTCCAGATGCAGCCTCACCAGGACCTTGTACAGTTGCAGCGGGAACCTCCCTGCTTCTAAATTCAATCCCTCGAACAATGATGGCCAACATCCCATTTGCCTTCTTGATCACCTGCTGTACCTGCAAGCCAACCTTTTGCGATTCATGCACACCCCATCCCAAGTCCTTCTGCACACCTGCAATCGTTTGCTGTTTAAATAATATTCTGATCTTCCATTTTTCCTTCCACCGTGGATAGCAAGCAATCTGTCAGTCCTCCCATTCTAACAACATATCACCGACTCAGCACCGCTCCTCCAACATTCTCCCTGCATCATTCCCCCAGTGGGACAGCTCTCTCTTAGTGCCAAGTCTCCAGCACTGTGGCACTCCCTCTCCGTGTTGTCTCTTCATCAGAGCATTGATCCCTCATTTCTCTCGCAGTACTTCTCCAACATCGTGGAGATCCCTCAGTCCTGCCCCTGTGGCAGGGTGGCCCCCCTGCCCTGACAGATGCTTGCTAAGAAAACATTAGTGTGAAAGGCAAGGATGGGCATGAAATGCATATGGTAGGGAAGTGTTGAATCTGTGGACAGAGCGGGACACAACTGCTTCGTAAAAACATTAATGATCAAGGGAAATCTTATCGTGCACTTCCTTCTTGCACAATAAAACTACCTGTTACCCTCTGCTATAAATTCAGGACATTCATGTCTCTGTAATTAACACCGTGGAATTCGTCAGTTAATTTTTCACAGACTAACATTCACTCGATCTGCATGAGTGGCAATTTACAATTGAATGTGTTACAGCTAAAGAGTTGTCTGACCGCAGCGAGCCAGGCGAGGTTGTTGATATTATCTGAACTCCGCTCATTCCAGACAGTGCCAGCGCTAGGGCCTGTGTCCCCACATGCCTCGAGGGTGCTGCACTGAATCTGGCCACAACATCGTGGTTCTGCAAACGTTTATACCTCCACGCAGGCCCCCGTCTCTCTGCGCTCTCCTCTTCTCCCTCGAGCAACCCTGCAGGGCCGAGGATGACTCGCTCCCGACTCCAGCGCTGCGGGTGGCTGTGTTCTCGTGACGAAGGGGGAATGTCACTCACAGTCACCACTGGGTCTTGTACATAGAGTGTCCTAGATTTAGCATCAACCAGTCAAGTTCATTGGCAGTGGAAATGAGAAGCAGCTCCCCAGAATGCGAACATCAACGAGCTTTTGTATATGCAAGCAAAAGTCTGCTTTAAAGATAATACACGTGGCTAATTTTGAGGAACTCCTTTGCTGAATGTTAGAAGCTCCCAATTGATTGATTTGCTAATCAGATTGCAAATCCAAGTGTAGAAAGAAGAATAAAGGAACTTGAGTACGATGCATTGAAATCCCCACCATGGGCTCCACCTACAACTCCCTCTGGCTAGGAAAGGTAGCCAACATGGTGAAGGACACATCACATCCCAGACTCTCTCTCTCTCTCTCTCTGCTCCCTCCTCCCATGGGTGGAAGGCTCAAGAATGGAAAAGCGCATACTAACAGTCTTAAAGGTGGCGTCCTCCCAACAGCCATCAAGTTCCTGAATGTCCCCCATGACAGTGCCCTCCTGAATATCCCCCATGACAGTGCTCTCATGCTGACTTCCCTTTGAACAAATTGATTATTGTAATATTATAGAACATTACAGCACAGCACAGGCCCTTCAGCCCTCAATATTCCTACCAAAAAAAATGAAGCCCTTCTTATCTCGTAACCCTCTATTTTTCTTTCATTCTCTGTGCTCCTCTACATAGCCCCATGAATGTTTGAGATAACCTCTTAGTCTGCTCGCAGCAGAACTCTTCCCTCTGTACCTGGAATAACATGGCATTGAATCTGAATGGGTTTTCATAGTTAATATAAACTGGGGGAGTATCACAGTCAGAAAGACCAAACTGAAGGTATACTGTGTTACGGAGTCCAGAGGACCCCAAAAACCACCAGCAATAGATATGTACCACAACACTGGGTTACTAAAACAAAAGTAGTGTTTAATTACAATTGAACAAGAAAACAGAATTTAACTTATTACTTAACCTACCTAACGACTTAATCCCCCCTCTAATACTAAGCGCAGGTGTGTGCAATGTATATTTAAGATTAGAAAAGTTCTTTGGATCACAGTCCAATCTCACTGGTTGCAGGCAATTCTTGGACTGTGCACAGAAGTTAGCATGAACAAAGTTCACCAGTCTTCAGTGCTTAACAGGCAAATGGTTACCACTCAGGAGGGTCCTTGCTGGTTTTCAGAGAGAGATTCCCTTTCCAGGACATCCGCAACTGATTCCTTCTCAATCAGTCTTGGTGATGAAACTTGCCCCCTTCAAGGTTCTCCGGATTATCCTTTTTCTTTCAGGTCACCTTTCACGCCACCAGTCTTCTCCTTTGACCAGGCAGCCTTCCAAAGTTTGCCAGCTCGTCCTTCTGGAACTGATTTCTGTCTCCTCTCTCCCTGCTTCACTCCCTCCTTCTTTCTCCTCTGCCTGCAAAGATCACAAGCTCTCCCAGGCCAGCTCCTGTTGCTTCCTGCAAAAAAAGTCCTGCAAATATTCTGTGATTTAAAATGTGTGTGTGCAAGCTGCTCTAACAATTCCTCTAAATACTCTGTCATAACTGTTGGAAGGACAGTACTGAATAAGTGGCAGCCGAGCAGAGAACCATTACTGAGGAATTGGACCCTATCAGAGGGTCCCTTACTGGTTGAGCCCAGTACAGAGAGAGCATGAAGGAACAGTACAGTACAGAGGGAGTGTGGCATTGATTGTGGGATTGCTACATCTTGCTGCAGTACTGAGGAGCTCTGCATTACTGGAGAGCCTGTATATTCAGGAAGTATTGGAGGGGACTGACTTTGTTGCAGAGCCAATGCTGCCCTGTTGGATACCCACCTTTGACCTCAGATGTCCCCGTCTACACATGCAGGTTAACAATATCTTGATGGTCTCGATCTTTGCAAAGATGCAAGACATAAATACTTTACATGAGAGCCTCGATTCCACGGACTTTAATTACAATAGACAACAATTTTTTCAAAAGGTCTGCTTCCTGAAAAAAGTTTGGAATTATGATAGACAACTTCACACTGAACACAGATACTTTCCGATTCGCTGCATCACGTAGGAAGTTGGAGAAATGTTAAATTAACTTTTATTGAATTTGGCGTGTTTAATCTCATCGTGACACTGACACGTTGCATTAGGTCAACTGACCTAAAAATGTTTTGCCGCTGATTTTTGTTTGTACTCTCATGTCATTGTCCAACAATAATCGGCCCCATTGATGGATTCCAGTTGCCCTGATACCATCTGTCTATGGTCGCAATGTCCTGGTGAAACCTTTCACCATGTTTGTCACTGACGGCACCAGGATCAGGAGGGACGAAGTCCAAGTGCGAATGTAGGAAATGAATTTTCAATGGCACGTTGCACCCAAAAGTGTTCAGGAAGTAAAATCTTTGTTGTCCAGTGTAATGATACCTTTCTTCTTTTGATTTGTAGATCGGAGCTTCCCAAGAAATACTACTGGTGGTTGTTTCAGACCATTCCAGGTAACTTATTCTGAACCATCATGATCTTCCAAGGACTTGAATTGAACTGTTAAATCTCAGCTCATAACCACTGTTATTCTTGAACCTTCAAAAAGTTCTGAAATTGGCTTCACAATCAGTTAGATTCCCTTTGGCCATTATAATTTAGTTTTGGCATGGTAGCAGGCCCTCCCGTGCCATCCAAATGCTTTTGGAGGGTGGGAGGAAACCAGAGCTGGCCTAGAGCAGCCTTTTTTACTGCTATGGGCATCCTGTCAGGATTTTGCTCAAAGTTGATGGGCCCCCTTCCCTGTGATGTTTTGGTTTCTCCTATCGACTAAATAAACAAAAGTATTTGTTACGTGAGGTGTAAAGAAAACAAGGCTTTTACTTAGATATTGACAATGGTAGGAGGGGTGCTCTTGCTGAACCACTAGGGGCTGAGAGGAACGTACAGAGTAGATGCTGAGAGCCTGGTTCTCGAGCTGGACCAGTCACAGGAGGAGGACTGGCATTTAGGGCTGAGAGAGAGCTGTCAACATTTGAAATTGTCAGAGGGCTGTGAATGATCACTGGGCGTGAGACCAAGGGAAGCTTAAGGGACGAGAGGGTGAAGAGAATGCGGATTTGAGGTGGCGTGTCAGCTGTAATCTCGCGCAGTGCCAGAGCTGGACTCATGACGCCATTTCTTTTATTTCACTTTAGGAATGACGGGCATTCTACTCCTTGTGGTGCTGGCTATCATATACGTCTTCGCTTCCCGCCAACTTCGTCGCATGAGCTTTCGTGGATTCTGGGTGACACATCACCTCTACGTGATCCTGTATATTCTGGTAATTTACCTCATCAATTTAAATCTCAGGGTGATGGTACTTCTCCCCCGTCCCCAGTAGAAACTAGACCGGTGTTTATTGTTCAGCTCTGGTCCTTGAGAAGGTGTTGGTGAGCCGGTTTCTTCAAAGAATGCAGTTTAAATTTAAATTTAGACATAACAGGCACTTCTGGCCCACGAGCCCAATTGACCTACTCCCCCAATACATTTTGAAGGGTGAGAGGAAACTCACGCAGACACAGGGAGAACATACAAAGCCCGATGGATGGTGCCAGATTCAAACCCCAGTCGCTGGGGCTATAACTAAGTTACGCTAGCCATGTCTTTGAATAAATCCTGAGACACTATGGACAGAGGATAGAGCTGATGGTGTACAGCTTTAGCAGCCCTGGCCTATCTGCTTCCATGACGTCAAGTTTCCTTGAAGTCATTGACTTCATAATGGTGTACAGCTTTGATCTGCACTACCAGTTAGGGGTAATTCTGCCTGGCCCACAGAAAAAAGAATCTCAGGGTTGTATGTGATGTCACATTTGCACTCTGACAATAAATCTGAGATCTAATTACAGAGGAACACAGCTTAATGAATCTCTATCATTTAAATAGGCTCATGTACATCTCATTGATTTAGACAGTAACATGGATACTTCCATTGTATTCGAATCAAAAGGCAGAATCTCCCACTTAAATGTACCATGGAAGGTGCCTTCACAAGAAAATGGGATGATATCACTTTTGTCTGACTGGCAGGACACATTGAGAGAGGAAAGTGTACCGGGCATGAAGTGTAAAATTAGAGAGGTTTATGGTTGTAAAGTATTGATTAGGAGACAAGTGGAGATCAGCCTCCATTCTGGGCTGTCAGACTTTCTGAAGAATGTGGAAATCCCAGAGAAATGATTAGAATAGTTACAGGGAGGAATATCACAACCACAAAGTCAATTGAAGGTTGTTTTCTTCAGAGAAAAGAAACGTGAGAGGAAATTGGATTGAGGTGACCAAGGTCAATATTGGGGATGGTGGAGGGAAGCTGTTCCAACCCTAGATGGTTCAAGGGCTTAGGTTTAATATTTGAGTATAAGGTAAAAGGTGGGGGTGGGGGGGAGGTGAGAAGAATCATATTTATCCCTTGAGGAATAGTAATGACATGAAACTGGCTGGAAAAAGAGAAAAGGAGAGAAATGATTGGCTGGGCTAATGGGAAAGAGGAGGAGTTGTGGATGGAAGCAAACATGATATCGATGATGAGCCAAATCATTCTGGGTTGGACGTTGCTACTGAGTTTGGAAAGATTTCTGTGTAAGCGTCAGTGCAGGAAAGTCAATGGACATGACTTGTGCGCATGTGCTTCAGTTGGCTACAGCAGTCCACCGTATCCATCCCACGGTTCCTCAACAGTGCAAGCAGGTTGGCATCAAATGGCTTTTTCCGCAGCCTCCTGACCACTTTCAGGCACATGTCCTCTCTTGGGTAGCTCGAACATCGCAGTCCTGTCTTTTCTCTCCTGATCCCCTTCACCCGCTTCATCCCAACAACAGATCCTCATCCACGGAAGTTCGAACCTGATCCAGCAACAGAGCTTCTACCTCTACTTCATCGCCCCAGCCCTGATCTACCTGGGAGACAAACTCATCAGCCTCAGTCGAAAGAAGAAGGAGCTGATGGTTGTCAATGCAGAGCTGCTGCCCTCAGGTAACTCCCCACCGCTCTCTGCCGAGTTTTTGCACAGGTTGACTTGTAGCCAAAACGACTGTAGTTATCACATGGATAACATCACATCGCGGTCCAGAACCTCCGCTGCTCCGATTCACCTTCACCTGTGTGCTTTTATTCTTGGTTGCAGGTGTGACTTACCTCCAATTTAAACGGCCTCAGGACTTTGACTACAAATCGGGTCAGTGGGTGCGCATAGCATGTCTGTCACTGGGGACAGACGAGTACCACCCCTTCACATTGACCTCAGCACCGAATCAGGACACCCTCAGTCTCCACATCAGGGCAGTGGGACCATGGACGACAAAATTGCGTGAGACCTACTCTCCAGAGAATGTGGGAAAGCTCGGCGGCAACCCAAAGGTACCGACGAGCACACAGCTCTGGCTTTTCACACAGTGGCATGGCAGATGTGGTGCTTCTGATCTCGGGCTAATCACAGAGGAAAAAAATATGGGACTTAAGATAGACAACCTCAAGCTGAATTCAACAATAACACTGGACAATGAAGATTGCACTTCCTGAATTTTCCTATCGCCAACTGTATTTTTTAGATAATACCTGTTTTAGAGATTTCCTGTCATATTTTAAGTCAACTTCAAGCATCCAAAACCATGAAGTACAACATGTCACTGAAACTTCATTTTATACATTCTCACATGGACTCCTTCCCTGCTGATCCTGGTGCGGTCGGTGATTTTTGTTTGTACTCAGCATCTGATGCCTCTCATGTCAGTCCAACAATAGTTGGTCAGCATTGATGGATTCCAGTTACCCTGATACCACTTGTCCATGGTCGCAATGTCCTGGTGAAACCTTTCACTATGTTCGTCACGGATGGCACCAGGATCAGTGCGAATGCAGAAAATGAATTTTCAATGACGTGTTGCATCTCATGGTTTTGGATGCTGGGGTTTCAATTGTTTACAAGCTTTGTGAATTGCTTAGAAGGAGGCACCAAATCTATCTTATAGATAGTCAGTTCTGAAGAGGATGTAAAGAAGGTACATTTGAGGACTGAATTTCAGAGCTTGGAAGTTAAGCTGCAACTATACGAGGTCCTGGTGAGGCCGCATCTGGAGGACTGCGTGCAGTTCTGGTCTCCTTACTCGAGGAAGGATGGACTGGCTTTGGAGGTGGTGCAGAAGAGGTTCACCAGGTTGATGCCAGAGATGAGGGGGTTGGCCTATGAGGGGAGATTGAGTCATCTGGGACTGTACTCACTGGAATTTAGAAGAATGAGAGGGGAATCAAATATAAATGTATAATATTATGAAAGGCATAGATACGATCGAGGTAGGTAAGTTATTTCCATTGGTGGGGGAGACAAAAACCAGGGGACATAGCCTCAAGATCGAGGGGAGTAGATTTAGGATGGAGATGAGGAGGAACTGCTTTTCCCAGAGGGTGATGAATCTGTAGAATTCACTGCCCATTGAAACAGCGGAGGTGACCTCTGTAAATATATTTAAGACAAGGTTGGATAGATGTTTACAAAGTAGGGGAATTAAGGGATATGGGAAAAAGGCAGATTGGTGGAGATGAGCCGATTGTCAGATCAGCCCTGATCTCATTGAATGGTGGAGAAGGCTTGACGGGCCGAACAGCCGACTCCTCCTCCTATTTCTTAAGTATAAGTCGGTTAAATAGGTAGACAAGGTTGTGACAAATGGAATAAAATGTGGGAAAAAATTAAATTGTCCAGATTGACAAGAAAATTGAGTGAAAATCTCAAATAGAAAGCTAATTTGCAGAGCTAAGATAAAGAAGGACCAATTGGTGATGACTGACAGGAAACATTGTCTTCTCCTCCAGATCTACCTGGATGGGCCTTTCGGGGAAGGGCACCAAGAATGGAATCAATATGAAGTGTCCGTCCTGGTCGGAGGGGGCATTGGTGTGACGCCATTTTCATCAATCCTCAAAGATCTCGTCTTTAAGTCATCAACCTATAACAAGATAGTCTGCAAGAAGGTAACCAGAGAAATCTATCGATGAAACCTGGTTTATAATCAGCTTGTGGTATTTCTGACTGGCATTCGTCAATCCAATAATTAAAACATCATTTTTGTTTCCCAACATTTTACATGGAATGCTAGACAAAATTTCTCCTGCTGTAACTTGTAATATAGCCAAGAAACAATGATTTCTATCCCATGAGAAGCTCTTACATCTGTTCTTCTCTCACTATCTCATCAATTCTTTTCTTAAGAAAGCAGCCTCCATCCTCGAGGACCCCCCACCACCCAGGCCATGGCCTTTTCATTCTGCTGCCATCGGGAAAAAGGTTACAGGAGCCTAAAGACGAGCACTCAGCGGCACAAGGACAGATTTTTTTTTAAACATACAAACTTTATTCAAATTACAACATTACAAACATTACAACTAAAACCAAAAACAACCATATAACAAAGCCATGAGAACCAGTAATCACATCAAATCTATTACACATCAAATTAAAACACCTACCACACACACGATCCCCTGGGAAGCCCACCGTTCCCTCAGACACTGAGTGTTCCCGCTCCAATACCAGATGCAACTCCGAAAGATGGGCAGGCATTCAGCTCTCCCCACAACCTCTTGACCACCCGCCACCCATATACTGACAATAACCACACCAGCAGTGCAAGTATAAGGCAGCTTTAATAAACTAATATGGACACTAAGAGGTCTTGTCTCTCTGCAGGACAAACCTGGAAGGCCAGACTGTAGCTCTGGACAGCTTTATAGACAAGGTCACCGGGATGACCCCTGGTGACCTAGTGGTGGAATTACAAGAGGTCTTGTCTCTGCAAGACGAACCTGGAAGGCTAGACTGTAGCTCTGGACTGCTTTAGAGACAAGGTCACCAGGATGACTCCTAGTGACCTAGTGGTGTAATTACATATTACCACAACCCCGTCCCCAACACACCAACCCCAGCAGCAGCCCCACAAGGAGATCCACTGAACGCCTGGCCCCCTTTTGCACTGGGCAGCCGTAGATCAGGAACACGGAGGCTGGGGTGCAACCAGAAGTTGAGGAGCAAGCCCATTCAGGTAGACAAAGAGGGGGCTGCAGCCTCCCACATTCCACAAAGATGCAGCCCACCGTCGACTCCCACACGCAGTGGTGACAGGCAGCTGGGCTGTCAGTGATCCGGCCCAGGAAACGGTTACACGGCACTGCTCGGTGCAGCACTCTCCACCCCTGGAACCCCCCCCCACTCTTCCCCGCTGCCATCAGATTCCCGAATGGACAATGAACCACAGACACTACCTCACTTTCTCCTATTTTCTTGAACTGACATGTTTGCACTGTGAAGCTACTGCAAAAATAGCCAATTTCGGGACATGTTCCTGACAATAAATTCTGATTCTGATCTCTTCTGTCCTCTCACTGATCCACAGGCTTTTATTCACAATGGACAGGCATCTCGTCCTGTGCCGTGACCCGGGCTTTCTGAGGAAGGGCAAAGGTGTTAGAGGCTTTATACAAGGTCAAAGAGGGAGGGGTCACAGGACTGGGCAGAGCCGGGTAATCATGGGTACCGCAGTCCCACCACATCTATCAGTTCTTCTCTGGTCATAATACACATTCTTTTAGCAAATGTGCTTCCATCAGCCTTCTCTCTAGGGTGTATGTGTTCACAAATTGCTTTATAATTTTATCAGAGACTTCAGATCTACAAAGGTTCACAAGATTATGGGAGGTATGGATAGAGTGGATGGCCAGAACCTTTATTTCCCAGGGTGACAGCAGCAAATGCTAAAGAAAGGAGAGGTGAAGGGAGGACAGTGGGAGACATCAGGGGCACGTTTCTTACACCAAGTAGTGCCTGGACTGCATTGCTGGGGCGGTACTGGAAACTGGTTCGACGGGCATTTAAAAGACTTTGGAACAGGTGAGGAAAAATAGAGGATTATGGGTCTGGGGTAGGGGAAGTTTAGATTGTTGAGTAGGTTTATATAGGCCAGCACAACTTTGTGGGCCGAAGGGCCTGTACTGTGACTACCAGCCCCCCCACATCTCCATCGGGCACACAAAACTCAAAACGGTCAACCAGTTTACCTATCTCGGCTGTACCATTTCATCAGATGCAAGGATCGACAACGAGATAGACAACAGACTCGCCAAGGCAAATAGCGCCTTTGGAAGACTACACAAAAGAGTCTGGAAAAACAACCAACTGAAAAACCTCACAAAGATAAGCGTATACAGAGCCGTTGTCATACCCACACTCCTGTTCGGCTCCGAATCATGGGTCCTCAACCGGCATCACCTACGGCTCCTAGAACGCTTCCACCACCGTTGTCTCCGCTCCATCCTCAACATTCATTGGAGCGCTTTCATCCCTAACGTCGAAGTACTCGAGATGGCAGAGGTCGACAGCATCGAGTCCACGCTGCTGAAGATCCAGCTGCGCTGGGTTGGTCACGTCTCCAGAATGGAGGACCATCGCCTTCCCAAGATCGTGTTATATGGCGAGCTCTCCACTGGCCACTGTGACAGAGGTGCACCAAAGAAAAGGTACAAGGACTGCCTAAAGAAATCTCTTGATGCCTCCCACATTGACCACCACCAGTGGGCTGATATCACCTCAAACTGTGCATCTTGGCGCCTCACAGTTCGGCGGGCAGCAACCTCCTTTGAAGAAGCCCGCAGAGCCCACCTCACTGACAAAAGGCAAAGGAGGAAAAACCCAACACCCAACCCCAACCCACCAATTTTCCCCTGCAACCGCTGCAACTGTGTCTGCCTGTCCCGAATCGGACTTGTCAGCCACAAACAAGCCTGCAGCTGACGTGGACATTTACCCCCTCCATAAATCTTCGTCCGCGAAGCCAAGCCAAAGATAACGAATTATCTGCTTCTGAGGAAATCAGCAGGTGGGAGATTTTTAAAAAATAGTCCATTTTTGGCCACAAACACTCTCCAAGGCTGGGTTCCAGCCCCGAGCGTTTGGTCTCCCACTGATGCTGATCAACTCGCTGATTTCCTCCAGTGCATTTCTTGTTGCTACTCATTTCATTTTGTTCCTGTCAACCTTTAAGCACCTGGGGCCTGCAGATTATTACTAGTTTTGCTTCTGGAAACTAATCTCTTCACTCACATTGTGGGGGTGAATGGAATCCAAGGTTTTCCTGCCTCACACCCCTTTCCACTTCGGGACAGCCCTGAAAGGAATGTTGTTGAAAGAGAAGGTCTTCCTTATTTTCCTTTCTGGTGTCGAGTCTTCCTCCTGGAAAGGACAGTGGAGGTTCTCCCATCACCGGATTCTCTCACCTTCTGTCCCTTAACTTGTTACGGGCCTCAGGTGCAATCTGTGTCCGCACCAATGGACTGGCTATCTAAATCCAGCAATGTGGGAAGGATAAAATGCTTAGGGTGTAAAATTGGGGCCTGACGGCTGGCACAGACTTGTCAG
This sequence comes from Narcine bancroftii, assembly GCF_036971445.1. Classification (NCBI taxonomy): domain Eukaryota; kingdom Metazoa; phylum Chordata; class Chondrichthyes; order Torpediniformes; family Narcinidae; genus Narcine; species Narcine bancroftii. The sequence goes on along the minus strand of NC_091479.1, from coordinate 10,870,412 downwards.
GGCAAAGGACCTTGATATGACTCTCTACCTATCTATCCCTTCTCCTTTGTGTGATTGACCACCTTCCCTTCCATGTATCTGAACAGTTCAGCCCAAACACTGGCTACTCTTTGGTTCCTTCTTGACCCAGATTTCAGCTGGTGTTTTAAACCTCTCCCTCGCCAGGTGTACTTTATCTGGGTGACGCGGACGCAGCGGCAGTTTGAATGGATGGCGGACATCATCCGCGAAGTGGAGGAGAATGACAAGAATGACCTCGTGTCCGTCCACATCTATATTACCCAGCTGGCTGAAAAGTTTGACCTCAGGACCACTATGCTTGTAAGTTGCCCTCTCAATGCCAATAACTGACAAAATACTGTTCGTGCAAGGCCCAGAGAAGGCCCAAAGTTTGTGTAAACCGTTCTTTTCCTTTCCATGCAGCAAGAAGCGGGCCGAATGTTTCAGTAAAATTATGGAGGAACATCACTTTCCTCTGGCATGGTCATTTTAAATTTAAATTTTAAATTTAGACATATAGCACGGAAACAGGCCCTTGCCACCCAATTACACCAAATCCACCTATAGTCCTGGTAGGTTTTGAATGGTGAGAGGAAACCGATGGAATCCCACGCAGACCCGGGGAGAACATACAAACTCCTTACAGACAGCGTGGGATCCGAACCTGGGTCGTTAATCGTGCTGCCAACTTACCACATCGACAGCTCCTGCAGTAACAGGGCATTGTGTACCAAATCCCGGTGTTAGCAATCCCTGTGTATCTGTTCCTGGAGTCACAGGTCTCCAAGTATCAATTCCGGGAGTTACATGCCCCTGTTCCAACCAACCCCCTGGTTTTATGGTGCCTCTGTATCAATTTTTGGTGTTCCGTTTTCCCATGTACAGGTACACATCCTTTATCCAGAACCCTTGGGGGACAATGTGCTCCGAATTTCAGAAAGCCAGATTTAAGCCCACCTGAATAGTGCTGTCGTATCCACCCCCACCCCCTTCCAGTTGCGCTGCCAGTTTCTCGCCCGCCCGACTCATGCTGCGGGTCTCTCGCCCTTGCCTGCCCGACTCGCGGTGCCGGTCTCTCACCCTTGCCTGCCCGACTCGCGCTGCCGGTTTCTCGCCCGCCCGACTCACGCTGCAGGTCTCTCGCCCTTGCCTGCCCGACTCGCGGTGCCAGTCTCTCGCCCTTGCCTGCCCGACTCGCGGTGCCAGTCTCTCGCCCTTGCCTGCCCGACTCGCGCTGCCAGTCTCTCACCCTTGCCTGCCCGACTAGCGCTGCCGTCTCTCTCCCCACTTGCCGGATTTTGGAGCTTTCCGGATTTTATATGTCCGGATAAAGGATTGTGTACCTGTACCAGCTCCTGGAGTCACAGATCCATGATTATCAGTTTCTGGTTTAACAGGTCATTGCCAGCTCATAGTTTTACAGGTCCTTGATTATTAGCTCCTGGTGTTACAGGTCTCTTGCAACAGCTCCTGATGTAGATATTAACAGGGGATTCATTTATTAACAAATTTCTCTTTTTTTCTCAGTACATCTGTGAGCGCCACTTTCAGAAAGTGTCAAACCGTAGCCTCTTCACTGGTTTGCGGTCCATCACACATTTCGGGAGGCCCCAGTTTGTCCCCTTCTTCAACTCACTTCAGGAAGTTCATCCAGAGGTGAGTCCGAAATCTTCAAATGCACAGACGTGGGAGTCCGTCAGAGGACCATTGATGTGATCATGGACAAACAGGAGAAGAATGCAGGATTAGAGATGGAAATTCTGCTTGCGTTTTTAGAGATACCCGCCCACGAGCCCGTGCCACCTGAATACACCCATGTGACCAATGAACTTACTAACATTTTTGGAATGTGAAAGGACACCTGGAAACCCATGCAGACATGGGCAGCACATACAAACAGCACCAGATTCCAACACAGGTCACTGGTGCCATAATAGTATTGCACTAACCGCTGTTAACCATGCCACCCTATAATTCACACCCAGAGTTCTCTGAGCAATTCTGTGCCATAAAATCGTTTAACACTTCGTCTGAAAGAGCAGGCAGGTTTTTTTTTTAAAAAAAAAAGGGGGCCTCCGAAGATTCAATCATTCCTGGTGTGCATTGGAGGGTCAAACCAGACAATGGGCTCCAATCTTTGGAGTGGAGGCTAGAGTCGTAACCTGGCAAAAGGTCAACATCAGAAACATGAGCAGTTAGGCAATCTCTGTAATTCCCCCTGACTCCTGAACAGTTTGGAATTTCCCGTGTCTTGCCCCAACTTCCACATTTGTTTTTCCCGTAGGCTTTCTGCAGGTGTGGGGTGGTGTCTGTTACATCGGATGGAAGTGCATGAGTGGGTTTGAGTTCTGTGAGAGTAACTGTGTTCAAATGGGCCACAGTTTAGCAGTGTCGGGTTAAATCCCTGACCTGGGGCACTATCTGCATCGAGTTTTCCACCCCTTCCTGTGATTAATTGGGCTTCCTCTGGGCACTCCGTTTCCCTCCCACAACACATGTGAGCTGATAGAGGTGAACTGTAAATCACACTGCAAATTGTGCGTGGGCAGAATGGTAGAATCTAGGGGTGGGGGGAGGGCATTGGTGAGAATGTACGAGTGTAAAAATGCCATTCGTGAAGGGTTAGTGCAAGTGGGTGGCTGATGGTCAATGTGGACTTGATGGTCTGATGGGGCCTCAGTCAGTGCTGGATCGATCTCTGACTCGGCACCTCCTTGACTTTTTTTTCCAGGTGGGCAAGATTGGAGTGTTCAGCTGTGGACCACCAGGCCTGACCAAAAATGTAGATAAGGCTTCCCAGCAAATCAACAAACGAGACCAAGCTCACTTTGTCCATCACTACGAGAACTTCTGAGCCACGAGCCCTCAGCCCAAGGGCAAAGATGTTAACAATATGCCTTGTAACAATTTTTCAGTGTACAATCCCTCGCTATTTTCTCCAATGCACTGTTTCCCTCTTCTCATCTCTCAGATATGTATTCAGCGTTATGTAGGTGTACTTATATACTGATAGTGTTATGTAGGATACCTGTGGGAAGGAGGTGGTAGAACAAATAATCATTCAGCAATCAGTTAAGAACTGCCAATGGGGTTTTATTGTTCAAAGTGTTTGCCATTTAAGTATTGCAAGGACAGGGAGCACACTGGTTGGGTTGAGTTGACAATCGTGTGAAGAAGGCCAGTTGAGTCTCGGTCCTTCCACGGTTAACGTTGCGGTTAGCGCGATCCTATAACAGCGCCAGCGACCCGGGGTTCGAATATGGCGCTGTCTGGTATGGACCTCCCCATGCCTGCGTGCGCTTTCCCCGGGTGCTCCGGATTCCTCTCGCCCTCCAAAGCACGTGGGGTTGTCGGTCAGTGGGGCAGCACGGGTCTGAAGGGCCGGAATCGGCTTCGACTGTGCTATGAATTTTAAAATTGTTTCCCAATCAATGAGAAGAGGTAGAATTTGTGTTTGTGGAGGGAGTCGGAATTCTAATGTTTGATTAAATATTACATCAGAATGGTACAGGAGGTGATGACAAAAGGGAACAGGAAATAGGAAGAGAATTAAAGTGACTTTGGAATGTGTTTTGCTTATCTTGTTTGTTTGCTCCTTTTGGCCACTTCACTTCTTCTATTGACAAACTGGAGATGTGGTGGCAAAATTCCACCTTCTTTGACGTACACCTGAGAATCTCGTTGCTACTGAGCTTGTCGAAGCCAATTTTCCCTGTCATTTGCTCCGAGAGGTCACCTTCCCTTTCCAAAGTAGTCCATTGGCATCCGATTATTCCCAATCCCAGATTCTAGAACGGGCGTGCATTGAAAGAGCAATCTAGGTCACATTCCGGAGTCGCGGTGAAGGGAGCGTAATCGCTGTGAGAGTCGAGGGATTTGCAGTGCGATTTACAGTGGCACCTCTCACCCGCATCCTGGCCTCCCAAGTGCCCACCTTCAGGGGCACTTGAACTCTGAGGCCACCACGTGTAGAAGAAAAGTCTTTGCCAGTTTGATTGGGATTTGTGACCATTCGCTACAAAATCACATTTGTTGATCTAGTAGGCAATCAGAATCTTATTCCCAGGGTTAAAATGTCAAACACTGAAGGGTATGCCTTTCAAGCAAGAGGGAGGGGGTGGGGGAGTTTAAAGGAGCTGTGGAGGGTAAGTGTTCTTGCACAGTCAGTGGGAGTTGCAGCTTGTGTTGGGACCCCCCTCTCATTTGCAAGAATTGCCCTCAAGCCTCCAAACCCAATATATCCGTTCTTAAATGAAGGGAGCTGTGCTCAGTGTGCCGTTATGAGTTCCCTCTGCAGTTCTTACAATGTGTTCCATTTCTAAAGCTCCAACCTCTTGCAATTAAGAACCTAAATGAAGTGTAAATCTCAGAGTATTCCTATGCGCTCCAGAAACAGGGATGTCCACAGAAGTTATATCAAAGCAACTGAGTGGTGCTACCAAAATTAGCTCTACAGATTCCTTCAAATCTCCCAGGCTAATACCCTCCACATGATTGTTCTTCCCATGGCCAGACTCCCAAAACATTCTATTCCACTTGACTTTTGCCGATGATGGAGTTAGTAAATTATGTACAATTTTGAGTTGAAAAATAAAAATTAAATGGTTTGATGTAGATTGGTCCTCTTGCTTTTTAATTTTGATCAAGTGGCCATTTCTTCTCGATGTGAGGTTAAGGTTTTGCAAATGAACCCCTGTCATTGTGGAGAGATTATGGTCTGGGAGTCGATGTGATGTTTAAAGCATGCAAACATTCAACATCGCCACGTGGCGGGTTAGCGCAATACCATCCACGGCGCTAGTGAGCTGGGTTCGAATCGAGTTTGTACTTTTTCCCCGTGTCCGCTGTGGGTTTTCTCCGCTTTCCTCCCAGCCTTCAAAGTGTGTTAGAATCGTGGATTCATTGGGGTGTTTGGGTGGTACGGGCTCATGGGCCAGAAGGGCTAAAAGTCAATTAATAGTACAGGTGCCTGTCCTTTTATCCAAAGTCCTTGGGACTGCACACTTTTCAGGACGCGGATCATTTCGGATTTTGGAATTAAAATGGTGGCAAAACTAAGGCACGCAACGCTGGACAGGGGGAGGTTGCGGCAGCGCTGAACGGGATGGGGGATTATAACATCGTTCCCGCTCCTGTTTGGAGGCCGACGTCGGGGAACCAGGTGTACCTGATACGAACGGATCTGCAGGTTGCTGTTGGTCTCTCTCCCTCCCCAGAGACCCATCTGCACGTGTTCCAAATAGGAGGCGCTGGACAAGGGGGGTGGGGTGGGGTTGCAATGGCATTGGACAAGGGGGAGGGGGTTGCAGCGGCGTCCATACCTGTACAGTGTCTCCCCTGATGCCTGCAGACTGGCGTCCCCCACGGTTCACTGACTACCAACGCGGGCCGGCTCGGGATTTCCAAACGCGAGTTAAGTATAAGGTCACATCAGGTCATGTTTGGTGAGCTCATAAACATCCAGAGAAAAATTTTGGTTTTCGGAATTACGGCTAAATGGATAAGCACCTGGACTCATACCGACAACATGCAAAATCTGTAGTTAATTATTCACTGACGTACTCTGGGCAGAAACTCTGTTCAAAAATGGATTTGCTCTCTGTAGAAACCATTCAGTAATCATTCTAAGGAACCAAGTACAAACTCGGCAGGTCTCGCAGCGCCAGTAGGAGGTAAAGATATATCACCAATGTTTCATGCCTGAGCCCTTCCTCGAGTAGAAAGCAGACAGGTGCCTGTATAAAGGGAAAAATGGGAGTACTGGAACCTATATAATGGATTTGAAATTGACGGCACTGCCAGAGGGGCTGTTAACAGCAATGCTGGTGAAGACCCGCAGGGAGCAGAGACACCGTGCTCCTGAGGGGTCCAACCGCCTAGTCCGTCTGCCATCGGCGCCGTAAAGGCTATGAACGGCCTGCAAATGGAGCCGACGGTGGTTTTATTTAAAGTTCCATGACCGCAGGGTCCGCGCCCGAGATGGCGGCGCCTAAAATCAGCAGTGGTTACGAGGGGTTGCAGACTCCAGGGAAGTGGAGGACTGGCGCAGGGCTGCACTCCTATGGAAGGTTGACAAAATGGTGGCCGGTAGCCTTGCCCACTTCGGTCTTCTCAAGAAGTGCAGAAATGCTGGAGAAACTCAGCAGGTCAAATCGTGTCCTTTATACAGCAAAGGTGAAAATGCATACCCGAGCCCTTCATCAAGGTACGGAAAAATGTGGTCAGGCGTCCGAACAGAAGAGTAGGGCAGGGAGGTGTAGTCGCAAAGGTAGGGGGTGATAGGTGGAGAACGAAGGGAGAGGACAGCAGCGATCAAGGTGGGGAAGGATGGCTGGGTGAATAGAGAGGGAAGGGGGGAGGAGAGCTGGATGCACCAAGTATTTTTTTAATTGGTTTTGAAGTTGCTTTATCTTGTAAAGTACTTGTTGAGCTGTGGCAAGGAAGAATTTCGGCACAAATGAACATCATCAGATATTGGGTATTGGCTTTGAATTCAAATAAAATGATTCATTTACATAGCACCTCTCATGCTCCTGGAAGGATGTGGAGAGGGTGCAGGGGAAATTTACCAGGATGTTGCCTGGATTGGAAAACTTGAGGTGAGGTTAGAAGAGCTCGGGCTTTTATCTCTGGAGCGAAGAAGTTTGAGAGGAGATTCATAGATAGGGTGGACAGACAGACAGCAGCCTGTTGCCAAGGCAAGAATAGCAAACATCGGGGGATATCTGTACAGAGTGAAGGAAGGGAAGTTGAGGGGAGATGTCAGGGATCATTTTTATCCGGAGAGTTGTGGTGGCCTGGAATGCCTTGCCAGAGGTGGTGGTGGAAGCTGGAACATGGATGGAAGAAAAATAGAGGGTTACAGGGTAGGGAGGGTTTAGTACTTTTTTTTGGAAGGAATATGTCTAGGTCGGCACAACAACAAGGGCCAAAGGGCCTGTTCTGTGCTGAAATGTTTCAATTATGGGATCTACTAGCCCTAGTTTCTGTTCTCAGGCTGAACAAAAACGCAGGTGAATACAGCATCAGCCAAGAGAAAATCTTTTAATGATGCTCTCAGAGAGTTAAACATACACTCTGTTGGGGAGGAAGACTTTCCTTCGCTGGTACGGTCTGCAGTTTATTTTGAGGAGTCAACTTGGCCAATCTCACATACCTACTGATCTGATCAAACCTGGTCACACTTTAGCATCACTTTAATTCCCAGCTGCTTCCTTGTTATTTCGAATGCTTCAATGGCCCGGCTCAGTGGGAAACGGTGTGTGATTAAAGGCTTCACATCCACCTTCTTCGAAGCCAACATAGCAATTGCCATTGGATACCTGATGTAGAGAAGTAAAGGGATGTTTGCATTTGGTCTGGAACCTAATTCAACTGAACTTAAAAAGCACATCAACAAACCAAATCTGTGACTGAGTGACGCAAAGGAACGGCTCAGACAGAGACACGTAAGGGGTGTAGTGAAGGAGGAGAGAGAGAGTTTTAGTGAGAAGAGAGGGGCAGGGAGGAGAGAGATTGAGGGAGAAGAGGGGTAGGGAGGAAAGAGATTGAGGAAGGAGAGGGATAGGGAGGGGAGAGGGAGGATTAGGGAAAAATTAGTGGGGGATAGAAGATTCATGGATGGATGATGCTGGAGGCATTGTTGCCATTGATGGAGTGTTTAACACTGGGGAGCCCAGAACAGACAGGGAGCGAGATTGGGAGATGTTCTGAGCCACAGTGGGTCAGAGAGAGAGGATTGAGGACACAGAGAGATTGGAAGACCACAATTCGAATGTGAAAGTTGAACCAAAGTTTGACCAGGACACAGCATATTGTCAGAGATCACAAGGTCAATGGGTGAGCTGGGCTCAGCTGCTGAGTTTTAGGTGAGCTGAGGTTTATGTCGATTACAACCTTCCTCTTCATGTCAGCAAGACTCCAGGCTTATGGCGGACCTAAGGGATCACGCACCTGTCTTCATTGATGGGACGATAGTTAGTTCCTCCAAGTTCCTAGGAATCCACATAGTAGATGACCTCCCTTAGCGGTTAGCGCAATGCCGTTACAGCGCCAATTACTGGGACCAGGGTTTAAATCCCGTACTGTCTGTGAGGACTTGGTACATTCTCCCCGTGTCTGCGTGGGTTTTCCCTGGGAGCTCCAGTTTCCTCCCACCTCTTGAAATGTACCAGGGGTTGTAGGTTAATTGGGTGGTGCAGGCTCATGGGCCAGAAGGGACTGTTACTGTGCTGGTAAAATTTAAACCAACTCATCAAAACAACCAACCATACTTCTCTGAGAAATCTGGGGCAATTTTGCATGTCATCGAACCTCTACTGTGGAGAGCACACTGCCCAGAAAAAAATTGCAGGTTTCTTTGTGATGTCACGTATCTACTCAAACAATAAATTTGAAGTTTGGTTGGAGCACTTGGTGGTTTGGTACCTGGACTGGCCATAAACCCAGAAAGTAGCAAACCTGGCCAAGACCATCATGGGCTCTGACCTCCTGTTCACTTGAGGTGCTGCCTCAAGGAAGCAGTCAACGTCATGAAGGACTCCCATCACCCCAGTCTTCAGGTAGAAGGTACAGAACCTGTGTTACCTTAACCCTGTCCATAAACTATTCCAGAACGGCTAAAAGATCTGTCTGCACTAATAAAACAATTTTTTTTTTGTGGCTTAACTACGACTGTGAATATACAGGTAGTCCTTAACTTGCGTTCCATTCTGACTGACCGGTCATATCTCGACATACGTTGGAAATTCACTGTATCCATTTTACCGTTCGTCAAATACAACATGGCGGCCACCAAGGCCGAGAGGTTGGCCACCCCTGCCACAGGCACTATTTTCCGTAGGTAAGCCACTACTTTCACCTCAAAATTGTAATTTTTATATTTACATCTATATTTCTTATTTTTGGTCATATGTAAGTCACATAGGTGGTAAGTCAGGGAATACCTGCATATCTGTCAATTCTTTTCTACGTGATTGTTTTCCCTGCCAAATCGAATTAATACGTCCAATCAATGTCATCGAAAGAGGTGACCATCCCGATAATAATATTTTAATCCGATTAAGTGATGCTATCAAATTTTCTTTCATAATATTCTTATAACTGTTTGTAAATAGTGATTCCTAAATATTGAAACTGATCATGAACTATTTTAGATGGAAATTTAGAATATGTATACAGAGATAAGTTGATCTATTGGATTTAAGATTAGCCCCAACAGCTAATGGGAACATGATAAGGATGAGATTTCGAGATGAGGATTGGTGCTCCCTCTCTTACTTTGATCAATGAATCTTCATTCTGTGCAACATCTAAGGTGTCATTCTGACATCATCTAAGGTGATGCACAGGTTTAAACTCAAATGATCCCGTTTCTATGTGGATGTCGAGCCCTTTTGAGACAAGTGTAACATTCTTGAAACCTCACTGATTCATATGTTTTGGGAGTGTCCTAAATTATGAAGTTATTGGCCGAATATTTTTAATTCCTTGTCTCTGATTTTTAAGATTAGATTCTTGCCCTTTAAGTGCACTGCTTGATTTTTCACGTGAACCAGATAAACTTTTATCGGTGTCTCAAAAGAAACTTTTAGCTTTTAGCACGTTGACAGCCAGACGGGAAGGCTTTAATGAGGTGGAAAGATGAACTCCCATCGGCTCATGCACGGTGGCCACACGATGTAATGCCATATTTAAGCTTAGAGAAAATTAGGTATAGTATTAAAGATAAAACGTTTCAGTTTGACAAGGTGTTAGAGCCCATTTTCTGGATATGATCAGAATTGCCAGTTTTAGAGGATTTGGGAGCCCTAGGGCTAATCCGTCCATCTTCTGGAGGCTGAGACATTATCCAACTTCCTATTTTTCTTGTAACCTTGATAAGTTTTAAAAATTTCAAAATATAATAGTCATTAAAATGAAATGGTAAATTAATTTCTACATTAATCGTGACATTTAAAAGGTGCGTAACTATTTTATTCTCAAAAGGAGACTATTTCCTCGAATTTAATTCACAAAGGACTAGCCAGACGAGCAGTTTTGATGAAATGGAAAGACGGTTTACCGCCAACTTGTAAATGTGGAGGGTCCGGGACATTCTGTCTTGTTTGAATTCGGAGAAAAATTAGATGTAGCATCGAGATTGAATTTGACATGGTATGATGGACATCTATCAAAATTTGAATGCATAGGCGGGATGTGCTCTGGGGGGGGTTTCCTGTCCGATGTCTGGGAGCCGAGACTCGATTCTTTACCTATTAATTCGCTGGTGACGTGATTGATGGGAGGGGAGGATTATAATGGGGGGGGGTCCTTCTTTTGTTTCTCTAATTTCCTTTATAAGTAGAAGAGTTTATTCCAATTAGATATCCAACAATGAGAATGTCATAATCTTAGAATACGAGGTGAAGTTTTTATTTTAGTTCAAGGCAAGTTATGATTCATGTTTCTGTGCTGCCCTTATATAACTAATATGTAGGCAAACATATAACATAATATTTCTTTCTATCAAAATCAATACAAATAATTTGAAAGGAAAAGCTGCGTTACAAATTCTGACAAGAATTGCTTTACTGCAATAGACTATTCAGCCAGTTGATGCCGTTGCAGCTGGAGGGTATCAGTGGCCTGACAACCTGAAGTTGCCAGATTCTATTGCCTGATTTCTTTCCCCAAGTGCTGTTGTGGCATTGCCGACTGCAAAATCAGGGCCAGAATGATCTGCATGCCAGTTTGCCCACACTCTGAGCTACTGGGTTGTGGGTGAAAGCCCCTGCATTGTGCACTTCTTGTTCAAACATCCGCAGGAACGTCTTCAGAGCGAACGAAAGATATGAGTGGGGGACACGATCCTAGCGACGAAACACCCTGCAGCAATGGCAACCATCCAGTGGGAATGTTTAAAGGCTTCGCGTCACAAAACACGACCAAATTGCAAGACTTTTTTTATTATTTGTTTACCTGCTATTAAGAGCTGACTTTTATGGAAAGCATGCAAAACAAAGCTTTTTAGTGCACCTGACAATAAAACCATATTTTCCTCAGTTTTGCTCTTTATAAGATAAGTTGGCTCACTTGTTTTCACAATGTGAACCCTTCCATGCCTTCACGTGGATGTCTTTTAAAATAGAACACTTCAAAGAAATCTGCAGCAAGTTGGTCGCTACCTTGGGTTACCAGCAGCTTATACAAACCCCAACCTACAGTTGCTTCAGCTAAAAGAGGGAACAAAGGTGAACAAGCTCATGGTTTGTACTTGAGTTTCAAGGTGATGACCAACATTCAAGGCCACTTTTGAAGGCTATTGGGCAACAGTTATTGATTATCTTTTATAAGGTGTTCGCTTATTGTTCCACGTTTTATTTTTCTGTCCCTAAACTTCCTTCATCCTGATAATCGATTTAATCAGCTAGAGGTGACGGCACATGTTGCCGTAAAATAATTTAACAGCATGCTCCATGCACTCAAAGAAAAATGCGATTGTAATTATTTTGATGAATGATGCCTGCAGGTTAAAGTGTTTACATTTATCAAGGACTGGCATGTGCATTCGAAAATGCGCCAAATTCTTCAGAGAAAAGCTTATTTCAGAAATAAAACTATTTCCTTCTTTGCTCAAACTGGCTCTAGTACCCTGTGTGTAAAACTAGACAAAAACTAGAGGAGAATTCTGTAAAAGTTCCATTTCTACTGCATGTCAAAGAGTTTCGCAGCCATCACAAGGCATTTTATCACTTATTAATTATGCAGGAAATGAGTGATAAATTTAGAAAGATCTCACAATTAGAAGTGGGATAATATCCTGGCTTTCTGTTTGTTATCTTAATTGAGGGCTAAATTCTGGCTGGAACCCAGGAAGAATGTCTCTGCAATTGTTTGAAGTAAACTACATTGCACCTTGTTTTAACACCTCAGTTGAGAGAGAGAGAGAGAGAGAGAGGTCATCTCTCACCACGTAGCACTCTGTCTGTACTGCACGGGGGGGGGGGGGGGTCTAGATTTTTGTGCTTGTCTTTGAAGTGGGCCTTGAACTCAAGGCTTGATTGGGTATGGCTGAAACCCAATATGCAGCAGATGGGGTTTGATTGGCCAGCCTCACAGACCCGATGTTTTGTGCCTATGGCGCACCTCTGTGGCTTGCAGGAGTGTTGCAAAAGGCAGAAATCAGAAAAGACCAAAGATTCTGAAAATTCACAATGGCAGGCAGATAATGCTGAAAATGCGCGGTACAGACGCATCACGGTCTGGTAGGGGCACACTAATACCCCTGAGCATAAAGCCCTGCAAGAGGTAGTGGACGCAGCCCAGGACCTCACAGGCAAAACCCTCCCCACCGTCGAGAACGTCGACAGGGAGAGCAGCAGCGATCTTCAAGGACCCTCACCACCCAGCACACGTTCTGTTCTCGCTGCTACCGTCAGGAAAGGGGTCTCGGTGCCACAAGACTCGCACCCCCAGGTTCAGGAACAGCTGCCTCCCCCTCCGCCATCAGACTCCTCAACGACAAACTCATTTTTGCACTTCATTGCTTTTTTTCCTCTCTGTATTGCACACTTGTTTACATTTCTTTATTTGTTTGCGTGTGTACGCTGTGCACAGTGGGGGTTTTTTTTTGACGCTATCGATAAGTGGTAATTCTGCCTGGTCCTGCAGGAAAAAGAATTTGAAATCTGAAGAGTGGGTGGTGGGTGAGACCAGGAGACATTTCTGGGGTGGATGAAGGGAATCTCCAGGACTGAGAACATACAGGCGGGGGAACATATTCAGCAGAAAAAGAAGCAGGTATAGAACGTAAAAATTTACAGCCTAGTACAGGCCATTTGGCCCACAGTGCTGTGCTGACCTAATAACTATTTTAACAACTGCCTAGAATTTCTCGACTACATAACCTCTATTTTTCTCAGTTCCATGTACCTATCTAATAGTCTCTTAAAAGATCCTATTGTCCCTGTATGTGTGTATGTGAGACTGACTGTATGTACGTGAACATGTGCTTGTGGGTGCACGTGTGTGTGCTTGTGTATGCATGTGTGGCAGACCAGACAGCATCAGGAGGCAAAGTGATAGTCGATGTTTTGTGTTGAAACCCTGCAGGGCACCTTATTTATTCTTCCAATGTACCCTCAGCTCTCTGAGAGAGCAGTTTAGCTTCACAAAAAAATGCCAGTGCCACAGAACAGGGCTCAAACCTCTGGAATGAAGCAGATTTTGCCTGAGGGTCGCCCATGGATTCACATTCCTTCCATGTGCCAGCTATTAATAGATGAAAGTAAAGGCATAGACGAAGGCAGCACATAAACAGGCCCCTTCGGCCCTTCAAGTCTATGCCAAACCATTTTTCTGCCAAGTCCCACTGACCAGCACTCGGTCCATAATCCCTCCTGACTTCTCCCATCCATGTATCTGCCGAAATTCCTCTTAAATGTTAAAACTTCGCACCTCATTCCCCACTCCCACCACTCTCTGTGCGAAGAAGATCCCCGAATGTTCCCCTTTCACCCTTAACCCGTTGGGTTTGTATCTCACCTTCCCTCATTGGAAAAAGCCTACCTCTGATAATACCCCTCATTCTTCTACGCTCTAGGGAATAAAGTCCTAACCTGTTTAACTTGTCCCTGTAACTCAGTTCCTGAAGTCCGGGCAACATCCTAGTAAATCTTCTCTGCACTCTTTCAATCTTATTGATATTCTTCCTGTGGTTGAGTGACCAAAACTACACACAATATTCCAAATTTGGCCTCACCAATGCCTTTTCCAACTTTATCATAACATCCAAACTCCTGTTCTCAATACTTTGATTTATAAAGGCCAATACGCATAAAAATTAAAAGTACAAAACGCACGTAAAAACTTGCTCCAGGATTTCACAACATTTTCAGTGGTTTGAAAATGATTCAGAATCGATCAATTGATCTACAGAAATCTATCATTTTAATAGAGTTGGAACCTGAAAAGATTCAGCGACTTTACATCTTTGTCATCAGTTGTCTTAATTAATATGAAAAGTTGAAATGGGAAACATCAGAACATCAGAACTTACGTGTTGCAGTACCTGAACATGCCCCGGATGTCCACCTCACGGATTGCAGCATTTAGAAGGGGGACACTCACCAAATCTGGGCCGTGCCCAACCAGAAGCACAGTCCCGCCAGACTGAGTGGCCTAGAAAAGAGAAAATCACACACGTGTACCAAAAGACAAGAGTGGGCAGCAAGGTTAGCGTAACGCTATCACATTGCCAGTGACCCGCCGCTGTCCATAAGGAGTTTGTACAACACCCCATGACCTGGGTGGGTTTCCTCCAGGTGCTCAGGTTTCCGCCCACCTTCCAAACACATACGGGGTTTGTAGGTTAATTGGGCGGCACGGGCTCGTGGGCTGAAAGGGCCTGTTGCTGTGGTGGGAAAAAATACAACAAAATGCACCCAATTTGAAGCATTTCAGCTAAACTAACCAGACCTACCCTATATGCCGGTGTATAAGTTGACTTGTGTATAAGATGACCCCCTTTGAATTTCCACCTGAAATGTTTTGAGTTGTGCTTCACTGAATAAGACTACACCAAGTCTTACTTCCCCAATAGTCCTTTACCAACTATCCCACTGTCCAGTGGAGCGATGCTGTCCCAATATTTTAAAGTTCAATTACCCAGTAAAGGTTTCAATTTTATTAGCATGTTTTAAAATAAACCGCCGTCAGCTCCGTTAACACGCTATTTAAAGCCTGTACAGAGCCGACGACAGTCGGACTGGGCAGATGGACCCCGCAGGGGGAGCGCTGAGACTTCACTGTAGAGGTTTGGATTTTAAACTTGGTGGAAAGGTGACCGCTGGTTTTGGGGTGACATTTATAACATTCAAGGATCATCTTATACGCCAGCGTAAACGGTACGTTTAAAGTTGAGTAGTTCCTGGAGTGTTGTACCCTATCATGTTGTATCTTAACCTCACTTTTCTAATTAACACCTTTTGGCTGTTGGCCTGGACTCCTCTCCCTCCCATTCTTCCCCCTTAATCTGTAGTCTAATTAAGAGTCCTGCCTGCTTTTTGCTTCGCCCTTGAGGAAGGGCTCAGGCCCGAAACCTCAGTAATATATCTTTACCTCCTATGGACGTGGCGGCCCAGCTGAGTTCCTCCACCATTTCTGTGTGTTTTTATCTTAACTTGATAGCCTGTTAGGTTGGTGCTTGGTATTTGATCCTTGGGGAATTACTACAAGAGGAAGTTCTTGAGGTGTGTGGCTTAGATGCTTTTCCAAGGTATGTAGTGAGGAGATGAGGGGGTGGGGTGTTGGGAGGAGTGGGTGGGGAATAAGAAGGCATATTGAGAGGCTGATGGAATCGAAGGAGGGCTCGTGTAAGCTAAACATCAGCACAGACTGAAAGGTTGGTCCAAGTGCTGTATAGCCCATGAATTACATGCCTAACCCCGATCTATTCTGGTCCCTTTTGAATCCCTTTGTCTGCACGTTAATCTGGCCAAGAAATTTCAAGTCAAATTTATCATCATCTGATTTGCAAAGTGCAAGCCGACCAAACGGCATTCTCCGGTCCTCGGTGCAAAACATGCAGACACACAACCAGATGTAACACATGTACAGACAAACAATACATATGGAGGACATATGTATTCATATAAATATACAAATAAATGTTGTTTCATGAATATGAGAGTCTCGGGTATGAGTGTGAGCCGTTCCTTTGGTCGTCCAATGTTCTCACCGCCTGTGGGAAGAAGCTGTTCCTCAGCCTGGTGGCCCTGGCTCTGATACTCCTGGGCCTCTTTCCTTACCTACTTCCTAGTCAAAACGTACTCCCGATTTCACTAACTCTGGTTGGCTCCCAGATGCACAGAATGTAAAATCTACAGTCCACAGTACTCACATAGACAGCTGCCTGGACGCAGAACTCTGTCCCTGTGCACTCAATGGAAGTGCATGGCATTTCACCGAGCACAGCCCACACTTTCTGGGCGAGGTCCTGAGGGGTCTGCTTTTCCACCTTGATGATAAAGTTCACCCCCAGCTCCTTCGCCTTCTCCAAACGGCTGATTGATAAATCTAAGAAAAGAAATGCATTTCTCAAGTCAGGTCACCTTTATTTGTCGTTCACACCACAACTACTAATGTAATACACAGTAAGGATGAGGTAGGTGTTTCTCCAGGACCATGGAGTTAAATATTAAGTCATAGTACAATAAAAATCTAGTATGTTGTAGGAATTGAGAAACCTCACGGCTTGGGGGGGCAAAAAACTGTTTCACAATCCGGACATGTGGGCCCAAATGCTTCGGTACCTCCTCCAGATGGCAGAAGGGGGAAGAGTTTACAAGAGGGGCGTGAGAATTCCTTCACAATGCTATTTGCCTTCCGCGTGCATCGCGTGTTGTAGACATCTGTCATGGTCGGAAGAGAGATCCACAGTAATCTTCTCCGCTGATTCCACTATCCTCTGTAAGGCCTTAGAGTCTGAGGTGGTCCAGTTTCCAAGGAAACCTCGACCATGCAAGAACACAAATTAGGAACACTAATTAGGAACACTAAGCTTTTCCTTTTGGCTATGATGTGGGGCTGACACAATAAAATATCTACGCAGTCAGCACAGACCTAGGTGAAATTATTAATGCTTTGTATTGAGGAGGTAAATCTATCACTGGAGTGTATTTGGCACCAAAACCAACCTTATGGCCAACTGCCACACACTGACTACACTCTACCACTTCTAGCTTAGAACAGAGGACCACCTTCAGATATTGTGGTCCATTCTGGAGTCTGCGCCAATTGGAAAAGTGAATGAGGTCCAATCGGATGGCATCAGGCTTCCATTAGTCCTCCCTCCCCCTATTTCTCCTTTCCTTTAGAGCTTTCTCTCTCTCTCTTTCATCTTCCAGAAGACATAGGAGCAGAAACAGGCTATTCAGGCCATCAACTCTGCCTCACCATTTTAATCATGAGCTGATCCATTCCCCCACTCAGCCTCACTGCCAGACTACTCCACTTTAAACATACCAGCATATGAGATGGTCCTTGAATGTTATAAATGTCACCCCAAAACCCAACGGTCGTCCTTCCACCAAGTTTAAAATCTGAACTTTTACAGTGAAGTCTCAGCGCTCCCCCCGCCGGGCCCATCTGCCCAGTCCGACTGTCGTTGTCTCCGTGCAGGCTTTAAACGGCCTGTTAACAGAGCCGGTGGCAGTTTATTTTAAAACATGCTAATAAAATTGAAACCTTTACTGGGTAATTTGCCATTAAAATATTGTGACAGCATTGCTCCGCTGGTCTGTGGGAGGGTTGATCAAGGACTATTGGGGCAGTCGTATACAGCAAGCATAACACAAAATCTAGATTTTAGGTGGAAATTCAGGGGGGGTGTCATCCTATGCACGTCAACTTTGATGCCCTGGCTAATCAAGAACCTACCAATCTCTGCCTCTGTCTCCTTTTGTCCAGCAAAGCCACTCCCTCCTCCCAATCAATTCTCACCTTTCCACTCCGTCCTCCCATCTATGTCCAATTATCACCTTTGGCCTGTTGGTCTGTGCTCCTCCCTCCTGTACACTTGCTTCCACAGCCCCGTGCCCTTCCTGGCTATCTGTTGCCCCGTGGATTCCTGCTCTGGTTCTGGTCTGTCCCCCTCCCCCCTTCTGTTCTTCCCTTCTCCCCAGCCTTTTAATTCAGGCGCCTACCTGCTTTCCACTCATACCTTGAAGAAGGGCTCAAGCCTGAAACGTCGGTTATAATTCTTTACCTCCTATGGATGCTGCGAGACCTGCTGAGTTCCTCCACCATTTCGGTGTTTTTGCTACAATCACAGTGTCTGGAAACTTTCTTGTTACATTCCATTCAGCTTGGGTCAAGATACCAAGTTTAAAATCCGAACCTTTACAGTGAAGTCTCAGCGCTCCCCCTGCGGGGTCCATTCGTATAAAACATTGGCGAGGCCCCGTCTGGGGCATTGAGTTCAGTTTGGTCACTGTGCCACAGGAACGATCCTGCAAAGGAGAAGCAGGTGCAGAGAAGATTGACGAGGATGTTGCCAGGGGCCTGAGCTACAGGGAGAGGCTGAGCAGGCAGGGGCTTTATTCCTTGGAATGCAGGAGGATGAGGGGTGATGTCACAGGGGTGTTCAAAATCAGATTAGGTCAGGCAAACACAAAGTCTTTTTCCCAGAGTAAGCGAATCGGTAACCAGAAGACATGGTTTTAAGACAATAGGTACAGGAGTAGGTAATTTGGTCCTTCGAGCCAGCACCGCCATTCACAATCAGTTCCCCGCTCCTGCCTTCTCCTCGGATCCCTTGACTCCACTATCTTTAAGAGCTCTATCTAACTCTTTCTTGGAAGCATCCACAGAATTGGCCTCCACTCCCTTCTGAGGCAGAGCGTCCCGCAGATCCACAACTCTCTGGGTGAAAAAGTTCTTCTTCAACTCCGTTCTAAATAGCCTACCCCTTATTCTTAAACTGTGGCCTCCGGTTCTGCACTCCCCCAACATCGGGAACAGGTTTCCTGCCTCTAGCCTGTCCAGTCCCTTAATAATCTTATATGTTTCGATCAGATCCCCTCTCATCCTTCTAAATTCCAGTGTATACAAGCCCAGTCACTCCAATCTTTCAACATATGACAGTCCCACCATCCCGGGAATTAACCTCGTGAATCTACACTTCACTTCCTCAATAGCAACAATGTCCTTCCTTAAACTTGTAGACCAGAACTGCACACAATACTCCAGGAGTGGTCTCACCATGGCCTTGTACAACTGCAAAAGGTCCTCTCTGCTCTTAGACTCAACTCCCCTTGTTATGAGGGCCAACGTGTCATCAGCTTTCTTCCCTGCCTGCTGTACCTGATGCTTACTGTCAGTGTCTGATGAACAAGGACACCGAGATCCCGTTGTACTTCCCCTTTTCCTAAATTGACACCATTCAGAGAGTAATCTGTCTTCCTGTTCTTGCCACCAAAGTGGATCACCTCACATTTATCCATTTTGAAGGGAGGAAAGATTGAACGGGAACCTGAGGTGTAACTTTTTTTACAAAGTGGGTGGTGAGTGTGTGGAGCGGAGGCAGTTGAGGCAGGTACTAATGCAACAAAATTTTTTAAAATTGTACAGATACATGAATAGGATGGGTTTAGAGAGATTGGAAAATTGAGTGGAAAATTGTAGTTGGCATGGGCAAGTTGGGTCGAAGGGCCTGTTTCCACGCTATGTGACTTCCATGGCTCTTAAGGAAAGAAGGAAAATGGAGAATGGGATAGAAAAAGAAAGAGAAATGTATGGTCATGAAGAAAAAAAGAGGAAAAATGGAAGGGAAAGAGAAAAAGGAGAGGAAAATGGCAAAGCAAGAGAAATAAAGAAAAAGGAGAAAAGCTAATAGAATAAATGGAGGCAGAGAAAAGAGTGAGAGAGCGAGGGAGGGGGAGAGAGGGGAGAGAGAAAGATATAGAGAAGGGGAGAGAGAGAGGGAGAGAGTTACAGAGAAGGGGAGAGAGAGAGGGGAGGGGGAAAGAGGGAGAGCGAGAGGGGGTTGAGAGAGAGAGAGAGTGAAGGGGAGAGAGAGAGATAGGCAGTCAGACAGACAGACCTACAAACAGAAATGGGAGATGGATAAAACAGAAAGAGCAATCTATAGCACTGAGGGAAGGGGGAAGTAACTGAGTCTTTCCTTGTAGGGCTAAGGGGAAGCCATTTATCTTCATCTGAGTGCTGGCACATTCCAGAGAGGTGCCCAGTAGTCACTCTGATGCCAACATTAAGTCCCATTTTTCAGTTCCTTGGTCCTTACTCCAGGAAGACAGCTGGAAAATCCCATCTGCCAATGTGAAGTTATGCTCTTGATTTTGACCTACCATCCTTCCTCTGTTGACGATACAGTGCTCCTCCGTGTTGAACAATAATTTAATTTAATTTAGACGGTAACAGGCCCCTTTGGCCCATGAGGACGAGCCGCCCAATTACACCCAATTGACCTACACATGTGGTATGTTTTTGAAGGGTGGGAGGAAACTGGAGTACCTGGATGAAACCCATGGAGGCACAGGGAGAACGTACAAACTCCTTGTAGACAGCACGGGATTCAAACCTAGGTCACTGGCGCTGTAACAGCATTGCACTAATCGTTACATGCGTCCAAAGCAGTGAAAGTAGCAAGTGCTCAGAATACACTCTGGGGTGAGGGGAACAAGTCAAGGAAACTCCACTACCAAGTGGCCCATGTCATGGGTCCTGCTGGGCCTAAATCCTGGACCGCACGAAGGATGTGGCTTCACCAGAAGAACGATAGTTTCTCAATGCCACCTTTCCATGGGGAAGGAGGGGAGGGAAATGATTGTTGGTCTTACCAGGAATGCGGAAAGCCCCAGGACAAAGCAGGCAAAAGCCTCTCCACCATTGAGAACATCGACAGGGGGAGCAGCGTCAATCTTCAAGGACCTTCACCACCCGGCCCACGCTCTGTTCTCGCTGCTGCCATCAGGAAAGAGGTTGAGGTACCACAAGACTCGCGCCACCAGGTTCAGGAACAGCTGCTCCCCCTCCACCATCAACGACAAACCCAGTCAGGGACTCATTTAAGGACTCGTACTTTTGCACTTTATTGATTTTTCTTCTCTCTCTGTATTGTACAGTCAGTTTGTTTACATTTCTTTATTTGTTGACATGAACATTGAGTCAGTTTTTTTTGCACTACCAATTAGTGGTAATTCTGTCTTTCCTGCGGGAAAAAGAATCTCAGGGATATATGTGATGTCGAGTATGTACTCTGACAATAAATTGGAAAGTCTGAAATCTAACTTTGACATCTGAATATCCAAATCCTGAATAATTCATAAATAACTTTTAAAAACACCCACCAATGTGCTTAAACATGACTGCAAAAAAAGGGATAAAATCTGTAATAACAGTGAAGGCCATTGAAGAATCAAATTTGTACCAATATCTCTCTTAAAATCTGAAAATTAATATTTTAATAAATTTATTTTCATTCATGAACAGCAGTGGAAAACTTGCAGCTTCAAGTTGAACCAAGCATCACAGAAACGAATATTCTGTAGGTCGTGAGCACAGAATGCCTTTACAAAAGGGTCGAAGTACGAGGACTGGAAAATTGCAAGGGTCACTCCGCTATTTAAAAAGGGAGGGAGGGAGGCAGCAGAAAGGAAATTATAGACCTGCCCGCCTAACATCGGTGGTTGGGAAGTTGTTGGAGTCGATTGTCCAGGATGAAGTGACGGAGTAGCTTGAGAAGCCAAAGACAGCATGGTTTCCTGGCAAACCACCTGCAGTTTTGTTGAGGAAACCACAAACAGGCAGGACGAAAGAGATGCAGGTGGATGTGGCAGACAAGTAATCCCTGACTTATGACTGTAATGGGCCCCGAGGGAATGGAGGTAAATTGGAAATATTCCCCCGCGCGTGGATTAACAAAGTATTAAAGCAAACTTTTTAATGAAAATTTTTGATTTTGAATTCGATCTGTCAGCCACACCATCGATAAGGTTTCCATTTCATGAATGGGCCCTGGCCATTGCTTTTCATCCTTACAGAACCTTTTATCTCTTTGTCCTTTCCAATTGTTGACATGGTGGAATGAGACAACATCAGGGCCGTGTGCAATGTTATTAACCTTTCTTCCTTCTTCATACTGGCTGATAACTTTCATTTTTAACTCCAAAGTTAGTGTCTTCTTCAGCTTCTTAGTGGATCTATTGGCCCAGAGATAAGTTTTTCCTCTCACTTGTCATCTTTCTAGTGCGCCTACAGAACGGGCACATGTGGATGGATGTAAGTCACGTAATGTCGTAAGTCGGGGAGTACCTGTATTTGGATTTTCAAAAGGCCTTTGACAAGGTGCCGCACATGCGGCTGCCTGTCAAGATGAGAGCCCAGGGAATTACAGGAAAGATACGAGTGTGGGTGGAGTATTGGCCGATCAACAGGAAACAGAATGCAGGAGTAAAGGGATCCTACCCAGTATTTGTCGGTGTTGGGGGCCACTTCTTTTTCGCATTGTATGCTAGCGATTTGGATTGTGAAATAAGTGGGTATGTGGCTAAGTTTACAGATGATACAAGGATGGGTGGAGGGGCGGGTAGTGAGGAGGAAATGGAGAGGTTGCAAAGAGATAGGGAGATTAGGGAGAGGTGGCAAATGAACTACAATGTTGGAAAGTGTACCTTGTCAGAAGAAATAATTGGACAGGTGCAAAGCGACTTGAGAGTCCTCATGCAGGATCCCCTAAAGGTCAACCTCCGGTTGAGTGGGTGGTGAGGAAGGCGAAGGCAATGTTGGCGTTCATTTCGAGAGGGATATGATGTAAGAGCACAGAGGCTTTATAAGGCACTGGTGAGGCCTCACTTGGAGTACGGCGTAGAGTTTTGGGCTCCTTATTTAAGATATGATGCGCTGGCAGTGGAGAAGTTTCCCAAGAATGGTTCCTGGAATGACGGCATAAGCGTATGAGGAACTCTTGATGGCTCATGGACTCTTTGGAGTTCAGAAGAATGAGGGGGGCCCTCATTGAAGCATTGTGAATGTTGAAAGGCCAGGACAGAGTAGATGTGGCAAATTTGTTTCCCATGGAAGGTGAGTCAAGGAATCAAGAGCACAACTTCAGGATTGAAGGGCATCCATTTAAAACAGAGACTTGGAGGAATTTCATTGACTGGAGAATGGTGAACCTCTGGAATTCACTACCACGGGCAGCTGTGGAGACCAGGCTGTTGGGTGTATTTAAGACAAAGATCTGAATAATCAGGGTATTAAATGCTATGGGGAAAAGGCAGGGGAGTGGGGCTGAGAGGGAGAGTGGATCAGCTCATGATGGAATGGTGGAGCAGGCTCGATAGGCCAAATCTGTTCCGATATCTTATGGTCTTATGATTTTGTTTCTTTTCATGAACTCGGGGTGTATCTTTGCCCCGACAGGAGAGGGGAAAAGACATAGAAATGCCGGCAGCATTTCTGAAACACCAGGAGGTGCCAACGGTGTTGGCGGAGGGGAGGTAGGTGCGCAGGATTGCCCAAGCTGGTTCCACAACTCTCTGCATCCTCCTGAGGTCCTGAGTAGAAAAGTTCCTACCCAAAGCTGTGATGTGTTCACGGAATCCAGGTTCTGCATGAAATCAGCCTCCAAGGAACATCAATCAGATACAAAAAAAACCCCAGGAACTCGGCACCTACGGGGATTAGTAGATGCCAGATAAGTGAACTGGCCAGTTGTTTGAGATTGTGCGTGGCATAGATTGATGAACTAACTGTTAGGGGGGACAGCAATTTTAAACTTTCGTATTTTTAGACCTATTTATTTTCTGTAATTTTTATGCCGGTTTCTTGAGGCTGCCAGTTGCTTGAATTTCGGAGAACGGGGATTTTACTGTGGTTTGTTGACGGGATGTGGACACCACTGGTAATGCTGCTGTTATTATTTGTAATTGTCTCTACCCCTAAGAGGACTGACTGTCAGGACTGTCAGGACTGTCAGGACTGATGTTATGTCACCAACAGCTAAGGTGTGGGCTGAAATAAGAAAATTCTCGAAGGTAGTAATGCTCTTGGAACCTACTTTCCCCACACAGGAATCTCAGGAGAAATCGGGTTCAAGCCAAGAGATGGATTGAGGACTGGGCCTGAAACCATATCTCAGTGAATAAAATGATTCTCCTAATCAAAATAATCATTCTTTATAATCGACTGGATCATCAGGAAAAGGTCAAAAAAGTGAAACGATAGGAGGGGTTGCAAAGAAATGAGCAGGGAGAGGGAAAACTCTGAGGCCTACCACAAATCGCGACCTGAGCCACTCCCATTGCCTTGGCAACCAGTAGATTCAGAAGTCCGATTGGACCTAAATAAATGATACAAATTTTGGTTATGTTCTGGCAGGAGGAAAATGGATTCATAAACTCAGAGAAAAATAGAAGCCCATTCAGCCCTTCAAACCTGTTCTATCATTCAATATGATCATGGCTGATCATGCAAATTCTGTCTCTTTTTTGTACTTTCTCACCATACCCTGTGATCCCTTTAACCACAAGGCCCAGATCCAACTCTCTTTCAAATATATTTCATGAATTGACCTCAACAACTTTCTGCAGTAGAGAGTTCCACAATCCGGCCAAGCCTATAAGGAGTTCTCCCCGTGCCTGCGTGGGTTTCCTCCAGGTGATCAGGTTACCTCCCACCCTCAAAACGTACAGGGGTTGTAGGTTAATCGGGTATGATTGGGCGGCACAGGCTTAAGGGCCAGAAGGGTCTGTTACCGAGCTAATGTCTAAATTCTAAAAAAAAGTTCACAACTCTCCTCATCTCAGTCACCCCCCACCCATAGACTGTGACTGTGACCCCTTGTTCTAGACTTCCCCCCTCAGCCCTCAGATTCCTGAACAGACAGTGAACCTATGGACACGACCCCACTTTTTTTTCTCTTTTCTGCACTAATTATTTATTTTTAAATGTTATATTTATAGAACTGTAATTTAGAACAATTTTGGAACTGCAATGCAGAATAGTGTTGTGGTGAAATAACACACGTTCGCGACATTAAACCTGATTCTGATTCATCTATCCCAGTGGTTTTCAAACTGTCTCTTTCCACTCACTTATGCTGGCGGTGCTCTGTGATTAGTAAGGGACTGCTTAAGGTGGGATGTGAGTGGGAAGGTTGAGAACCATCCAATTGTTATTGAAATATTTGGCTTGAGAAAAATTGCCATTGGCCCATTTCCTTTGGAGTTCGGAAACCGTGCACATAACGAGTCAATGAGGGACGATTAAAACAGTGGTTCTCAACCTTCCCTTCCCACCCACATACCACCTTAAGCGATCCCTTACTAATCACAGAGCACCTATGGCAATGGGCTTATTTAAGGTGGTATCTTTTAAAATCATTGTTTTAAAGGTATCTATCAATCTTTTGCTTTCCCACTTGAAAGGCAAGAATGTTTAATTGGATCTGATGTATTCTGGGAAAGAGAAGATTTTGTGGGCTTTGAAACATCAGCTGCCTTGAACTTCCCCATTCTGACCAAATGCAAAGTCACTGCAGAATCAAAATAAGTTTTATTCATAAATTTCCCCTTTGCAGTGGTTTTCAAACTTCCCCCCGAACTCACATTCCACCTTAAGTATCCCCTATGCCATAAATGCTCTGTGATTAGTGAGGGATTGATTAAGGTGGGATGTGAGGGAAGAAAAAATTTGAAAACCACTGTTTTAATCGTACCTCATTGACTCGTTATGTGCACGGTTTCAGAACTCCAAAGGAAATGGGCCAGTGACAATTTTTATCAAGCAAAATATTTCAGTAACATCTGGGTCTAGAGCAGTGGTTTTCAACCTTTCCTTCCCACTCACATCCCACCTTAAGCAATCCCTTACTAATCAAAGAGCACCGATGGCATAGGGATTACTTAAAGTGGGATGTGAGTTTAGGGGGGCCATTTGAAAACCACGGGTCTATGGAATAGGGATTACTTAAGGTGGGATGTGAGTGGAAAGAAACAGTTTGGTCTATCCTATCTGTTCCTGTCAGAATTTTATACATCTCCATGAAATCCCCTCTCAATGTTGTGTGTTGGCTGAAAATAATCACTAATCATGTTCTATCTAAATGTTGGTCTGATATGAAGAGGAAGGGTATGCCTGCATACCTGCTCCACAAATTAGGATTTTGCTGCCCATTTTTACCCGTGCCCTCCGACAGGCGTGGATCGCCACTGACAGAGGCTCTATAAAAGCCCCTTCTTCGCAACTCACGCAGTCAGGAAGCCTAGAACAAAAGCAGAAATATTACAGTTCATTGTGATTACCTGATTGTATCAGTAATCTGGAGGTCAGATCTATCGATCAAATTGCACAATGGAAATTGCGGAAGTTAACTCCAATGAAATATATCCATCATTCATAAATTACTATGAAACCAAGTCAAAACCATATGGTGTGAAACGCAAAAGCCTTCAGATGCAGTGACTGAAGGAAAATCACATCGCTGGAGAAACTCAGCTGGTCAAACAGCTGAAATATAAAGATTCATAACCAACAGTTCAGGGCTGAGCTTTTCATCAAGGTATGAGCAAAATGTAGGCCTGAATAGAGGGGAGGGTGATGAGGGAGGGACACAGACCTACTATATATGTTGGCGTGACTGGGTATTTTCGACGATTCCCAGATTTTTTCCCTTACAATGTAGGTTTTGAGCTGCTGTAGAATCACTGTGTCCAAGTTGGCACTTACTGCTGAGAGCCTCCTGCCCCAACCATCCCACTTCTCCAGTGGAGTGATGCTGTTAGACACACTACTAAGCACCACAGTCTTGATTATTTGAAATTTATCCAATTCAAGTAACGGCAAAATACTGTTGATTACTTGGTATGGGTTCTTTTACAGGAACAAA
The DNA here is from genome assembly GCF_036971445.1 of Narcine bancroftii. Taxonomy (NCBI): domain Eukaryota; kingdom Metazoa; phylum Chordata; class Chondrichthyes; order Torpediniformes; family Narcinidae; genus Narcine; species Narcine bancroftii. The sequence continues at coordinate 10,844,023 of NC_091479.1, read as the reverse complement.
CATGGTGCTGAGTTCCATTTTACCAGTTTCTTGGAATTGATTTACTGATGTGTAACATTATGTTGTAATATAACATAAACATTGACATGAAGTGTTCTGCAAGAATTTTCATTAATTTACAAACCCATTCTTCCTTTACAAAACTACTGTTAAGGACTGTGTTCGGGCTGTTTACACGAGTCTGGAGCCTTTCCAAGAAATCCTTTCAGCTGTTACAAATGGCGACTGTTGGCTTCATTTTAAGTTATGTTTGCCATGTATATAATACATTTTTATTGTTTTAATATGTTATTAAAATCCAGCTTCCCAAATGTAAGTTGCAGTGGAAAAATATTTAGTGGTAGGATGGTAGGAGTTATGCGAGTGTTTTAGGCTGTTTTCCATTTCCTGGGGGGACACGCTAAACCACAGGATATTAAGGTTCGGGTATTATACTTGACATAGTGGTTTGGGCAACGCTGTTACAGTGTAGATTGGGGCTGGGGTTCAAATCCCGCACTGTCTGTAAGGAGTTTGTACGTTCTCCCAGTGTCTGCGTGGGTTTTTGCGGAGGCTCCGGTTTCCACCCACCGTTCAAAATGTGCCGGGGGTGTAGGTTAATTGGGTGTAATTGGGCGGCATGGGCCCTTGGGCAGAAAGGGCCTGTTACCGTGCTTTATGTCTAAATTTAAAATTTGATTTAAAAATTTACATTTTTTTAAAACTTATTTCCTTAAATCAAGCATATTATTATAAATAAGAGATATTAAACCTTCATGAGAAAGTTGTAAATCAAGGATGTTCGCCTCGGGGATTGTCAGAAAGTCATGGATCTGAGACTGAACAAAATGTCTAATTTGTAAACATTAAAAACGAGTATTAGGTCAGTTAAATTTTACCACCGATTGTTCAATAGAAGTGAAATTATTATGAATAAAAAGGTCTTTGAAACATTTAATATCCCATTTGTCCCAGTATTTGTTAAAATCAAGAACGATGAGGAGCAGGATTTGAACCTTTCGTTCTCCAGTGAGGACTGGGACTCCATTTGTCACAACCTCCCATTGTGCAATTTAAGGTACGCATGTCTAAAGTTAAATTGGCTTGTTTTTATTCCGATATAAATCCTCGATGTAACAAATGTAAAATTGCGATGCCTCTTTGATTCACATGTTCTGGACTTGCCCTAGTTTAGAAAAAAATTAGAAAGATGTTTTTCAAACATTATCGGTGATTGTCAAGATCAAATCTTGCCCTTTAATTGCTCTATTTGGATCATTTCAAGAAGATGATGTTTTACTGACTTCAAAACCGAAATTTCTATTTTACTTCAATGACGTGTAATCTTGAAGAAATGGAAAGATAATACTCCACCCACACACACACACACACACACACACACACACACACACACACACACACACACACACACACACACACACACACACACACACACACACACACACACACACACACACACAATGGTTAAAAATTAGATGCGCCATCAAAGACTGAAATAGGAACTTCCAAAAGACACGGGGCCCATTTATACACTATTGTCCATAATCTTAAGAATTCAGGTGGTTCTGTAACTTCGGTGCTGTGCTGTCCATCTCCCAATTCTTGTCATTTGATTCCTCCATGTTAACTATTAACCTTGCTTGGTGGTAGGATTTTCAATTAATTGTTTATTCTTTTGGGGGTTTTTCTTGTGTGTCTTTAAATTCTGTTTCTTTAATATAATTGTTCTGTGGATTTTTTATCATGAGGAAGAAATTTTTGTAATAATTTCTTTTCTCTTGAATATTCGAGCATGATATAAAACTGTACTGTTTAATTGCTTATAACATAAACACCAATAAAAATATTTTAAGAAGGTATAATTTTTTGAATTAATATTTTGGGAAGGTTTTACTGTGTCGACCCTGTTAAGGTCAGTTGAGGCTGAGAGAGGTGCATTGGTAGACCTCAGCGCCTCATTCTCCTCGAACAGTGGTTTTTCTGTCCACTCACACCCCACTTGAACTAACCCCTCTGCCATCGGTGCTCTGTGATTAGTAAGAGATTGCTTCAGGTGGGATGTGAGTGGGAAGGGAAGGTTGAGAATCACTGCTCTCGACCCAATTGTTTTGCTTGAGAAAAAAATTCTTATTTGGCCCATTTCCTTTGGAGTTCTGAAACCGTGCACATAACGAGTCAATGAGGGTCGATTAAAACAGTGGTTTTCAAACTTTTCTTTCCATTCACATACCACCTTAAGCAATCCCTTACTAATCACAGAGCACCAATGGCCTAGGGAATACTTAAAGTGCTAAGTAAGTAGAAAGAAAAAAGTTGACAACCACTGGTTCAGAGCAACATGGGCCAAATGCAGGCAGGTGGCTCGAGTGTGGGTGGGACATTTCAATTTTTTTAAATTTAATTTTAAATTTTAGACATGGTGCACGGTAATAGGCCATTTCATCCCACGAGCCATGCTGCCCAATTACACCCCCATTACGCTTCAAACAGTGGGAGGAAACCGGAGTCCCTGGAGAGAACCCACGCAGACAGGGGAGAATGTGCAAACTCCTTATAGACAACACGAGATTCAAACCCCAGTTTCGATCACTGGCGCTGTAACAGCGTCACGCTAACCGTGCTGCCCATTTTGATCGGTGCTCACCTTCGACTCTCCCCAAAATGTCTGCCGTCAAGAACGAGAAGGAGCAGAAGCCGGACATAGTTCTATTTTTTTGACATATACATTCTTATTTACCAATGTGAAACTTCAAATTCAATTTTGATAAAAATATTGAAAAGAAAGGAAAGATTACAGAACAGAAAACAGGCCCTTTGGCCCTTCTAGTCTGTGCCAAAATTCTGCCAAGTCCCAATTTATTAGCCCTCCATATTCCTCCCATCCATGTACCCGCCCAAATGTATCTCACCAACCTCAGTGGAAAAAGGCAACTTGCATTTACAAAAAGGCAACATGAGGACATCCAGGTATCCTCATTATCTGTATACCTCCATCAAATCTCCCCTCATTCTTCTACGCTCCTATTTAACCTTTCCCCATAACTCAGTTCCAGAAGTCTCGGCAACATCCAACACTCTTTCCGTTCACCTCTGCTCTCTTTCCGTTCCATTAGTCCTTGATTTCCTGGTAGTCAAGGAGGGTAGCCAAACTGCACAAATATGGTCAGGAGAACTCAACAATGATGTCCCAATCCTGCATTAGGCGTTGTAGTGATCAAAGGCACTTGACTCAGTTCTGGGCTCGGCTGCAGCACAGGTCTGGGGAATGTCAAGCAGTAGCAATCTCAACAGAATACAATGGTGTGATCTGCACTGAGAATGGTCAGAGGATAAGAGAGATGAGGAGAGATGTTTTCACCCCATGGGGGTGGTGGAAAGAAGAAAAGATCACCACAAAATTCTTGCATACTTGACTTCAGGACAATGGACTGATATCTGGTATATCAGATGAGTTCACATCATTCAAAATAACTCTTGGTAAAGCGCACGTTCTTCTTGTGATTGCACAACACACCCAAATCATTTTCGACCATCCATAATAAACATGGATTGATAGGAAAACCGTTGCAGTGAACTGCAGAATAAATTACAAAGCAATTTCTTCTCTGCGATTTTTCAATATTCTTTTTATTGCACAGAAAATGTAAAATGACACAAGATCTGCCGTCAGTCAAAGTATTTCACAGTGCCCCTTATGGCAAGAGAGAGAGAAGCAAAGAAGAGTCAGTTCAGAGTCACTGAGGGATTCGCCTCCAGTGCTCCCGCAGCCTCTGCGGCCGCACAGAATCCTGTTCGGCAACCGGAGCTCCGGATACAATGGGAGGTTGTATTAATCAGATTACAAATGGAGTCCCAGTCCCCATGAGAGAATGAAAGGTTCAAATCCTGCTCCCAGTCATTCTTGATTTTAACAAGTACTGGGACAGATGGGGTATTAAATGTTTCAAAGGCCTTTTTATTGATAATAATTTCACTTCTATTGAACAATTGAGGGTAAAATTTAACTTACCTAATATGTTGACAAATTAGACATTTTGTTCAGTCTCAGATCCCTGACTTTCTGGCGATCCCTTTTTAATTTATAACATTCTCATCCCTTCGCAAGCAAAGATGAACACGGTGCCTTGTAGCTTTACAGCTGTAGACACTATGTGCTGGGGCAAGGACTTGGAGGCGAGTGCTTGCCCAGGACAAACTCCTCCCTCTGGGTCCCGCGCCACTGGGCCTGGCGGAGTGCAAGGCACGACGTCCAGAGTGCCGCGGGATTGCCCCGCAGTGGTCTGTTCCAAGACCATGCTCGCTGGCCGTTGTCCTGGCGGATCCTTCGCCCACTGAGTTTGCTGCTGCGGACCGCTAGGGAAACTGTCATAGCTGCCAGACTGATGCGTGCTATTTGCCCATAGCTAGAGACCTTTCCAGGTACTGGCGGCTGGGCAAGCCGAGCCCAGGGATTTGAAGTCAGAGTCGCCTTCTCCTAGCCTTTACCTAAAGAGGCTTAATATCTATTTATAATAATTTGCTTGATTTAAGGATAGCCTCATAAGTTATTAAAAATTTAAATTTTTTTTATCAAACTTTTTATTTTAAGTTTAGACATCAAGCAGGGTGACAGGCCCTTTCTGCTCATGGTCCAATGCCGCCCAATTACATCCAATGAACCTTCACCCCCAGTACATTTTGAACGGTGGGAGGAAACTGGAGCCTTCAGAAAAACCTTCCAGGGGCCCTTCTTGCCCTCAGCTCCCTCCTGAATCCTGGTTCCGATGCCTGATTCCATGAGCCAGTCGCCATTAGCTCGCAGCCTGCGCGGGCTACCCCCAGTCGCCAGCGGCCGCTGAGCCCCTCGCCCGTCCCGCTGCCGTGGTCACCGTCCTGCAGGGCTGTCTCCCATGCTTCTCCTACTTTAACTGGGGGTGTTCCTCCCCATTTCTGGAGCCCTGCACCAGTCTGCTGCTCCTCTATGAGTCTGCAAGCATTCGAGGCCGCTGATGAGCAGGGCCGCCGCCCAGACTCCACAGTTGCAGGATTTTACACAAAGACACGGTCGGCTCTTTTAACAGGTCATTTAAAGCCTGTATGAAGGTGATGGCATTAGGACCCTGCAGAGGAGTACTGTGTCTCTGCTCCCTGCTCTCTCCGAGTGCACACCAGCAGAGACCATTGCAACCGTTCTGCAACGTTTCACTATTGGAGGATTGAAAGTGCTTTGCAACAGAAATGTACACAAAATGCTGGAGAAACTCAGCAAATCCCTGCCGCCTCAAGTTCTATGACCACATACTCACTTCCACAGCCATTTGTGCTTCCTTGCTACTTGCCTCCGCTGCCCTCTTGTGCCCCGTGGGTCTTCCAGCTCCAGTTCCAGGCCCCCCGGAAGGATCCAAGCCCTTGCCCTGCATTGACCGTTGCTCTCTTCGCTTCTCTCGCCAAACACTGCGTGACTTGCTGAGGTTCTCCAGCGCTTAGTTTTAAACTACAAGAACAGGAGTGTGTGAGGCAGCGCCGGAAGCGAATCCACGGGCACTCAGTGACTCCGAAAGGACTCTCATTTGCTCCTCTGCAAGGGTCAACAATAATGGAGGCTCTTTGCCCACCTTATGCAGGCAGAAGGCAATTTCATGTAATATTACACGTTTTGTACTATTACATGACAGAAGAGGAATCTTGAATCACAGCGTCTGCAGATTTTCTTGTTCAACTATTCAACAGAGATTGCGACTTGTAGATATGGAGTGTGATTATTTTTTTGTCCATGGATCATGGCCAAACATTTATTAGGGTTAGGGTTAGGGTTAGTGAAGCAGAAACCAAAAATGTTGGAAGAACTAAACGAATTAGACAGCATTTGTGAAAGAAAAAAAGAATTCAGGTCGTCAGAAATGAGAACATTAGCTGCAATTTATTTGCTTTCCGTTAGTGAAACGGAATTTTTCAAAAATATGTGTTTGTTTCTTAATTTCTTAAATTTAGATGCACAGCATGGTAACAGGCCCTTCTGGCCCAAGGACCTGTGCTGTCCAAATTAACTGACCACCCCCCGTTCATTTTTGGAGGGTGGGAGGACACCGGAGCACCCGAGGGAAAGCCGCATGGACACAGGGAGAATGTACGAACTCCTTACAGACAGCGCCAGATTTGAACCCGGGTCACTGGCGATGGGCTAATCTTTTCTAATAATCCAGTCCTTTCACTATCACCTATTCCAGAACTAAGTTCCAGATTTATTTAGCTAAGTGAATTGAAATTTTCTAACTCCCATGGAGGGATTTGAACCCATGTCTGTGATGCCTTGGTCTAGGCCCATCGTTACTAGAGCACAATATAATACTGGAGTACTGCTGCATTGTGCACAGGTCAGGATTGGTCATTCTGGACATCTAAGAGAAGATTGCCAGCTTTACTGACAAAGTCTCCGATTGGCATTTCTGAACTCTATTATGCGTTACCTTATGGGACCACAGGCGAAAGAAGTTTCGGATTTTGGATCCTTTCGAATTTCAAGAATTCGGATAAGGGGTAATCAACCCACACTTTGCTTTCCATTAAGGCTAACTTCTCTCAGCTCATCAATATTTTCAATCTTTTAACTGCAAAACTTGTTCAACTTCAATGGCATTTTCATCTCAGTCTGTGAGGAACCTGTTAACATTTGCCCACCTTTTCCTTCTCACGCATCAATAGTTTTACAACGAGCTTCACTTCTCTCACCAGATTATTTTGTGTCCACTTTTCATTTCCATACGGATGGTTTGGTGGCTTTTGCTGAATAGTTTTAAATTCTCGTACTTATTGTTTCATTTTGCAATGTCATATGCCCTATCCTTTCATCAAACACTATTTTTAAATCTCTCATTGGTAACTTGTACATTTTTTTCCTGCTGGGGTTTATGCCAAAGAGACACACATTTGCTGTTAATTATTTATCGGTTTCTAAATAAATGCGAGTTATTTATTTTACTTTCAACATTCCAAAAGCCTTGGAAGGAAGTAGCAGGATTAATGCATCCAATATTGGTAGGAAGGAAGCAAGGTCTCATAAATTTACTTGGATGGTTCAAAGAATGAAAGACTTCATCGACAAGGTCAGAAGCTACAGTTAGATAGAAGACTTATTAGAAGTAATAATGTTTAGTTTACATTGGGCAGTTATTCTCTTTAAATTTTAAATTTACACCAGTATTTCTCAACCTTTTTCTTTCCACTCACATCCCACTTTAAGTAATCCCTTTGAGAGATTAGTAAGAGATTGCTTAAGGTGGGATGTGAGTGGGAAGGGAAGGTTGAGAATCACTGTTTTAATTGTACCTCATTGACTCATTATGTGCACGGTTTCATAGCTCCAAAGGAAATGGGCCAATGACCATTTTTCTCAGCCAAATATTTCAGTAACAATTGGGTCTGGAGCAGTGGTTCTCAACCTTCCCTTCCCACTCACATCCCACCTTGAGGAACCCCTTACTAATCATAGAGCACTGATGGCATAGAGATTACTTAAGGAGGGATGTGAGTGGAAAGAAAAAGGTCGAGAACCACTGATTTAGACATACAGCACAGTAACAGGCCCTTCCGGCCCACGAGCCCTTGCCGCCCAATTACACCCAGTTAACCTACAACCCCTGATTGAGTCCCCGGAGGAAACCCACGCTGACACGGGAAGAACATATAAATGCCTTAAAGGCAGCGCAGGATTCGAACCCTATAACAGCACTGTCTTAACCACTCCGCTAACCACACTGGCCCTTTAGGGGATGTTTCAAGGACCAGTAGGATCTGGAAAAAGATGGAAGGGATGTAAAACCTTATTTTGCACAAGAGAATAATTAAGCTCTGGAATTTCTGCCTTGGAGGTGTAGTGAAAGAGAAGCACTCAAGACATGTGATGAGAATAATTTGGAAGAAGGAAGGAGTGACAGGAGGGGGAGTGAACGGTGACGAAGAATCTGTTGGAAGAATTCAGTGGATTGAACATCAGCAATGGGGCGTGAAATCTGCTCCAGATTCTAGCAAATGCACTCGATTGTGCCTCCAATCAACGGTCACCCTACTGCACAGTCACAATTCTACAATTAGCGCAATGCCTTTACAGTGCCAGCCATTGGGAGCAGGGTTCAAATCCCGCGCTGTCTCTATGGAGTTCTCCCCCCATGGCTATGTGGGTTTTCCCCAGGTGCTCTGGTTTCCTCCCACCAATCGAATTGTGCCAAGGGTGTAAATTGTGCAGCACGGGCTCGTGTGCCGAAATGGTCTGTTACTGTGATAAAAATGATTCCCAAACTAGGCCCAATATTTTAGGGAAGTTCAGGTGAAGAAAAACACCGGTGGATAACAGACATCTACCATCGCCCTCAGTACTCACTTGAAGCAGTAGTTTGCGTTGTGGACGTAGTACTGGGACAACTGCCCGTGATAGGGCGGGGTGGCGGAGCAGAACATTGTTGGAGAAAGATTGTAGCGTCCAGACTTGCAGAACTGGTCATTGTGTAGAGGGTAAGCAGGTTCAATGGCAACTCTATCCCCTGAAAGAAAGAAAATAAAGTGTTTAGGTAATTCTCTGTAATATGTTACATTATTTCTAATATGGTATTTATGTAGTTTTATTGACAACATTTTCTCAGTGGTAAGAAGTCTTAATTTAATTGGATCCGTTCAGGCTAGATTCGGAAAACAGATTATCAGAGGTAACTGTCTATGTTGACTGAGTGCTCATCTTCGGCTCCTGTACCTTTTTCCCGATGGTAGCAGAGTGAAGAGGGCATGGCCTGGGTGGTCATGGGAGTCCTTGAGGATTGAGGGTGCTTTCTTAAGCACCATCTTTTGAAGATGTCCTCGATGGAGTGAAGACTGGTGCCCATGATGTTGCAGGTTGAGTTAACAACCTTCTGGAATATTTTCTTGTCCTGAGTATTGGCACCGCTGTGCCTGACAGTGATGCAACCAGCCAGAATGCTCTCCACGGTACACCTGTATAAATTTGTAAAAGTCCTTGGTGGCATACTGAATCTCCTCAAAGTCCTGCTGGTGAGCCAAGATTGGATCAACATGGAGGCTCCAGGACAGATATTCAGAGATGTTGGCACCCAGGAATTTGAAGTTCTTGACCCTCTCCACTGCGAGCTGTCAATAAGGACTGGCTCATGTCCTCCTGACTTCCTCCTGAAGTAATGAATCATCTCCTTCGTTTGGTTAACATTGAGCGCAAGGTGGTTGGTGTGATCCCACTCAACCAGCTGATTTATCTTCCTCCTGTACACTTCCTCATTGCCGTTCTCTTACCTACTTTGAGATGCTGCACTCCCAATCCCACTTTGGTCACAGTCCCAGCGCCTTCATGTCCCAGAACCATTGGCTTCTCCATGTAGAAACTTCCCAGTCTTCCATGCTCCCAATAATGGACATCAGATCTGCAGATCCCAACAGCATTCATCTGCAGCAGGACTTCTGAAAGCACAGGAGAAGAGAAAAACAATCAGACGTTGTCAAATGTACTTAAGAAAGAACATTTCTTTGTTATAAAGACATAAGAACATAAGATATAGGAGCAGGAGTCGGCCATCCGGCCCGTTGAGCCTACTCTGCCATTCCATTTGACCATGGCTGATATGATGATCGGCTCATCTCCACCCATATCCCTTAATTCCCCTACTATGTAAAACTCTATCCAAGCTTGTATTAAATATATTTACTGAGGTCGCCTCAACTGCTTCAATGGGCTGAGAATTTCACAGATTCGCCACCCTCTGGAAAATGCAAGGTAACTCACTGGGCAAGAACTTGCCATCAAGAAACATCAAAAGTGCTGAAGGTGAGGTCCTGGGTGAATAAAGAAAAGCTGGACAGCTTCAATGGGCCACATAGCATCTACGGAGAGAAGTCAACATTTCATGTCCGACCTACTTGTCAAGACTGTCTCAATGAAGGGTCCCAAACCGAAACACTGCTCTGACTGCTGAGCCCTCCATCTTGTTCACTCAAGAACTTGCTGGCCGCCTTGTTCAAAGCTTCTGTGGGTTGGAGACGAACGCATCAGTTACGAGCAGCGGCAGTAAATCAAATCTGCCCACCATTCAATCAGCTCGTGACCAATCAAACGTAACCTCAGCTCCTCAATCCTGTCTACCCTCTAGAAGATAAGTACTTAGGGTGCAATGTCCCCTCTAATTTTTAGTCGACAGTGTGCGCAAAAATCTTACGTTGTGCAAATTTTTTTACTGTGACAAAAGTCTGTGCGCACCGAATGCTTGTGCAAATGTAAATTTGGAATTGTTTCAAGGTCATTTTGGTCCAGCCTCTCTCTCACGGCTAATAAAATTCTATTGGCATGTTTTAACTAGGTAACAGAAATAGTTTGCTAAGAGATTATTTTCAATAAGTATAATTATTAATTACGTTATTTTCAGTAACTCACCTTTGGTGTACACACTAATTCCCTTTGTGTGCTAATTGCAAAACGTCTGCGCGCGTACAGCTTAAAGGGAACAGAGGTTGGGTGGCACATTGGCCTTCATCAGCCAGAGTACTGAGCTGAGAAATTGGGAGGTTATGTTGCAGTTGTAGGCAGAGAAATCATTAACATGCTGGGTCGGGCTGGGAGAAGAGCGAAGTTCCGAAAACAGTTCTGAAAACAGAACAGGGGGAGGAGGTACAGAGAGAGGAGTATGGGAAAATTCTCTACTGGGAAAGAATGTTGATTGAATATGCTTAACAAAGGGCTAATGCGTTAGGTGAGAAAATACAGTAGCTGCTTGCAAGATGGTGGGAACCTAAATGCCTTCTTAACATTGGTGCTGCAGTGAGATAGTAGCTATCTCCACAAGAATGTCAATATACCTTGAGTAAAAGACATTCTGATAATTCCCAGACAATTTCTAAACACCACATGGTAACATGAAATTGCCAGGTGTGTGTAACTCAGGGGTGCAGTTCTGCGGGAGCTCACTGGAGCGCCGCTCCGGCACCTCAGGGGACAGCTCTGGCACCTCCCGGGGCCGCTTCAGGCACCTCGTGGGGTGGCTTTGGCCCCTCCCTGTCGCTGTGTTTGGTGGGCTCCAGCGCCTGAGAAATTAGCACTGCACCCCTGGTGAAGCTCGTGCGAAACCCGTTAAGGGTCTCCTGCAGACCCTCTGCCCAAAAGGTGCTTTGAGTGAGGGTTCAGTGTCGAAGATGAGTTACTAAACTCTTTCTTGTCACTCCTCACTCCTGCTTGCGTTACCAAGGTAAAATAAAGAAACTGTTATACGCCTAATTGGTTTTTTTTTACCGTTTGTTTCATTAACCATGGGCTGTCTTTAACACCACTGTAATTCATTAAGACCTATCAGGTGATAAAGTTCATAAGAGCTGACCACTTGAGGATGCATTTTATAGAGATATGGAAAGAAAGGGATAATAGGGTGGCACAAGGTCCACCGTTATTAAATGAAGATCTCCCGGGACCAATGCCTGAAGAGGGCGCACAAAATCAGTGAACCGGAGCGGACTCGAAAGGGCAACGTGGCCTGTTTCCGCTCCGTAAATGGTTATATGGTTAAGGTGGGCACGATTAGGGTAGTGGTTTGCACAACACTATTAGAGGGCAAGTGACCCCAGGTTCGATCTGGCATTGCCTCTATGGTATCTGTCCATTCTCCACGTATCTGCAAGTGTTCCCTCCGTGTCCTCCAGTTTCCTTCAACATTCCAAAGATGTATGTGGTTCAGGGTAAATTAGTTGCATGGGTGTATTTGGGTAGTGTTGGCTTGTGGGCTGGAAGGTCTTGCTACTGTGCTAAATCTCTAAGTTAATTTTTTTTTAAAAATCTAGCTACATTTGCCTTAAAGATATTCAAAGATACAACTTCCACTGCCCGTTGTGCAGCATTTCAAAGATTCACGGCACTCTGAGCGGAAATGTTTTGCCTTTAAACTGATGAGCCCACTGATCCACAGATCTGGATTCTTCCATCTACCCTGTCCAGGACTCCTCAGGATCCTTTGGGTTTCAATCAAGCCACCTCTCATTGTAGCAAGCAGAGCCCGTCCATCATTCCTCATGAGGCCAGATAGCAATCTAGGACACTTACCCTCTCTCATTGTCAACTTACAGCTGAGTCTGACCGGCTTCTCATTGTTGAAGCCTGCCACATCAGCATGACCTTGCAGTTTGGAACGTGGAATGGTTTTTTTTTTGGAAAATTTTATTTATCATTTGCATCAATGCAAACACTGAAAATAACAACATAATACAAAATGATACAATAAGTTTTTCTATTCTCTCCCCCAACCCCCCCTCACCCCCAGAAAGAAAAAAGAAAAACACCAATATCTATACATTAATCGGTATTATCAAAATTAATATGTACTCATTATTTTTTATTAATTATTAACTGAGAGCAGCAGGTAAAGTGGATGGACTTATATTCTTGAAATCCATAAACGATTCCCAAATCTTATAAAAATCCCCAATCTGATTCCTTAAGCTGTAAGTAATTTTTTTCTAGTGCTATACAACCTTGCATTTCAATGTTCCATTGTTACAAAATCCTCCGATTTCCACGTTATTGCAATGCATTTCTTTGCTGTCGCTATTGCTTTACTCAGAAATTTTTCTTGACATTTATCCCACTTCAATTTTGTATCTGCTTCATATATATTTCCAAGTAAAAATATTCTCGTATCTTTATCTCCATAATTTATCCTGGTAATATATTCAAATCCTTCCAGGACCCTTCCACTTTTACACAGGACCAGACTCAATTACCTCAAAAACACATCAGAATAATTGGAGTTAAGTCCATTTAATTTATATGGCGTGTAATATAAGTGATGTATAAAATTATATTGAACTATTTGATATCTAACATTTGTCACACTCTCTCGATACAATCTAGACCATGTTTCCTCTTCAATTTGTATATTTAAATCTTTTTTCTATCATTGTTTTGATTCATATATGTCATTTTTCTCTCGAGTATCTTGCAATTTTATATACATTTTCGTAATAATTAAATATTCAAATTGTATTCTTTTAAATACAATTTAAGTTAATAATATGCATAAATTGTATGATTTTGCATGTCATATTTCTCTTTTAATTGTTGAAAAGTCAAAAAAAGATCCTATAAAACAGTCTTTTATCCTCTGTACACCTTTAACTGTACCAACTTTTCAAAGTGAAAGGTACCTTTGTCTCAACATCATTTCGAGTATTTGATCATTTTTAATTCCTCTCTCCACATGGATCCTGTTCCATATCTTCAATAAATGTTTTAAAATCGGTACTTCTATTTTCCCTTTCAACAATTCACTATTCCACTGGTACAAAATTTGTTCTGGGATAATTTCTCCAATCTGGTTTCCCAATCTGCTTCCTCACCAATTTGATTACAGGAGGTCAAAAATCTTAATTGAGCTACTGGAAAGTGGAAGCTGTGGAGTCATAGTGTTATACAGCGTGCAAACACGCCCTTCGGTCCAATTTGTCCAGGTCATTTGCCTCTAAACCTTTTAATTTAATTTAAGCGCACAGCACGGTAACAGGACCTACCGGCCCACGAGCCCATGCTGCCCCAATATCCCAATTAACTTGCAAACTCCATTGGTTTTGGAGGGTGGGAGGAAACCCTCGCATTCACGGGGAGAACATACAAACTCCTTACAGACTGCACGGGATTCGAACCCAGGTCGTTGGTCCCGTTATGATGTTGTGCTAACCGTGTCACACCCTTTTTACCCACAGACCTGTCTTTCAAACACAAACTCTTCCCACCTCTACCCTCGAGTCACTTTTAAAACTGTTCCCTCTCACATTAAATCTAAGCCCTCTAGTTTTGAACTCCCTTACCCTGGGAAACAAACTGACTATTTACCTCATCTATGACCCTCATAGTTTTATTTTTGTCCATGAGGTCACCTCTCAGCCTCTTGTGCTCTGCGGGTAAAAATCAAACACCCCATCCCGTCAGGCCTACCTTGTAACACAAGCCCTCCAATCCCAGTAACAGTTCTGTCTTTTCCAGCTTCATGGGCTGGAGGAGAGGGCTAAATATGCCCTATCCATAAAACAAATTGAGGGACGTTTGGTGTGGTGGTTAGCGCAACACAACTGCGATTGGGACTGGATTTGAATCCCACGCTGTCTGTAAGGATTTTGTGCATCCTCACTGTGTTTCCCCCGGGGGGCTCCGGTTTCCTTCCACCTTTCAAAAACATACAGGGTTGCTAGTGAATTGGCAGCACCGGCTCGTGGGCTGAAAGGCCTTGTTACGATGCTCTATGTCTAAATTTAAAATTTTAATTTTAAAAATGTATGTTTAAACATTTTTAATTTTTACAAAAAGTCTCTGACATCTTCTTAACTCAAGTCAATAGGTTCTATCTAACTCTCACACCTATAAGTCAGAATGTTTCTATATCTAATTCTATGAACCATTAATCAAAAATTAAATATTATTAAATATTTTCAAAACTTAAACCACACAAGAACACTTCTAACCAATTAAAAAGCCTGAAGTAAATTCGATAAGTTCAAGAATTGTGAATCATCCCACAATCTCCCAAGGTCCTCTTAACCATTCCTCTCTCTTGAAAAGTACGAACTTTTTGTCTCATAATGTGGCTCAAGTCCCTCTGGCAGGATTCCCAGTGTTAGGGAATTTCCGTAATTTCATACTCCTTTCCTCTTCTAGGCTTGCATTTGGAAAATTGTCAATTGAGCTGTTTGGGCCTTCTGCATTCATGTGGGAATTTTAAAGGTACAACGGGAGGTATTTTAGCAGTGTCAAAATCTTCATTCTTCCCTAAACGTTCTGGCCTAATGGTTTAACGAGGTTTAAGAAGATATTCTTTGAATCCTACCCTTAGCAGCTTTCATGAGTCAGGACTTAGTTCCTGTGTGTCGGCAATTTACAAGTGTACAGAGTGAGATGGATCAGCTGGTTGAGTGATGTCACAACAACCTTGCAAAACTGAGGAGCTGATTGTGGACTTTGGTGGGGGGGGGCGGGGGCAGAATTCAAGAGAATGCAAGAGGCCAGCTGTAGAAAGGGTTGAGAACTTCAAATTCCTGGGTGCCAACCTCTCTGAAGATCTTGATGTCGATGCAGTCATGAAGAAGGCTCGCCAGTGGCTATACGTCGTGAGGAGTTTGAGCAGATTTGGTTTGTCACCAAATTTTTACAGGTATGCCGTGGAGAGCATTCTGATTGGCTGCATCACTGTGTGGTGTGGCTATTGTATAGGACAGGAAAAGACTACAGTGAGTTGCGAACTTGGCCAGAGCCTCTTCGTAGGCATCAGTCTTCAGTCCATTGAGGGCATCCATTGGAGGTGGTGTCTCGAGAAAACAGCCTCTATCCTCAAGGATCCCTCACCACCCAGGCCCCTGCCCTCTTCAGGAGTTTGAAGATGAACAGCTTCTTCAGATTTATGAATGCACAATAGACCACAGATACTACCTCATATTTCTTCTCCTTTGCATGGATTTTTAAAATGAAATTTGTAGTAATTCTGTACCTGTAACGTTGCTGCAAAACAACCATGTTCATGACAGTAAATTCTGACATCATTCTCTTCTCTGTGTTGATATGGAGACTTCAATTGTGCAATGCTTCAATTCCTTGAATTAATACCCTTGTTTGTATTACACAGTAACTATAAATCCATATTTCATTCATCAGTCCTCAGGACAGATGATTTCAAGGCTTTCTGCCTGTGCTCTTTACTGAATAAACTATTGCATGCCAACCAACCACAGCCCCATTTCAGGGTTAATGACGGAAACAAAAGATGGGAACTTAAAGAAAGTGAACAGAGGTTGGCTGGGGACGAATGTGATGTAACCTGCACTCCCTGAAAGAACGAACAGGAAATTGAATTGCAATTTTTAATTGACATTACCAGAGAAAGGGTAGAAATTGCAAGATTATTGGGAGTTTGCAAAGAAAAGGTACAAGGACTGCCTAAAGAAATCTCTTGGTGCCTGCCACATTGACCACCGCCAGTGGGCTGATAACGCCTCAAACCGTGCATCTTGGCGCCTCACAGTTTGGCGGGCAGCAACCTCCTTTGAAGAAGACCGCAGAGCCCACCTCACTGACAAAAGGCAAAGGAGGAAAAACCCAACACCCAACCCCAACCAACCAATTTTCCCCTGCAACCGCTGCAATCGTGTCTGCCTGTCCCGCATCGGACTTGTCAGCCACAAACGAGCCTGCAGCTGACGTGGACTTTTTACCCCCTCCATAAATCTTCGTCCGCGAAGCCAAGCCAAAGAAGAAGAAGAGAGTGAAACAATATGGAGAACATCTTCATGCTGGTACATGAATCACAAAAGGTTGGTTTGCAGGTGCAGCAGGCTATCAGGAGGGCAAATGGGATGTTGGCCTTCATTGCTAGAGGGATTGACTTTAAGAGCAGGGAGGTTACGCTGCAACTGTACAAGGTCCTGGTGAGGCCGCATCTGGAGGACTGCGTGCAGTTCTGGTCTCCTTACTGGAGGAAAGATGGACTGGCTTTGGAGGCAGAGTTCACCAGGTTGATTCCTGAGAGAGGAGGAGAGATTCTATACTCACTGGAATTTAGAAGAATGAGAGGGGATCTTATAGAAACATAAAATGATGAAAGGCATGGATAAGATAGAGAGGTAGGTAAGATGTTTACTTTGGTAGAGGGGGCCAGACATGGCCTCAAGATCCAGGGGAGTAGATTTAGGACAGAGATGAGGGGGATTTGCTTTTCCCAGAAGGTGGTGAATCTGTGGAATTTTCTGTACATTGAAGCAGTGGAGGCGACCTCAGTAAATATATTTCAGACAAGGTTAGGTCGATTTCTACATAGTAAGGGATATGGGGAAAAGGCAGGTGGGTGTCATCGGATGAGTCATAATCAATCACATTGAATGGCTGAGAAAGCTCGAGGGGGCAGGTGACCGACTCCTGCTCCTATTCTCACGTTCAGTTACTGACCGAAGTAACGTAGAATGAATACACTATGAGCATATGGATTGCAAAATTATTTTAGTTGCAATTGTGTTTTATAAATGCACAGCAGGATTTGTACTTTCAATTCTGAACTGTTTGCTACCTAGAATCCCAAATTTGGAGGGAAAAAACAGTATTGTAACACAAAAGAAAATTGAGAAGAATAATGAGACTTACCATTAGGGCCTGGTTCAGGGATTGGAATATCTTCCTGTGAAGAGAAGGTACATAGGTACTTGAGAATGGTTTGATCATTTGCCGTTGATATTAAAATCATAATCTTCAGATTAAACTACTAATTTAACCTCTAACACAGCAATGTGTGGCATCTATATACCTAATTGATTCAGATTTCAGATTTATTGTCGGAGTACATACACGACATCACATACAACTGAAATTCTTTTTCCTGAGGGCCAGGCAGAATTACCACTTATTGGCAGTACAGAAAAAAACTGAACACAATGTACACATGTAAGCAAACTGACTGTATAATAGAGAGAAAAATAAATCAATTAAATGCAAAAATAAGTCCTGAAATGAGTCCCTGATTGAGTTTGTCGTTGAGTCTGATGGTGGAGGGGGAGCAGCTGTTCCTGAACCTGGTGGTGCGAGTCTTGTGGCTCCGATACCTCTTTCCTGATGGCAGCAGAGAAGAGGGTGTGCTGGGTGGTGCAGATCCTTGATGATTGCTGCTGTTCTCCGATGGCAGCGTTCCCTGTAGATGTTCTCGATGGCAAGGAGGGTTTTTGCCCGTGATGTCCTGGGCTGTGTTCACTGTCTTCTGCAGGGCTTTACGCTCATGGAAATTGGTGTCTCCCCATACCGGACTATGTGGCAGGTAGTCAGCTGCAAGAAATTTCTGTAAAAATTTGCCAATGTCATACCAAACCCCCACACACTCCTGAGGAAGTAGACATGCTTCCTTCACGGTGCCAGTCCAGGAAGGTTCTGCTTTCGAGGCTTGCTCCATGGTCTTGAATGGTCACTCTGGGTTGACATAAATCCCTCCAAAGCTGGAGATTTTGCCATTTTATATGAGCTGTTTTGGGAAGATGTGAACAGCACCTAGCTGTTGAGAAACCAATTAATATAGCAAAACAAAAAAGCTCAACTGTGGTTCATAGAAAACTCAAGACGTATTTCCTACATTACAATAGTGACTGCAGCAGATGGATGCTTGCTGGTGTTTTAGGACGCTATATAAACACAGATTTTGCCTTCAGGAACACTGGGCACCCATTCTGCCATGCTTGCATTTGAAGTTTGGGATCCATGGGTTTTTCCGGGAATATCCACAAGCTTAGGTCTGTCTGAAACAATAGATTTTAGAGATTCTTCGCCCTTAACATTTTTAGACGTACAGCACGATAACAGGCCCTTACGGCCCAGAGGCCCGTGCCACTCAAATGCACCAATTGATGTACAAATTAAGTATGTATTGGAGGGCAAGAAAACTGGAGAACACAGAGGAAGCTGATGTAGACATGGGGAGAACGTACAAACTCCTTATAGACAGCGCTGAATTCAAACAGGTCTGAGCCATATATCCAATATTTGGTGGGAGCAGATGTCACAGGGGCCCCCTCTAT